>NC_045644.1:34289842-34597287 GCF_009829145.1 Chiroxiphia lanceolata
TCCTGGCATCACACAGGTATTAAATGCAGAGGTTAACAAAGAGGAGATGTTGGGAGAATGATGAGGAAAGGAGGAATACACAAATTTCTAGGATGTACATAGCACTCTGGTGAAGCACCAGGGCCTGAGCCCTTTGGGGGGGTGTGGTTGGAAGGGCCCTACCCTTGCATCCAGGCTCAGAGAGGATGGTGAAGAGATGTCTGCAAAGGAGTTTGCCTAGAAATATCAAAATTTCTCCAAACATTGACTTCTGCCAATAAATACATTCAAATCAGCCAAAAGGAATAAAAACTGGCATTGCTACTGCTGTGCAAGCTGGTGTTCAAAAAAGACTTCAGCATGACATTCATGTTGGTAAAGTCTTCCCATGGGCCAGTTTCTTTTCCTCACTTGGATCAAGGAGCTTCTCCCACCAATGCCTGCACAGTATCCCACTGGAAATCCTGGCTGCTCCCTGTCCCAAGTTCCCCATCACCACCGCAAGCCAGTTTCAGAGCCATCATTTCTGGTTTTGCAGGCAAACTCCTGACACAGTGCTAACATCTTGCTTTTCCTCCTCGGAATCTGCAAAGCTGGATTTCAAGTGAAAGCAGAGAGAAGGTGTTTTACTGCAGGAGGTGTCAGGCAGGGTGACGAGGCGCCGGGAGAAGTGTCCTCAGAGGTGCTATGAGGGTCACAGCAAACCCTTAAAGCTCCTTTTTATCATTGCTAATGTCTAATTTCACCCATTTTTAAGGGCTGTTAGCATCCTGGAAACCCACGTGTGGGAAACCCAGAGTCATTCCCTGAACAGCGGAGAGCAGTGACAAGCGTTCAGAGGGACAGGAGCTTCCCTGGGAAGGCCAAAGGATGAATCACCCTCTGCTCAGGAAGGGACAGGATCACAAAGCAGACAGCAAAAGAGTGCTGACCACATCACACAGCCCAACCATCTACACCCCTTCCCCCTGAGGGGACAGATTTAAGGGCCAGAGTGCTCCTCCTTTCAAAGGAGAGGTGAAGCCTGAAGTGTTATTCCCATTATATCAGCAGCAATGACCCTTTTAACCCTTCACTTGGAGAAGGAGATGATATCTGGGGTACCCACTAAGATTTAATAAACAGAAAATCATTTCTAACAGCTTAAACCACCTATTAGGCACAATCAATCTACTTCTGCCTATTCCCTGGATGCCAAAAATTAGTGCAAGGCAGTGGTGAAACAAGAGCTCTGTGTGAGCCTCTATAACTGGTGGTACTGAAGCTGAAGGTACATTTTTGGATGAGCAGAAGGGACAGGGCGTCTTTCCCTGGCTTTGCTCAGGCCCAGGCTTTGGAGGGATCTCCAGGGAACAGGTGCTTCAGAGAGGACCAGCTTTCTTTTCCCTTTTCATCATATTTGTCCAGAAGGGGTGGGAGAGCAGAGTAGATGGACAGGATAAGGGAGCCTTCAGTTAATTCCACTCTAAACCCAATTTCATTTTCCTTTCTAATTAGAGCAGCAGGCATGTTTTAACAACTGATTATCTCTCTTGGGCAGTTGTGTGTATTCTTCTTGGCTACTTATTCAATTTTTCCAAGCAAAGCTCTGCTGTGATTGTAACATAAATAAAATTGGAGCCAGGCAGATCATGGGCAGTTTGGAGAATGCTCTGCCAAAAATTGGGACCAAGGTTTTCTTTTTCATTCCTAAAACTGAAAAATAGAAGGTGCTCACTATAGGAAAATATAAACCCTTGGTAGTGTTGGAAGGAGAGCAGAGGTGTCAGCAAATTATTATTAAGGACTATCTGTAAAAAAAACCCCTCTGTGACAGGCACTCAGCTCTCACAGACATTCTAGAGCTGCTATATCTCTTACCTGTGCATCCCACAGGACTCAAGCACCCACATCCAACACCTCCTATCCACCAGATCCTGAAATAAACCTGCTTGGAAAAAAAAAACAAAGCACCGAGCTGAGCTTCCAATCTCCTCTTTCCCATTCCGGGGCTGCCCTGAGCCCTCTGCCACCAGCAACGGGATGGGAAACCCTGAAGTCCCTTTTTCCACCCTTCTTCTGCTCTGGCAGCCAATTCCCAGATGTGAGACTTTGTTTTCCCTTTTCCATGACCTCACCTACCCCCCCAGCGTTCCTCTTGGCACTCCCTCTCCCCTCGCCCAAGGGCACATACTCAGGGGGGTGTATTTTTCAGGAAAAGGGATTTTGGCACAAAAAAGGGACTATGCTTAGGGATGTGCCACTATTGCAGACACTTCCTGTTGCCAGGATGATGTTTGGAATATTCCCATCCTCTTCCTCATGTTAACAATCACAGGTTCCAGATGAAGTTCACGGGCTCGCATGCACCCATCCCACAATAAACATGAGGAGAACACGCTGAGGAAAGAGCAGGAAAATGAAAAGCAATGTAAATACCACTGCTCCTGATCCATGTTTTCTTTTTCCTCTCCAAAATCCTGCACTGGTGCTTAAGTTTCCTGGTCCCAAAAAAAACCTCATTAAACAGTTTTGGCCCAACCAGAGCTGTCACCTAGACGGCATTTTCCTCCGTCCAAATGGGATGAGACAGCTTAGAGTTAATAAATCCGAAAGGAATACTTATAAAATAAGGTGGTGTCACAACATGTTGTTAAAATAGCAGGTGAGCAGGCCCGTTTTGAGAGCACTTAATGGCCCCAAGTTTTAAAAATATCTGTGCTACATTTCCCCCGACAGGCAATAAATCTGCGGCAGATATGGATTTTCCTGCCTGGGTGCTGCGCTGAGCTCCAGCCTGGACTCTGCATCCTGGGGGAATCTCAGTGTCTGCTCAAAACCCTCCTGCTTCCCCTCCCAGTGCCTTGTGGTTGCAGGGATAGGGTTGTGCAAAGGTCATTCTGGTGGAGGCACAGTCATCTCCACCCCCACCTGGGGGGCATCCAACTGCTGTTGGATACTCCCCCTTCCCAAGCATATCTCCTTCGCCAGGTTCAAACTTTCGGGGGCTTAGCAAAGCTTTTCCCACCCAGGTCAATACTTTATTTTCATTTTTTACCTTGCGCTATTTGCAGGAATGTCACGCCCAGCACAAAATTTTCCAACTGACAAGTGAAATTTAGTTAGCAGAGCTTCTATTATTCCCGATTTATTACTCCACTGGAGAGTTGTGCAGGCTGAAGGGCTGGAGAAAGGAAAACAGAGGCGCGCATGCACGCCCCGGCAGCAGCCAGCAAGCCAAACCCAGGGCTCCCGCTGAATTATGATTCACAATTTATAAACCATTACGTGCAATGGATTTCAACTATATTTATTGCAATCTGACTGCTAGCAGTTCAAAAATCAATTTGGTAAATGCGGAGGGAAAGGGCAAAATTATTAATATGTTTTCTATAAGCGCTGTAGCGTATCCTTTCCCTGGTAAATAAGTGTGAGCCCTCGGCTTTCTCGGGGAAGGAGTTTGCCATCAGGAATGGGATTCACCCCGGGGTGCCTAAAACAAGGGGATGAACGAGAGGGGAGGGATGTGCAGGGCATAATAATGGCAAGGTGACCCACACAGAAGATGATGGAGGAGCCCTGGGATAGGCGTGGGGACAGGAGGAGGTGACTGGTCAGTGAACCGAGGGAAGGATCACCAGGGATGAAGCAGAGCACGTGTGCGTGCAACACCCTTGAAAGTGGATGGCTTTGGGGTTAAGGATGTGGCAGAAATGCTCCAGAAATCCCAGCTCCAGCTGATGGTGAGATGCCTCACACACTGTCACCCTTTGCTGGGTGCTGGTGAGGCCACACCTTGGATCCTGTGTATGGTTTTGAGCCCAGCACTTCAAGAGAGACACTGAGGGGCTGGAGAGCGTCCAGGGAAGGGAACGGAGCTGGGGAAGGGGCTGGAGCAGCAGGAGCGGCTGAGGGAGCTGGAGGGGCTCAGCCTGGAGAAAAGGAGGCTCAGGGAGGACCTTCTCACTCTCTGCAACTCCCTGACAGGAGGGGGGAGCCAGTGGGGAATCAGTCTCTGCTCCCAGGAAACAAGGGACAGGATGGGAGGAAACAGCCTCAAGCTGTGCCAGGGGAGGTTTAGATTGGTTTAGATACTAGGGAGAGTTTCTTCCTGGAAAGGGTGGTCAGGCATTGGAATAGGCTGCCCAGGGCAGTGGTGGAGTCACCATCCCTGGAAGGATTAAAAGTCATGTAGCTGTGGCACTTGGAGACAGAGTTTAGCAGCGGGCTCGGCTGGGCTGCGGGAATGGTTGGACTTGGTGATCTACTTGGAAGTCTTTCCCAACCAAACTGATTCTGTAATTCTGTTACCCTAAGCCAGTGGATAAAGCAAAATGTGGTGGGCATGACCCCTCCTGCTGCCTGGCCTTCACCCAGAGGTCTGGCCTGTTGCTTCCACGGGAAAACACTCTGATGAGGGAGACCTGGCATGCGGGTGACCTGGCACATTAGGAGAAGCAGTGGCTCTGCATCCAGGCAGATGCTCTGCCCCACAGCACCTTGGACCTGCTGCACCAAACCCAAATTGCATGAATGTCCACGTGGCTTTACCCCTTTGCCAGCCCAGGCCCGGGGTTGGTTTGGAGGGGTGTTGCCTTTACTCTACCTGGCCAAGAGCAGCTCAGACTGGTGGGTGGGAAGGGGGAAAATCCCATTTGCACAGAGAGAAGGGAGGGGTGGAGACACCCTCAACAGTGCACACATCTCCTTTACTGGTTTGGGAACCACAAGCCCAACTGTGCCAGGAAAGATGTAGGTAAGGTGGTGACTGCCGTGCCCGTGTTGAGAACCCTGGCTGAGGGATATCGGGGCATCTGCTCCTAAAGGTTGGATCATATTGGCTTTTCCATTTTGGTGATGTGCAACCATACGGTGCACTCCGAACGGGAGTGTTTCTTCTCCTCCAAATTAAGAAATGGAATGAAAAAAATATGAGATTAGATGAGAAGCAGAGGGGAGTTTTAAATCTCTTTAATGATGACCTTTTTCCAGGTTTTTTTTTTTTTTTTCCTGTAATGCTGGGAAGAAAACTTACTTCTATTTTAAAAGAAAAACTGGGTTTCTCATATGTTCCCATGATTCCTGATGCTAGCACTTTAAATTAATCATTGCAGAGAGCCACCACGAAAATAGTGATACCAGAACTGAATATTCTCTGGGCAAATGTTGCAAATGCTGCCTGATGCGTTCACGTTTAAAAAAAAAAATATATATATATATATAAAAAGTCATTTTTTTTCCTTGGCACTTCTCCTCTGGCTCATCTTATGCAAATCATCTAATGAAGGAGAATTTCCCAGGCCTCAGCCGAGGTTGGTCAGTGGGGCAGATCGAAACAGCAAGTTCACAGGTAATTATTTATGTGTGAACTCAATACAAGAAGATGAAATCTGAGCTATGTTCTCTGCCAGGGTCCATTTTCCCTTGGAGTGATGCCTTACACAAAGTTTCATTGCTCAGAGAGGCAAAGGTTTGAAACACACCAAAATCTGGTAATCCCGTGTGTCCACTGCCTCTTCCCAGGTCTCATCCCACCCTACTGACTCCTGGCATGTTTAGGAAGGGGAAGGAAACCCTTCATGGTCTATGTGACCAGGTGCTGACAATCTACACGGCTCATTTATTGAGCAAAATAAGCCCAAGAACAAATTCTGAAGCGGTGAACGATTTCCAATACCTGGTTCACTTGAGGACACCACAGGTCACAGTATGTTCAGGAGCAGTTTTCCAGAGGTGAGAGAAGCTCAATTCACTTACTTAGCAAGCTATTTGCATGGAATTATGTGTCAGGCTATGCTCTGAGCAAAGTTTGGCAGAGGAGTTTTAGCTGCATGACCTGAAGTCGTCCTGGATTCAGCAGGATTTATCCTTTTCTCCCTGGGGTGAATTAAGAACAGAAATCCCGTGATGGTCCTTGAGCAGGGTGGAGGTGTTTTGGCAGAGCCCCATGGCTTGGGGATGTTGTCAAAGAGGATAAGTGATTTCTCACAGAATCATTTACATTGGAAAAGCCCTTTGACTCTAACCATTTCCCCAGCACTGCCAAGCCCCTCACTAACCCATGTCCTCAAGTGCCACATCCATGTATTTTTTAAATCCCTCTAGAGATAGTGATTCCAGCACTTCCCAAGGAATGGAGTGGTTTGGAGTGACAGATCACTTCCTGTGGGATGCCACAGATGCCAAGAGGTTGCCCCGGCTCCAGGAGAGACTGGACAAGATCATGGGTAGGGCTCCACTTAGACTGTTCAATAAAGTCTTTTGGTGCCAGGTATCTCAAGAAAAATGTCTGAATTGAGCTGATCATGGAATTACCTCTTTTTGTCCTGACAAGGGACAGGGAGCAGCAACAACCAGGGTTTCAAAAAAGAGGAGACGCATAATATTATCCCCCATTGGGGGGAGGGGGGGCAGGGGGGAACCATTTAAATCATGAATTGGCTCACAGCAAATGCTCCTCTTTTTCAGGATGAATATCCCCTTCCCTGCCTGCTCCTGGCCACCTGTGTAGCCCAGCACTGCCCACTGCACTGAAAATACTTCCCTGGCTTTTGCGACTGGAATTAACTGGTGTGCAGGAATTGTTACTCACTGTTGACTTTAAACGACCTGGAAGCTGGGTGAGAAGCTGGGCTTCCCAGCTGGCATATCTCCTCCAGCTCTAACTCTTCCCAGTCCACTGCTTTCTCTCCATCTTGCTCCTGAGCCACTGGGATGACTTCTGAAGGATGATTTGGTGGAATCACTGTCCCTAGAAGTGTTCAAAATGGTGCAGATGTGATGCTTAGGGACATGGTTTAGTGGTGGACCTAGCAGAGCTCGGTTAATGGCTGGACTGAATGGTCTCAGAGATCTTATCCAACCTTAATGATTCTATGATGGGCAGTTGAGGTGGGGGACTTGTGGATGACGGGCTAGCTCAGCTCAGGTACCCATGCCAAAAATGAGCAGGCAGCT
Organism: Chiroxiphia lanceolata; assembly: GCF_009829145.1. Taxonomy (NCBI): domain Eukaryota; kingdom Metazoa; phylum Chordata; class Aves; order Passeriformes; family Pipridae; genus Chiroxiphia; species Chiroxiphia lanceolata. The sequence goes on from NC_045644.1 coordinate 34,296,758, forward strand.
TCTGGGAAGGGATGGAGGACTTTCAGCCCCTCAAAACATTAAGGGCTATCAAGGCATGTTAAACTTTTAGCTTCAACTTGCTAAACTTATTTAACAATTTTAGATATTTTCCATATTGTAATGTGTTATGTCATATAACGAAGTTTCTCCCCACCTTCATGGCCCACCACTGCTTGCATTCAGCAGTGGCCTGCTGATAGCATTTCTTCAGCAGAAGTGGCAGGTGCTGAGAGCTTGGGCTCCATCTCTACAGGCCTGGATGTTGCACAGATGCCTGCTCACCCAGGCACCCATTTATCTACGTGCTCTGGCTGCCTTTCCAGTGCTCGGGTGCTCACATTCCTTATTTCCCCCAGCTTCACGCACACGTTTTTCCATCAGTGCTGACAGACCCACCCAAGGGACAGGAAAAGTTTATCAGGATTCACAGCTCCCCTTTGCCCTCCCTGTGCTTTCCCTTCTCCCTCCCTCCCTTCCTCCCTCCCTCCCTCCCAAGTGGTTTCAGCTCAGAACCAGGGAGAGAAAAATGTGCCTTGTATGAGCCGTGACGGCTGATGACTGATGACATTTATCTTCCCTCCCGAGGAGGATGGGGGAAGTCACTTCTGGCTGGTTTCACCTGGGCTGGCAGGTTTCTCAGGGCTGGCTTTAGCCTGGGGGCGACACTCGCATTTTCACAGGCTGTGATGCAGTGCTGTGCTGCCAAGGCTTTCACCAGGGGCTTCCCCAAATTCAGCCCCACACCTTTTCTCCCCTGTAAGTGGTCAGACACCAGGGAGGGATTCAGGTCACTGTTTCTCCACCAAAGCAGTTTCCATGTAACTAAGGAACTCTGTCCAGGCCAATTTTTTTAATCTGCCCCTTCCTGGAAGATGTGACAGCACATAGCTGGGAAGATGGATGGCACACACGGTGTGGAGCACAGCATCCATAGCGTGGGGCTGGAATGAGAGGGAAACACGGAAACAAGGCTCAGGGAGAGAGGATTGCTGGCAGGCACTGGGTTTCTCAAGCAGAGATGTCTGCTGGGTGCCGAGGAGCTCCTCCTCCTCCCTTTGGCTGCCCAAACCCAGCCACAGATGTGATGTGGGTGTTTTCTCAAGTACCTTTAGAGCTGCAAGGTCAGGATGCTCTGCTGGAGTGGAAAGTCCCCGGGGAGGGTTCTGACAGTGGAGCATCCCCAGAGCAGAGCAGCACGAGGTCCGCAGCGTGGTGTGACCTGCTTCAGTCCCAGGTGGAGAGCAGCACTTTTCCAGTGTCCCATGGGACCATCAAAGGCAGTGTGACCTCTCCTTGCATCACTTGGCATCAGATAATGTTGGTTGGGGGGGGTGGGTTTAACAACCTGCAAGCATCAGGAATAAACTTCCTTCCCAAGGACAAGAGCGGAAAGGCAGGGAGGGTCCTCATGCTCACTCCAAGCTGTGTCATGCTGGAGAAGAGGACAGCAGAATTTACCAAGGTAGAAGTTCCATCCCTGGAAGTGTTCAAGGCCAGGCTGGGCGAGGCTTGGAGCAACCTGGGATAGTCTAAGGTGTCCCTGTCCATGGCAGGGGGTGGAACTAAATGGTCTTTAAAGTCCCTTCCAACCCAAACCATTCTGGGATTCTATAAAAAGCTACAAGGAAATCTGCTCCTTGAAGGAGTTTTTGAGTACCCCCCGCCCTGTGCCTATCTGCAAACTTCAACACCATTGCTCTGCACATTGAACATCTTGGGGAAGAAGATATTTGTGTGGACTCACAGAAGGATGCAGTGAAGGCAGGGAGGAGAATCTGCTGGGTGTTACTAGGCAGAGAAATCACATCAGACTCCAGGATTCCCTGGAGAGGAAAACAGTTGGAGGTCAGGACAACCTTTGTGGTAAGTACAGACATGCTCTTCAGCTGAACCAGAAAAGCCTTTCCTATGTCCTTACAGGCTTTTTCCTACTGCAAAGTGCAGAGGCATTGGAAATACACTTTTTTTTGGTTTACTGGTAATGTGTTTTGTCACTATAAACTCCCTCCATTGAGTATTTAAATACCTCTGGCATTCTCCAAAAATCTATTTTCTGGCTGTCTCTGTTTCCCCTCCCCATTTCTGAAAGCACTGCAGGTTTAAACCAAGCAAACTAACCGACCTTCCCCTGACTGATTTTTCTCTGAGGCTTTCACCTGAATAATTCCCTGCTGGCTTCCCATCAGTGGCTGTACCAACAGCCACCAGTAGTATTGATCAAGTACTGAGTCACTTGTGAGCCAGCACAGGCACTTGGAAAGAAAAAAAACCAAACAACAAAATCCTCTACAGGAAAATCTATCTAAGTACAAGAAAATAAGGAAAGAGAGGGCTAAAAGCATTGGTATTAAATGCAGTACAATCTGGCTTTATAGAGAGCCCTTTGGAGGTAGTTCCAAGTTGCCTCACATGAATTTAAAAATGATTCAAGGTAGTATCTCCTTGAAAGAGCTGGACTGTTTAGGGACGGTTATTGTTTTTTTTGTGGTGTTAATGCAGTGCTAAAACACCAGCTCACACACACATGTTTGGGGAGATATTAGTGCCACACAAGAGGGTCCCACAATGGAGGTGTAAGAGAAGAGTCACCAGGTAGATACTGACAGCCAGGGGAGAACAAGCTCTGTGGTCCTGCTGATCCAGAGCAGCCTCAGCACTGTCAGTGCCAGTTCCTGGTATCTGAGGGATCTGTCAGCTCTGCCTCCCCTCGGGGCAATGACCTCCACTGCTGAAGGGGACAATAGGGGGACATGAAGATGAGGAGACCCCCCCCCTGCAGAGCTGCCTCCAGCCCTGGGAGCCCAGCACAGCAAGGACAGGGAGCTGCTGGAGCCAGTCCAGAGGAGGCACCGAGATGATCAGAGGGCTGGAGCAGCTCTGCTGGGAGGAAAGGCTGGGAGAGTTGGGATTGTTCAGCCTGGAGAGGAGAAGCTTCGGAGTGACCTAATTGGGGCCTTCCAGGGCCTGAAGGGAGACAAGAAGAAAGACGGAGAGAGACTATTTACAAGGGCCTGGAGTGACAGGACAAGGGGGAATAGATTCAGACTGCCAGAGGGCAGAGTTAGGTAGGATATTAGGAAGGAATTCTTGGCTGTGAGGGTGGGGAGGCCCTGGCCCAGGTTGCCCAGAGAAGCTGTGGCTGCCCCTGGATCCCTGGAAGTGTCCAAGGCCAGGTTGGACGGGGCTTGGAGCAACCTGGGCTAGTGGGAGGTGTCCGTGCCCATCGCAGGGGGAGTGGAACTAGATGGTCTCCAAGCTCCCTTCCAACCCAGGTCATTTTATGATTCTGTGACATCAGGACCAGTCATATCAGCTTTCCTGGGTTTATTCTTCCCTGAAAATATGCCTGTAGCAACTGTGGGGAAAAAAATACTGGATGGGCCTTGATTTCACCCTGTTACAGCTTTTAGAGGTGAAGCTGGTGTAAGAAGCTCTCAGAACTGCCCTTTACCTCCTGCGTCTTCCGACCCTCCATCAAGTTGCCTGAATTTCTCTAGATCTGCAGTTGTGCTAGTGAAAAATTCAGGTGTGAAGGGTGAAACACACCCTTTACAGAGAGGCTCCATAAAAATTCCCAATTTCCCTTGCTGGGCTCTCAGCATAACCCTGGCAAACAGAGCCATTGGGAAGGAACAAGAACTGCCCCAGGCTGCCTGAAAGAGGGAATGAACTGGTGCAGGTGTGAGAAACAGGAGGCGCAGCAGCCAACATTTTAATTTTTGGTGATGGTAGATGCTTGGTTTTGTGCCCTTTTTTTTTTTTTTAAAACAAAAAAAAGTTCCATATTTAATTCAGCTCTAGGGGTAACATAGCATGGAAATGAGAACACAATTGGCGAACTATTAAATATTGCCTTTCCATAATTCTGAGTGTGTTTATCTCCAGTGCCTGCAGTCTTTCTCCTCTCTGTTCTCTTCCTGAAAGCATAACAGTGGCTTTCGTGGTTTTATTACACAGTGCATCTGTTGGCACTTCTGTTCAAAGCTTCCAAACAAATGTTTTTCCCCCAGATCACCAATGCTACAAAAAAACAGGGAGGCATCACCCGACTAGCTGTTTCCTACCTGTGCCCTTTGCTTGATGTGGGGCTGGTACCTCTGATGATTTCCCTAGCGTCCCCAGGGCCAATGTTCAAACATGTTCCAGGCAGGGAAAGCGATATCAAGGTCATGTCTGGCTGCTGAGGGTCCAAGAGGTGGAGGTGAATGCCATGGCTGGAGCAAGCGAGATCAAATCTCAGGTTTTATTCCCTTTCATGCCTCTGACAGCAGTAATTCCTGTGATTATTACAAGGGAAATATTACCTGATTGCCTGTGCAATGCCATGGCTTGGTGTTTCCCATGCAAGCAGAATAGGGAAAACCCTCTTCTCCATAGGATGCTGCAGTGCTGGTGAACAGGTAGGGTGAGCTGCTCCCTCTTGCTGCTGCTCCACCAGTTCTATTATGACAATAATAAAAAAAACAATAATTGCATTTAGGCTTTACATGGCACTTCCAATTCTCAATGCAAAATATTAAGGAAAAAGCAGTGGCCTTGTCCACTCACTGGGGTGGCAGCAAGCAGGTCAACATCTGCACACCAGCTGTTTGGGGTTTAATTTAAAAAAAAATAAACAACAGAAAGAAAGAGGAAAGTTTCCACCCTCTGTGCCTGCTATTTCTGAAGCCCAAACCTCTATGAGATGCCAGCAGTACACCCACATGCCATGCAAGGGGTTCAGTCCACCAGAGGATTTGACCCAGCCTTCACATGGGCAGTTCCATGGTTGTCTACACCAACCTTTTAAATCTCACATTTCTTCAGCTGCAACAGCAGCAGGGTCAGCACTTCATTAGACAGAGACTGGGGTGGTGCTGACTATTGACTCAGGTGGATTTTCTTTACATGTGTTGAGGTTCCTCCTCCTTCTTCACCTGCCCTTGATTCCACAGATGATGGCACAGCAAACCCTCGCTGCCTTCTCTTTGTGGTGCTTTCCTACAATAAACAGCAACCATGGAACTCATCTCCGTCTTGATTGGAGTCTGAAGATCTTCTTGCTTGGAGTTTGAAGGTCATTTTCATCAGCTGGCTTTCCAAAGTTGGGTGAGCCCCAGAATGGGGGTTGCTTTTCTTCTGTACAATAATAATTAACCCACACCCTCTGCATTATCTAGAGCTACCCTACGGAAACAAGACCTCTACAGTCTGCACTCCCAGTTTTGTAATATCCAAAGACAAGTGTAGTCAGCTCTTCAGGCGGCAGAAATGTCAGACCTGTAGCCTGAGATCCTCTGTGGGTACTGGAGACACATCACTCACAGTACAAAACATAGGATGTGTGCAGGCAGTTATCAGATCTGGGCTCCTCACTCCCATTTCTCGGAGCAGGAAGCACTATTTATTATATCTTTTTGCTGCTTCTAAACACAATCAACCATTTCTTGGCATTTCATCAAAGATAAATAGCCTGATCCCGCTTCCATCAATGTGGAAGGAAAAATCCCCTTTGGCTTCTGCTGCTGCAACATGAAAGCTCCCAGAATATCAGCTGACAGTTTTAAAGTTCTTCCAGTTTTTTTCCCCCCCTCTTCTTTCCCTGTCAGGAGACCAGGCTTCAAGTACAGGCTCCCTTCTGGGGTTAACCCTCCCTCCCATCCTCTGGAGGATCACCTCTCCCAAACCATTGTATTCCACAGCCTCGGTTGCAAAGGAGGAAGGAGCTGCTGTCTGCCAGCACAGCCCTGAAATATTTAGAGTTTTGTGTGTTAAATCCAGAGCTGTGGAGTGACAAGAGAGAGTCTAATGGCCCTAATGGCATGGATGATGCCCTCTGAGCAGCATCATCACCACAGCTCAGGCAGGAAGTTATGGCATGAAGGCACCAGCCATGGCACTGCTATCAGGGCGAGGAGCACTGTGCATGTTGTTCCATCACCCCGCTCGTTCATCAGCTAAATAGGAGGTTTCACTTTCAAGATCCATTAATCTGACATTTTTCATCAACTCCAAAATGACACCAACACAACAAAATAAAGCCAAGAGAGAGTGTTGGTGGTGGGGTTTCTTTCCCCTTTTCAAATCTGTAAGCATGTGTGTTTAGTGCTCCTGAAAATGTCAGATCCAGAGCGGAGGGAACTGGTATGTCATCTGCCAGAACTGCAGCTGGGTTTAGCAGCTCAGCGTGACATTATAACGGAGCAACATGGGGAGGGAAAAAAGAAACCAAGGAGCAAACAGCCCAGCATGGAGAGCAGGAGATGAAGGCCTGCCTGCCATGTCAGAGATCATTAGGAATAAAACCGACACATAAAATGGAGAGTTAAACACACTGCAAGGTTGCAGTAAGGGCCATGTCATCTTAAAGGCTATTTCTGTCCTTGTTTATGCTACAAATAACCATCTGCTGGAGGACGTGGGGCAGTGTCTCCACCTCTCTCAGGCCTGTGGCTCCCCTTATCTACATCTTCCTTTAGCCTTCCTCTAAATAACCAAAATCAGCATCGCCATGGTTTTCACCCCTGGATCTCAAAGAGCCTCTCAAGTTCTGTTTTCCCATCTTCAGGGAAAGGGGAGAGGAGAAAAGCAAATTACTTGACCCAAGGTCATGTGGCGGGTCCCAAAATCACAATGCTCCGTCGGCCCTTCGGTGCAGACAGGGAGCATCCCACAGACCCACATTTCTCTCCCTTTTCTCCTCTGTGTACCCCAGAAACCTTGCTTGGTCCTATCCCCTGCAGCCTTCTTGGTTGGCTGTGCCCCGGGGAACTCCCCATCTCTCCACGACCTTACCACCTTCTCCAAATTTGCTTTCCCTCAACGTTTCCAAGCACTCTGGGGAGCAGGGCCTTGTATTTTTAGCGCTTGTGCTGTGAAGTGCCAAGCAAATTCCTACTGACAGGTTATCAATAGCGCTATTAAAAATTTCCCCAAACTCCAGAGAAAGCCAACCAAGTACCGAGCAAAAAAGAGTCGATTTTGAGTCACTCCAGTCCGTGTTTCTCTAGTGTTTGAAAGAGGTGCTTCCCTGGAGGCACTCAGGGGCCAGTGACGGATGTCTGGATGTCCTGCTGGGTTTCATGGAAGATTTTGCCCTGGCAGTGAGCAAAGATTTGGGCTAGTGTGGTTGGAAGAGCAGCAAGGCTTGTGGTCAACAGCAAGTTGGCAAGACTTGGTTTAGGTAGAGATAAAGCAAAGATCCCTTTGCTTCGCAGGGATGGAGGAACTATTTGCTATAAATCTGCTCCAATTACAGGCAGGTATCCTCAGGGACACCCACTGCAGCAGGGAAGGAGGAGGCTGGGTGTCCCACTCCACTGCCAGCCTCGGACTTGCATCCAGGGGTCATCCAGACTTGCATCCAGACTTGCATCCTTGGCCAAGGAAGGGTGAAGTGTCTCTGCTGCTGGCTCAGTGCTGTCGTTTGGACAGGTTTAAGTAGTGTAATCGTATCTTCTGAAGCAGGTAATGCCTCCTGATTACGAGCAGGGGAGGGGGGAATTAGAAGCCAAGGCAAAGACTGAGCTGTTTAATGGACCTGTTAGAGGGCATTAGCTGAGAACAGCAGGACAGCGCTGGCATTTTAAAGAGGGGCAGCACAGGCGTGGCCTGAGATGGAGGTGTGGGGTGTGCTGTGCCTCCATCTGCCATGCCACCTCCTGCCCTGCTTCTCCCACCTCCTAGGGAGTGACTCCATGGCCTCTCCAGCTTTGCTGGGGGAGGCTGGAGGGGATGGGAAGCCAGAGGGTGGCAAAGTGTCTGTTCCCATACACATTTCTGGCTCATGGAGATGCGCAGGAGAGGCTGCATTACATTCATCTTGTGCAACCCCAAAACTTCCCTGCCACATGTCATCACTGCCTCCTCCTGGCTGAACCCTTGGGTGACCTGTGTCATCACTCCCCCAGGACCTTGCTGCAGTGCCAGGAAGCATCAGTGACTCTGGGAATGCCACCTGAGCTGCTTCAGTTTCTCCACCTAATTCACCACGCGCCGCCTCTGACAGCCAGGATTCATCATCACTCACCAGGGTTGGAGCAGGAAGAAGGGACAGGGCTGGCAGCACCACCAGGAGCACGGGCATTGTGCTTCCCCTGCTCTTCAGTCTGGTCAAGGATCATCGGCTTCTCCAATCAGTGAGGCAGATACACTTAAAAACAAAGAAATAAATATAAGCCAAACCACAGCTCTACAAATAGGACCCAGTTGGTGGTGAGGATGATGTTCAAAGACTCCAGAGAAATGGAGACATGAATGAATGGGACACTTATGGAATGGGGAGGGTGGCAGAAGAAGCCCAAACAAAATCTCTTGCAGGCATGTGTATTCCAGTCCTGGTTCCTGACAAGAGGAAATTCCCTGCTCCATGTGGACTCACCAGCAGCTGTACATGTGGGTACAGGGCAGGACTGCTCAAAAACCAGCCAAGCCACCACAGAGCTCGATGCTGCCTGAAAAAGAGCCTGGTTTGGCCCCAGGGCAAGGGTAAGCAACCCCAGTTAGTGCTGCTTGCTGGGGAATGCAGAAATGGGGTGGACGAACACTTTGGTGCAAATGGATAATTCAGGGCATAAACCCTCCCTCTGCACCCCAAGGAAGTCACAGGCCCAACCAACCAGGTGATGCCTCCCTGTGGGATGCAGTTATCCCTCCCAGGGAGCAGAGAGGGACCTTGCACAGGCTGGATGATTGATACAACCTGTTACAGGATGCATTTCTTTCTTGCTTTTTCACTTTCCTCTTTTCCTTCTCTGTCCTCTCTCCCACAGCCCCCACCCCTTCTTTTCCCCACTGGGCCTTTTCAGTTGGTAATTACAGCTGAAGTGGACAATCTGTCTTTTTGTTTTTAGGCTGGATGCACTGCCAGGCCGGCTGGAAGGAGGCAGGAGCGATGGAACAGGGATGGCTGTGTGGGGAGGGGGCACACTGTGGGGTACCTGTCTTCCTGCACCCCTCTGGAACAGATGGGAGAGTAGATTCAGGGGAAGATGCCCAGCAGTTGCTTTTTGAGCATCCTTTCACCCACACCCTGCATGTTTTGGAGCACTGGCTGTGCTGGGACAGCACCTACACCCAGGTTTGGGAGGACAGGCAGCATCCAGGGATATTTAATGTAAAACCACCACAGGGACAATCCAGATGTGGCTGGTAGCTGACAATGGAGCATGATCTACCTTGTTTGGGGTGTGCTGTCCTTCAGCATCCCACCTTGGGACACTGTGGAGACAGGGCAGCAGTACAGCCCCAAAGCACAGGAGTCCTGCAGCCTCTCCTCCTTCCCTTCAGGTTAGCCCACTCCCACGTCCCATGCTCTTTAGCACGTTTTTCCCTGCCTTGCTCCATCCTTTCTACTCGTCTGAGCAGCTTTGCTAATCAACTCCTGAGCGTGGATTGATGGGAGGGAGGTGGGAGATGCTGCTGTGCGCAGGGAGCGGGTGGGAAGGGGGGGGTCATGGAGGTGTGGAGAGCAGTTCAACACCAGCACCTGCTCACTCTGCAGGTGTTTTGTTAGACAGCCCTGCCTGTGATAGCCCTGTGTACATGTACCAGTGAAGATAAATCCTCCATTCAAAGGGAAGCAGTGAGGAAAAAGCAGAAAAGAGAAGAAGAAAACAATTAGAGTGACTTATGATTTAAGGGAAGAAATTCAAAGTGTCTCTGTCTTTCCCTCCTGGGCAGCTGGAGAGTTTTATCCTCTTCCAGCTCTGTTAGGGACACAAATCCCAACGTTTCTGTTGTTTGAAGGGGGCAGGGAGAAGAACAGCTCACTCCTCCAGCTCTCCCCTCAGATGGCTGTCACCTGAGAGATGCAAGGTGGACATTTCACTTAATCCATGCTCAGCTGACCAAACTGATTATCCAGGTTTTTAATCTTGCTTCAGCAAAGCTGTCCCAAGGCTGCAGCTAATCCGTGCCCCAATGGGGCTGGGACATCCTGCACTCCCTGGGTACCACACCAGAGACTCCAGCCACAGCTGGGGAGGGGAAGGACAGGGGAGGAGAAAAAAAGAAGAGCAAACTTCACCCTCAAGGAGTATTTCAGTTACTTAAAAAAAAAAAATAATCAAAGATAGAAAATAAAGCCTAAACCCAAGGAGGCAGCCAGTGGAAGAGGGCTGAGGGCAGCTATGTGTGCTGCCACACCGTGGGGCAGAATCATGGAATGGTTTGCATTGAAAGGGATATTAAAGCTCATCCCGTTCCACCTCCCTGCCATGGGCAGGGACACCTTCCACTAGCCCAGGTTGCTCCAAGCCCCATCCAACCTGGCCTTGGACACTTCCAGGGACGCAGCAGCCTCAGCTCCTCTAGACAACTTGTGCTAGGGCCTCAGCCCCCAGAACAGCCTGTTCCTCTGTAATTCCCCTGCTGCTCTGCAGAGACACAGGATAAAGCTGGTGAGGGCAGAGCATCAGGTCTGAGCAAGCCAAAACCCCATGTGTATCATTTAGGTGTGGCTGATACACACCCAGGCTCTGAAGAAGCCCAAAGCATCCTTGCAGCACAGCCCAGGGGGCTGCACCATGCTGTAACTCAATAGAAATGCTGTACCATGACGTGCTCCACTTGGAGACTGGGAGAGCAGCCCCAAATCCCTTTCTCCAGCTCAGAGGGCCTGGATTTGAGGTGAACACACCACCTTCCTCACCACATCTCAGACCTGAAGTGATTTCACATCTTGTTTTTAACTTCCTTCTCCTTGAAGGAGATATGAAGCAGCCCAAAAAGACGCGAAAAACCAGAAAGGAACCCCAACACAGGGCAGGTGCAGAGTCACAGCAAAGAACTTGTGAAGTATAAGCTGAGCTATTTCACACAGCAAACACTCGTTAGTAAAAGATATTGTTGCCTGCAGGGAGACAGTTTCTGGGTGATTGAATGTAGAACTGTTTGGAACAAATTCAATAAACCCCAGCGTGCCTTTTGCTTTTAAATATGCTGTTTTCTCTAAGCTGGTGTTTTTCGTGGGAGGGCATTGATTGAGGCTGGGAGTTCACCGAGGAGGTTTCCGAGGTGAGACACTGGGCAGAGTGGAGGGCCAGGGGGAGCTGGTGACCCCCATCCTGACCTGTCCCACCTGGACACAGACATTTCAACACAGCCTTCTTCAACAAACACCTGACGGGTTTGGTTGTGTGAAAAAAACCTCAAAACCTGATGTCAGAACCTCCCAAAATTGCTGCAAAGCCTGTTTTGGGGTGTGTGTGGGGGGGTTTAGTGGTCCAAAGCTCAGAGAAGCCTGGTTTTAATTGCCTTGATTTTCAATGCCTTGCACTGCATCGTCATAGATGCCACAGCACCAAGGCTGTCAGGCAGAGGATTCTCAATGGATTCTCTCTTTATTTTCATTTATAGGAGCCTTCAGGACAGATTTAATTGCTGGGGTATGGACAAGCCATTTCCAGTTATGAGTACGAGTGAATCAAAGTGCTGAAGCTCCCATTTTAATTAAAAGACACGATACCTATTCCTACTTAGTGTGCAATGGCAACAGAAGCAGGTTATTAGGAGAAGTAATATCCATCTAATCCAATCTGATCTGTGTAGTTATTAGGCCTAGATAACTATTGATATTGATTTTATTACTAATATCAATGCTGCAACAGGAAATCAGCCGCAGTGCATACTTTTGCATCATTCATCATTTTGTTCATCTGTTTGGCTTCAGATCAGTTGAATGGGTTTTTTTCCCATTTTTCAAAATTTACAGGTTTCCTTTTTGGGGTTTTACCTCTTTTCCCTTCATCTTTAACTCTTCCTCACTACGTCTTTTGCTCCTCCTCTCTCTCAGGTTGTCCCTTGCCCTCTACAAAACACCTTCATCCAAGATCAAAGCCACTGCAAAAATTTTCCTTTCTCTGAATTCAACCAAAGAAGCTTCCAGCAGTTTATGAGTCAGAAGCACAAGATAGAGCTGCTGGTCACTGAGAGATATTGCCAGGAATTTGGGGAGGATGAATCATCCTCAAAGAGGGTTGAGAAGAGAAACAGAGAGAGAACCTCTTGTCCTTTCTCTTCATCATTCAGCTCATTTTTGAATAAGATGTGAGGAGCACGACATGGGAATTTTCTTGAAACTCCCCACAGGAAGGACCTGGGATCTGAACAAACTTGGTGCTGGACAAGCTCTCTCCCAGAGGCCACACATGGTGAGCTTGGAAGTTGTTTGTCCTCACGTGCTGTCACACAAAGCTTGTCTTGCCATTCACGGGGAGTTCAATTTAACTCTGGGTTAACTGCAGTTTTCTTGCAAAGCTGTCCATCACCTTTCATTCCCCTCAGCCTCTTCCTTGCTCACTCAAGAAAATAACAGCTCAGGCTGCTCCCAGGCTCTGAAAAAGCCACATAATTGGTACAGTCTCCATAAAGTACATCCCAACCAACACTGTGGCAATCTGGAGTGCGAAGAGTGGCTCTGTCTCTTCAAAAGGGTCAGGGGTTGATGACCTTGTTTATTTTCCTCAGTGTCTGTTCAAGGAAAAAAAACCTTATGCCAGCTCCTCAAAGTCAAGGCTGGCAGCACCAATTTGGGGCACATCTGAGGAAAGAGGACATGTTTCAATCCCACAGCTGGGCAAAAGCTTCAGCACCAGCCTTGACCTTCCATTTATCAACCAGTTCTCAGCTTTCCTTTTTTTTTTTTTTTTTGCCCCACATCTGCAGAAATTTGGGAAACCTGGAGTCTGTTCCAGTCATCCTGCACATCCTCAGCTATCTCTCCATTCACAGTTAAAGACAAAATTGCCATGTCATCAATTTAGTGCAGACAGCATATTGAGGACCCAAACCATTTTATTTTGCTGTTTTGCTCCCTGACTTGGCAGCCCTGGTTGGGTCCTGCCACTGGCTCTCATTAGCATCTCCCCCTCACAGGACAGATAAATAACAATACTGAGAGTCATACATACTTATAAATAAATATAAAAGGGGCATCAACTCAGCCATGAATACAAAGCTTAAGGATACTGCATCTCATTCCTGTTTGCTGCCTCGGGCGTTGTGAACTGACAATCAAAATTCACCGAGCGCCAAAAAATATTAGTTTAATATTTGTGTTTGCTCAGCTCCTTCTTGCGCCGGGATGACAAACAGCCCTGCGAAGGCATTGCCAGAGGCACTAACACTTCCATTCTCTCTCTCTCTCTGATTCTGGCACACAGAGGGATCTTTTCAAACCAATAAACACTTTCATTTTTGTCTTCGCTGAAAGGACTTCCTCTATGGGGTGATGTTTTGCTAGAGGAAACGATTTAAGAGCTGAGATATGGTTGTGATTCAATATGGTTGTGATTCAATATCGTGCTCAGGAATTCCTTGTATAGCCAAGGCAGTGACAGATTCTGACATTACCTGAGCCTTGTTGAGCTTATCAGAATCTTTCTGGAGTGAGAATCAGGCAACAAACCTACAAAGACTGTGATACCTTTTCGTGTTGTGGCTAGGAGGTTCTGTTCCCAGGTGGAACAGCAGCAACATGGCCTTTCTCTCCTGTGAGTTACATCTTGACATGTGTGAGAACGTGCAGAAGTAAGGGGAGGAAAGGAAAAAAGGAGAGAAAGCTTTTCTAAGCCCTCTCTTAGGGTTGGCTTAAAGCAGAGGGAGTTCAGAGCAGTAGGAATGTCAGAGCTGGTTCCTCACACCTTTCCCTACTTGGAATGCATCACTTACTCAGAGCTGGCAAGATAATCTAACAGGAAAAAGTAAGATCAACTGTGAGGAACAGATTCAAAGATTTTCTCTCTGCTTTTCCTCCTCATGACCTTCTCATTGCTGAAAGGCAGGATGTCCTGAGCTGATCACAGAATCACTGGATGGCTTGTTTGCATTGGAAGGGACCTTAAAGATCACCTAGTTCCACTCCCTCTGCCATGGGCAGGGACACCTTCCACGAGCCCAGGTTGCTCCAAGCCCTGTCCAACCTGGCTTTGAGGTACACCAGAAACTCAAACAAGTGGCTGTTCGTTGGAAACCCTCTACAGAGGGATGGATCTGTGAGCTCAAGCACGGCAGTTTGACCGAGTTGTTTCCTGGTATTACCAGGGGATGGGTTCACACCCCACTCCTGCTGCCCTGGGGGCATCCCAGTTCCCCCCAGCTGGCACAGATCAGCCCAACATCGAGTCTCAGGGAGCAGCTCCCTCCCACTGATAACACACTTCTCTCTGGCCTCAGAAGAAGATGTTTTGGACATGTTTGTCAGGGAGCTGTGGAGGAGAACAATGCTGCCTGTGTCCTCACCAGGGTGGGCTGCAGCAAAGCAGAGTCCTGTTTTCACTCCAGCTCTATGCTGAAACACAAAGCTTTGTATTTGCCTGTCAATATCCCAGTTGGATTCTGCTTCTATATATTTAATTCGAGATGAGTACTGCAGGACCTCTTTTGTTAGCTGGATACCTCGTGCACGTTGTTATTATTTCTTTCATAAAAATCAATAAAGACTTAGGAACAACAACCACCAATAATAACAGTACATCTCTCTTTGTGTCTTTGTTGTCCAACTTGCTGAACAACTCAGAAAAGCAGCAGACAACAGTCCAAAGAGAAGATTAAAAAAAAAAAAAAAAAAAGTGGTTTCCAAATTGAACCTGGTCTACCTTTGGAAAAAGTTTCCAGACACTTAAAACTGCAGCACTACATCAGCACTTAAGAATTCGGTAGCGGAGGCTCAGGAAGGGAAGAAATGCTCAGCAGATAAGGCACAGACTGAGTTCCTCTAATTTGGTGTCCTGGCCCTCTTGCCTGTGAAAAACAGGCAAAAACAGGGATGGAAATTTTAAGAGCAGCACTTTGAAAGCCACAGGCAAATCACTGCCATTGAAGTCACTTCTTGAGCAGTAACAAAACAAAGAAAAACATTCCCTTGCTAGTTTCTATGCTGCTTTGAAAAAAGGAAAAAGGAAGAAAGATAACAGCAGAAGGATGTGGAGCTGCTGAAGTGAGGACAGAGGAGGCCATGAAGATGTTCCAAGGGCTGGAATCCCTCTGCTCTGGAGCCAGGCTGAGAGAGCTGGGGGTGTTCACCTGGGGAAGAGAAGGCTCTGGGGAGACCTGAGAACCCCTTCCAGTGCCTAAAGGGGCCGTCAAGGAAGATGGAGATAGACTATTTACAACGGCCTGGAGTGACAGGACAAGGGGGAACGGCTTCCCACTGACAGAGAGTACATCTGGATTAGATGTGAGGAAGAAATTCTTCCCTGTGAGGGTGGTGAGGCCCTGGCACAGGTTGCCCAGAGAAGCTGTGGCTGCCCCTGGATCCCTGGAAGTGTCCAAGGCCAGGTTGGACAGGGCTTGGAGCAACCTGGGCTAGTGGAAGGTGTCCCTGCCCATGGCAGGGAGGTGGAACGAGATGATCTTTATGTCCCTTCCAACCTAAACCATTCTGTGGTTCTATAACTCTATAAACCCTGCAAGTGAGCGCCCCTGTGACTGTCACGAAGCCCTGGAAGGACAGAGCCCAGTCCCCTGGGTGGCCAGTTGGGCTCCAGGTCAACATCCCCTCCAAGTGAACTGAGCAGGCTTAAACACTCCTTCACAAAGAAACCCCCCCCCCCAAAACCCCCATTGCCTGGGGGACCTCTCACTCAACACAACCTGCCCTTCACATTTACCAGGTTTCCAGCATTTGGGTTAAAGAAAATATATAACATTCTAATACCATTGTTTTAAAGGTTAATGTATTCCCAGCCACAACTCAGGAGTCCAGGAACAATCATCTGGTGGCAGGAAAGTATTGAGTAGATGACCCAGCTCTTATCCACCTCTATTTTTTATGCATGTGTGGCTCTTTTTTTCCATTTCTTTCCTTTTCTGGTTCAGGCATGCAAAGACATATAAAACTAAAGCTAAACACAGCTGGGGTTTTATCTACATCACAGCCCTTACACACACAGCAACAGCACATCTCGCAGCACCGAGGCTCCTCTGCTGTTTTTCCCTTCCCATATGAGGGGTTGCTGCTGTTCCTACACTCAGGCCAAGATGCTTTCAGCAGGCATCTTTCCTGGCTTCCCATCAGGTATCTTTTGTGGCTTCCTAGCCATTCTCACGTGCAGCTTTCATAAACCAGAGGGCTGCTCTGAGAACTACAAGATAAGGAAATTCAAGCACCAAAAGGAAAGAAAAGCTGGTGCCTTTGACTGTATTAGCAGCTGGTAAAAAAGATGGGGTCTAGCTTCCCAAAACCTTCTCCTATGCCACAAAAGAAAAGGTGCAGAAAGCCAGAAGATTATTCTAGCTCTTAAAATTAAAAGGAAAAATAGAAAAGCTTAAGGGGATAGTAAATACTGGCCTTAAATTCAGCAGACCTGGAGCTCTTCCTACAGAAAACAAACAGCAAAGAGGAGCTCCCACCATTCCAGCAGCTCCCAACTAGCCCAGTGCTGCTCACAGGGTCCCTTTTTATCCCCCAGCAACTGGATCCACTCAGCAAATCAACCTTAGCAGGGACTATGCCCTACCTGTTATCCCACCCCATCCCATCCTAGCCTGCCTCCCTGCAGCTGAGCAACGAAGGAAGGTCAGAGACCTTCAGAGATGGCCTGAGCTTACAGCAGAGATGGATTTATTAAAGAGAGTGCTTTGGAGAAATAGTCCTGCTTCTCTGTGGTCAAGGAAAAGGTTTCATTAGACCTGAAACAGCACTGCTGGGGGTGTGGAAATGGGCTATATACCTGTTTAACCCAGCAGGTTTTTAATGGCACAGAACAGGAATGGTGTCCATCTTCATGTTTAATTTGAAGCCCAGGTTGTAGTTTTCCTCCAACCCTGCTAATGCTGAGAAAAAAAGTAAAAGCTTCTAGCCCAGTGTGAATCCTCCCCTCCTGAGGAGCACAAGGAGGGGTAGGGGATGGTGGCAGAGGACTCAGACCACTCTGGGGAATATGGTCCAAGAGGAAGCATCAAGTATCCTTGGAAAGGGTGTAAGACTCCCAGAAACATCACATCATGAGAGAAGCAATTTTAGCAAAACACTACTCTCCTTTTCATGCTGAGGTTTGCCAGCCTTGACCTCATCACAGCCCAGAGGATTCAGAGCTGGTGTGAGCATCCAGCCTGGGCACAGCTGCATTCCAGGTCAGCATGATCCAGGGATAAAATTCACCCCTGTGCCAGACCCAACAAGCTCCTTTGGAGCCTTGAATGTGCTTAATGTTGGCCTCAACCCAAGGCTGAGAGACAATGGGAAACACAGAAACAGGCAATACAACAAAACCAGAGCAATTTAAAGAGAAGAAAGGCACAGCTAAGGGGACTCAGATGAAATTTAGGCCATCAAAACACTACCCTGCTGTTCCTTGCTGGGTCAGTGACTTTGAAAGTTCAGAGTCTGCCAGTGGGAAATGGGAGAGGTAAGGACTGAGGTGATGTTGCTGTGGCCTTAATCCTACAGGCCAGTGGTGCCTCCTGGCATATGCTGGGATGCGATGCTTTCCTTCTGGAGAAGGAAACAGAGGCATCATCAGAAGCAGAACTAGTCGATTTATGGGTTTAGTGTTTGGGGTTTTTTTAATTAAAACTACTGTTCTGGAGGAAAAGGTGATTTTTTTTCATCCAAATGCAATTTTCCATGGGAATTACAGGTTGGTGTTGAAGAACAGACATGCACAAAATTAAAAAAAACGAAAAGGAGCTGAACAGTTTTGACTGACTGGAGGAAAACACTGGGGAATATTCCAGATTAAACATGATAAATTGTCCAATTGAAAAGGTGCTTTTCAGCACTTGGGGCTCCTTTCTGAATAAAAATGTGGGAAGGGCAGAAGGGAACAAAACTCATCCTAGAAAACTTCAGCCCTAATTCCTCTTAAAATTGCCAAAGAAATAATTTCCCCCCCCCTTTTTTTTTTTTTTGGTGGTTTCACCAGGTTATGACAACCAAGAGTGAGAGAAAAAACTCTTGTGATAACACCCAGTTATTTAAATACAGATAATCAGAGGGACACCCCCCCCCCCTCTGGTGCCGTGTTGGAGGGGCAGTTTTCCTGTTCTGGGTCTGACACCTCTCTGTGCTCAGGAGAGGACAAAGTGGGCAGGGTGGTCTCTCATCTCCCCAGGATTAAGGGATTACCATTAATTAATACAGAGGCTCTGCCTGGGTTGCCTGTGATACACTATCTTTCCATCAGAAAGAACCAGACGGATCCAAACTCCCAAAATCTCTGAGATGGAAAGAGCAGGTATGAGATAGGAGATGGGGGCACTGGGCAAGGCAGGAGGGCTGTGGATCAGCAGAGAGGAAACGTAAATCTCAGTAATTGAAGTTTTTGCTCATTTCCTAAGGAGCAAAGGCGTGTGGGATCCTGCTCCAGTCACCAGTACCTGTCTGCCCATCCCCTGATATTGGCTTTTCACTCTGTTTTCTTTTAAAGCAAACCTTTGGAGAGGGCAGTGCTCTCAAAGCAGTGAATCCCCAGAACAGGCAGCACAAGCTTCCTGGAGAAACTGTGGATGCCTTCATCCCTGGAAGTGTCCAAGGCCACGCTGGACAGGGCTTGGAGCAACCTGGGCTAGTGGAAGGTGCCCCTGCAAATGGCAGGTGGGTGGAACAAGATGGTCTTTAATGTCCCTTCCAATCCAAACCATTCTGTGGTTCTATAACTCTATAAACCCCTGCAAGAGGGTGTCCCTTGTGAGTGTCCTTGCTAAAGGCAAAACAAAGGTACTATCACAAGAGAAGGTCTTTTTGGAAAGAGGGTTGAAGTGGCTCAGTTAAATGAGAAGGAGAAGCTACCTCCCCATTTCCTTGGTTCTCCAGGAAGGTAACCCCTCCTCTCTCCACTTTCCATCAGCTACTGAGCCTGCAGCATCTACTGCAGTGACACCAAGAAAACAGCAAATCCTCAACCTCTCCTGGCTTTGTGAGACCTGGGGACCAAGATCTTAACAGTGACTGATGAGAGCAAGCCATCCTTGTCCCTCAGCACTTAGGATCACCTTCATTTCCAACAGCTGCTTGGCACTACCCAAACCTCCCCTCTCTTCAGCCAGATACACTGTCCTTGCAATGGAGAATCACCTCTGAAAGCCTAATGCTTGAAAAACCTGGTCCACAGAGGAAAACAGGCTGCCTCACAGGGAAAAGAGAGGCTTTTTTAACCCAGAATAAGGGCGTTGCTGTCGTTACTGCAACTCTCACTAGCCCCAGCGTACACCAAGGTGTTCCCAGTGTGTGTGTGATCTCAGGGGTGATACCCTGCACTTGGCAGGAGATGAGCATCTATTATCCTGGCCCATCTCGAAAAGGAAACATCAAATATGTTTACCAGACAGCCTGGCCAAGCAGCGTCAGGAGGGGAAGATGAAGGTGTCAGACGTGGCAAGAGTCCAGCTGATATTGTGTTCTCACTCTTTTTTTTTTTTTCTTTCTCTGTATTAATTAAAAACCCCACAGTTTCCTGAGGACAAACTGGCTAAACTCACTTTGGAATCATCAGCAGCATCAGACAAACTGGGATGCCCTGCAGACCTGTCAGACCTCACCTCTATCCAAATCCAAGCGCCTTACTGCAGCAATATTGTCTGTCTATAAGCAGAGCCTGCCTGCAGAGGTGGCACTGTATCAGGTGCCAGGAGAAAGGACCTCCGTGGTCCCACCACGCCAGGAGAAGTTCCCTGGGATAGTCTTTCTCCAGAGTTTTCCTGTCCTTTCCTGAGTGACAGAGGTATCTCAGCCACAACTTTCACACCCAAATGAACTCAGCACACCGTGCCAAAGGTGATTATATTCGGATGCACGAATGCTTTGAAAGCAGGAAGAGCTGCCATAACTCCCCATTCCCACACCCCACCACCTTGCTGGAGCAGGGATTGTACCAGTCTTCTCAGTTGTCTCCCAGCCTGCAGCCCAATCCCCTGGCTCAGGTTTGGCTCTTTGCCTTGCTGCTTTTTTCCCTAAAAAATAGAGTAGGCGAGGAGGGCCTGGTTAAGAGCCAATTCCCCTGTTCTCTTAAATCGCCAAGATTAAAAGCCTTCTTCCTGATGGCTGCTTCATAAAAGACCCAAAGGTTTTTACTCATTTATTCCTTTAAAAAGGAAGGCCTTATCTATTTTAAATGACTCAGTTTATGGGTAGAATCCTCAGCAATGCTCCGTCTCCTGAACCGGCACTCTGCTGATTTTCCAGACAAAGCCAAAGCTACAAAAGTCACACCTGAGCAAAATGAGAAGTTCTGGCAAACTCCAGCCTCACTCTGCATCCTCTGACATGTGTACAGCCCTCCCTTAAAACGTGAGATTTCTGGTGGTTGGATGCTTTCATCCCAGTGAGATGGTCCTTTCCTCCTTGGGAAGGTTGCAGCTGCTCAGAAACCAGCACTCCTGGAGCTTTAAGTCCAAGCATTCTGGGGTTTGAGTGTTGCAGCAAAGGAAATATGGCATGTGCAGCCCTTTTAATATGTGTTAGCCAAATAAATGTTCCTATTTCAAGGCAGGTGAAGCAATAATAAATATCAGGTAGGAGAAGTGAGCCCCGCCGTCCCTTCTCATTGGTATGCACCGTGTTACTTTTTTTATTAAATAAAAATTCACTCTCCAGAAATGCAGCCCAGACCTGCTAGCTCAGGCCAGCTCTTGTTAAAATGATTATTAATGGTGCTGCACCTCTTCCTAATGGGAATGAATGGTCCAGCCACCTTTCAGTTCCACACATATTACTGACTTACTCCTTCGGCTTCCCCTCAGCCATGATATTCCCCATAGCCTCCTTCCCTCCAGCCCTTGAAGATCTGCATGAGGGTGATCCATCTTGTAACTTTTAACGCTTATTTTTCTAAGAGATAAAAATAAACCGTTCAATTTGGATGAAAAATACAGGATGTAGCACCGAGCCCACCAAGGGAGATGGAGGAGGGGGTGGGAGAAAGAAGAAGAGTATTTTCTCCCTTTTTTTCTGTATTTAAACCACAAATGCATAATCCATCTCCCTCAACAGCTCCTCCCCTCCCAAATAAATAATTTCCTCACCGTGGTGAATCAGGGAGATGACAAGAGTTGGATCATAACTCATAAGGAGGCAAAGGCAGACTGGGCAGAGATCTCCAGGCGCTCGGGGAGTTTCTCATGGAGCACCACGCAAATCCCAGGATACGTGCTCTAGCAAGGACCACTTCGCCATAGCTGCCAAAATCTTGCAAATGCAGTTTCTAAAGCAAGGACTGCATGGTTCTTCCCATGTGAATCTGCAGGGCCAGCAGGAAATGGATCCCCCAGATGCCCAGGAGAGCAGGAGGAAAGGTGGGAAGGAGGGTGAGGGGTCATCCTTGCCTTTGCTTCTGTCTTTCCCTCCCTAGGGAGGGTGGCTGTGTTTCCACACCTGCTCTATGATCCTTGTGGGTCCCTTCCAACTCAGATATTCTGTGACAGTCTCTAATTGCTTGTAATCCCAGAGGGACAGGTTGTCAGCAATGGGCAAGTGTCCCAAACCCCGCCAGAGTGAGTGAAGGTTCGGGAATGCAAGTGCTGGCTGCGGGCATAGAATCTTTCCTCCACCAGCTGCTCCAGGCTGGATCCAGGCATTTCACACCCTGGGTAAAACACTGATGGCTCCAAAGCTTGCCCTCTGTCTCTAGACAGCTTCTGGCCATGTTGGCCACACAGGCAGCTCAAGGTGGGGGCTGTTGAGGCTGCACCTTGTCTTGCCAAGCACCAAACCCCTCTTGGGTCCCTGTAAACCTCCCATGGTGCTGCAGACAGTGAATAACAGGACAACAGGCAGGTGCATTTTGAGGCACTGGGATCAATAAACCTGCCTGGAGCTCGCCATCAATAATTCTGAAAATAGTCAACAGCATTTGACTTCTTGAAAGCCCCCTTCAAGGGGTCCCAAAACCACACAGAACAACTCCCCCCCACCCCACCAACCATAAGATCTTTCAGTCCTTCCAAACTGGAATGCCCAAGTATCACAAATCCCCCTCAGACTACCCCAGTACAAGTCTGCTCTCCATACACAACAAACATCCCAAATACCACAAGCTGCTCAGCCCAGACCCCACAGACATCACCACCACTGAGCTCATTTGAATTACCTCTCCTCCATGTGTTGCAGGTCCTCCACTGACCCTGCCACCCCCCCCTGACATGTTCCTCCAGAAGTATCACTAAAATATCACCAAACATGTCCCAAATAACCTCTAAAGACTGGCTACCAGTGACCATCCTGCTTTTGGGGTCGGTGTGCTCTCCAGCACACCCCTCTGTTTATAAGGAGATATAAAAGAGCCACTTTACTGTTATGCTCAGTAGTGTGTTTGTTCTGATTCACCGAAGGATGTGAGCTAAAAAATGATAACTGTGCCTTTTAGCAGAAGTTTTTCCATCCTCACGGAAAAAGTGGTGGCAGCGGCTGAAGGCAATGCTTGCAGGGACCAAGCCCTGGAGCAGCCCCATGGCACTGCAAAACCAGCCAAGGGAAGTACAGGTATCCCAGCTGGTACCTGCTGGGAATTGAAGCTGAAATTTCTAAAAGCTGCTCTCTTCACATTTGCTGTTTTAGTTGCTTTTCTAAAGAAGCCACAAACTCAACCAACCAAAAAAAAAAAAAACCCAACAAAACAAAACGCCCCCAAACCCTGGGAAAAATGAAACCTGACTTCAACCCCAGTTTTTGTTGAAACCGAACTGGTGGTTAGTCCTGGTGGTTACCAGCCACTGTCCAAGCAGTTGTGGCCACATCCCTTCTCCCTGGCACCACACAGCTCAGGCTCCATCCCCACCTTTGCCGAGGCAAGCACAGCCGGAGGGATATTTGCCTGCAGGACTGTAAAAGTGATTCCAGGCAGAAGCCTGGGGGATTTGTTTGGGAACAATGTTGTAACGAGCCTGAGGATAATCTGCTGCCCAGAGACAGGGATTTCTCCCGGAGGGGCGGCAGCCACAAATTAGGCAGTCACATCAGGTTATTTCCAGGGAGTTAACTCCCAACGTCTCGCCAAGGAGGGCACAGCACAAATCCAACCATCCACAGCAGATGAGCCCCAAAACAAAGATGTTTCAGGTGGGGAAAGGGGCCTGGGGACAGGGGGAGAGGGAGGATTTTTAATGACCAAAAGAGGTGGAAATTCATTACTCTGATAAGGCTCTGGGAGTTGTTGGTTTGAGCTCCAGCCATGGACAGTCCCCAGAGAAATTACACCATGTTCAAGCTAATCTTCTTATAAACATTGTTGTGTTTTTTTTTTTTAATTTTATCTGACATGTGTCAAGCAGGACTACTAAGCCTATTACATCTCTAGGGAGGTTGGTGCTTTTTCTTCTTCCTCCCCCCCCCCCCCCCCACATCTGAATGCTCCTTGTCTCCTTTTTGGCTCCTTTGAACGTTTCTCCACCACTACAAACCATTTTTTTAGCACTGAGAAAAACAAAGTCTCAGTGGGTTTGGAGGCTCAGGTAAGATAAGCAGCCAGATTCCACCAAGACATCCAAAGTTTTTGGAGCTTATGGCCTTCAGAAATGAACTTAAAAACTTGCTGGACCATCCCTTCTTTCTGCGTTCATTTATTTTTCTTTCTGACAAACCCTCAAAGTAAATAGAGAGTTAACTGGATATTTTTGTTCTCCAGGACAAAATAGTTCGAGTTATTGGGAAATCCCCACTTGAGTAGTGCCTTTATTTGCGTTATTCCCTCTGTTTCAGTTTACAGGTAGAAATTGGGAGGGATTAGACCACTGGAATGGATGGTGAATAGGAATGTGGTGAATAGGAACCTGCTTTGAGCTTCAGCTTGAGAGATACACTTTGATGAAGGCACGTTTTTCCTGAGAACTCTCTCCCCACTCTGGTGGAGAGTTTGTGGGAAGACCATAGAAAGGATGAAAAAAAAATTGAAAATTGTGCTATAGATGGTAATTTTCTGGAGGAAGCATCAAGCTCTCACCACGCAATGGGAGAAAGAGAAAACAGAGAATTAGAAGTAGCCAAGGAGCGAGAAACCTTCATGCACACAAACTACCACGTACACTCGGGAGACTTGGCTACAGGAAATCAATGGGAGCTTATCAGCCTGCAGCAGAGTCGGGACAATTAAACATTTCCCTCTCTGCCTTTATATATTGGATTTAAGTTTTGAAGTTGTTCTCACCTGTGGATGGAGAGAAACATCCGAGCCAGCATCTCTTACGGAGAGTTATCTCTAACGCAGGCAGCAGCCCAAATTATTTCCATTGGTAATCGTTGCCTTCTTTGTCCTTAAAAAAAACCCAAAACCCATCTTAGACCAAAAGAAAGGAAGATATTGTGCATTTGACAGCGATTTCTTTGCTCTCCTTGCACAAAGATTTCTGCACTCATGGGAAAAGTCCTTCCCCGAATGCTGAGCTTTTGTCATTGGGTTTTTCTCTGTCACAGAGCAAAACTTTGCAGAAGGAGACCAGTAGAAACCAGAAATGGGGCCTAAGTGGCAAAACCAAGCCCAGATTTGGAGCTGTCCCCCAGGTCTGTGGGCTGGGGACAAGGTGAGGGATCTGCTGCAAGCCCAGTCTGTTAAAGCACTGCCTCTCAATGCCACAGGAGCTGAAGGGTGTGTGAAGCCCCAAACCAGCATCTAAACATCCTCCTATTTGTTTGCCTGGTTTTTACTGAAAACCAGAGGAACAGAGAAGCACTGAGATAAACCAGACAATTAACAAGCTCAATAACTAACAAGGCAGTGATTGCTCTTCCTTATGTCCACTCCTATCACCTCCATGTGCAGGTTTGGCTGGATCACAAAGTTTTTCTGGAAGGACATCAGCACCCCCCAAGACCCTGGCTGCTCACTTCAGATCCTACAAGCATTTTCCACCTTCTGGGCACTCAGGTTGGAAGCAGAAGCTTCCTTTTTACTTATTTAATTATTTATCTCCCCCAGTCAAGGCAGACAGGGCAAATAATCTGGGTTTACATCCCTTTGAAGTCAACCAGAAAAGACGTTTAACTTCAGTGAGTGTCCGAGCGAGGACCCCAGGCCTCCATGTACCTGATCCACAGGCATTGCCAGGGATTTGGGGCTCCATCCACACGGACCTGCCTTAAAGCCATCAGCTCCGAGCCCTGCCTTGGCGAGAGATCAAGCGCAGCAGATTTGCCTGCAACCCTCCTGTCTTATCACACATTAGCCCCGTCCAGATGTCAGGCACTATCCCCCTGCTCACAATCCCCTTTTCCATCTTCTTTTATCTCCCCTTTAAATTGCTCACAAGACCTTCCTGGCGGCCTTTTCCAAAGTAGAGGGGATCAAAAAAAAAAAATCAACAGAATATTTCAAAAGCGAAAGTCCTCAGGGAAAATAAGAAGGGAGGAAAAAAAAAAACCAAATAGGAGGGAGAAGGAGCCTGCGATGCTGTTACTATGCAGGAGACTGGGTTTGCAAGTGCTTTAAGTCTCTGCTGTTAGGAAAGGGGCTGGAGATGGTTTTGGATTTCAGGGAGCTGCCTCATAAGCATCACTGGTGCCTCCAGCCTTGCCCCTGTGAACACTCAGTGTGCAGGACAGCCTTA
Organism: Chiroxiphia lanceolata; assembly: GCF_009829145.1. NCBI lineage: Eukaryota > Metazoa > Chordata > Aves > Passeriformes > Pipridae > Chiroxiphia > Chiroxiphia lanceolata. The sequence goes on from NC_045644.1 coordinate 34,322,213, forward strand.
GAAAATGGCACCTCTGGTTACAACCACCCCAAACCTCTAGCGTGGCATCTCATTCCCAGCACAGAAAGCTGGCACTGTGGGCACCAGAGGTTTTTTTGATGGGCAGGCAAAGGGAGTTTATCTCCCTGCCTCGCTGACTTTACCTTTCTCACCACACTTCCCTGCACTGCTCCAGCAAAGCCGTGGAACAGTTTCAGATTTATGCTCACTTTTGAAGAGGCAACAGTGCTGCCTTTCAAAGGACACTGGAGCAGGGGTGACACAGGAGGTGACTCCTTCCGAGTGGCTGATGGCAGCAGGCAGAGAGCACCAGAGGAAAAAAAAACCCCAACATACTCCCAGCCTTTGCTGACACGGCCAGTGCTATGTCAGCAGTGGCGTTTTTCGTGCACCAGGAGAAAAATCCAGCAAAAAACCAGCAACGTCAAGCAAATCCTGTTTTAATTTCATTTCTCTACCCAGCTGATTGTATTTGTTTCTTTATTTAACTGGTAGAACAAAAAAAAGCTTTAGGGTTGGGTTCCTCCCCCCAGCTTTATTTCCATTTTGGTTTTCCTTCTCCTTAAGACTTTTCAGTGAATTCAGAGTTGGCCAAATAAGCCCCATCCAGCCTGGCCTTGAACACTTCCAGGGATGGGGCAGCCACAACTTTTCTGGGCAACCTGTTCCAAGCGTTTCCAGCTCTCCTGGCTAACACGTGTTCAGGCTTCAAACAGCTCTTTGCTTCCAGCTTGAGTGGGAAAGCACACCCAAACTCATCATACTAATAAAAAGTAGCGGGTGGAGGAGAGGAAGAGCAGACAAATCCTCATTTCAGCATGTAAAGAGGAATCCCCTGGCACAAACAGGCACTTGTTATTCTCTCCTCATGATTTGTTATTTATTATCCCCACTTCTCCCAAAATTGCAGGAATCTAATCAGAGCTCAGGAGCAACAGCGGGTAATTCCAGTGATCAGTCACACGCTACCAATGAGGAATAACAAACAGCTGGAGTGACCATTTGAGATGATCCATGGGCTTGGGACCATGGAGCAGGATCCCAGGCTGAACATCCCCTCAAGGCCAAGCGTTTAGCAATCCCATCAGTGCTTGGATTACTTTACACACTCGAGATGTGAGCACGAGCCTCTGGATCAGTTCCCTCCTGTGCCTGCCAGCATTTCACTTAGGAGACAGGAGAAAATGAGTAAATATAAAAGAACACTCCTGCACCCTCGAATGACATAAAAAATTATTATGAAGATAATGTTTCCTGGTCTAAGGATGAGGAGAGCACCATATCACAAGATCATGCTATTTAATTTCGCTGCTGTGCTACAGGGATTTGGATCCAGCCTTCTCGAGCAACCTGGTCCAGTGGAAAGTGTCCCTGCCCATGGCAGGGGGTAGTACTGAGTAAGGTTTAAGGTCCTTTCCAACCCAAACCATTCCAGGATTCTATGCTGTTAAGTGCCTGTCTGGTTCTCATCTTTGGGAACATACTGGAGTTAAGCTCCAGCTTAACTCTTCACGGTGGCAATGCTTAACCCCCCAAAAATACAGCATTGTATTTTTCTTCTGTTACCTGCCAGCTGTGCTGTGGGTCTTCTTCTCCTTTTCTTTAAAAAGCAAGGGGGACCACACTTTTGGCAGAGCTGATGGATTATATCTATACATGTAAATATATATTTCCTCCTTTCAGCAGAAATTTTGCCAAAACGCTTCCCCATCTTGCTTTTTTAAAGTCTCTTTCAAAGTCTACCTGAGCTGCCATGTATCTGCTGCTTCCAGCATGTGGCTTTGGCACAGTGAATTTCAATAAATACATTATTATTGAAGTCCCAAAGTGACATAGAAGCCGGTGACTGAAAGAGCCCCAGAACTTGTCCGTCTGGCTGTTGTCCCTTCAGCTGTGCCTGGCACCTGGCATTGCCTCCACCCATCCCTCAGATGGCTGCTAGTCCCTGGGATCCCTCCTAGTACTCCCAGCAGTCTTGGGATGCTCTCCTACTGTGCTGGGCTATGTCCTGGTGCCTCCCAGGGCACCACAGCTGAAGGGATTACTGCTGCCTCAGGATTTAGCTGCTGCTCTCGTCTAGTCCCCCCTGGACCATCTCTAACACCCTCAATGCCCCTCTTCTCTTACACATCTGCAGATGCTGCTTCAAAACCTAAGCAGGGCCTGGAACTTGCTCCCGGAGTAGGGGAAACTCTGGCTTTGCCCCACTTAGAAAGCTGGAAAAAAGCCTGTAATGTCTTGTTCAGCAACTCCTGGCCCGAGTTAGGGTTTGCCTTACAAGCCTTGGAGAAACCCTTTTGGATTTCCAGGGTTATCCTCCCACCACCTGCATCCTGGGAGGTGTTTCTGAAAAGCCCTTCTTGGAAAGGTTGGGATAACACGTGGCACCAACTCCCTGCTTGTCAAGGCATCGGGGTGGGTGGGCAATAATGTCAATAAGCCACAACCAAGTGGGACTTGCAGGTGTCACCAACCCAAGGAAGCCCCTGTGACAGCCTCCTTGTGGGACCAGCAGGGCTCTCTTGGCTCCACAGGGACCAACCTGCTGCAAATCTACGGCAGGAACACCTCCTCTGTGTGGGGACTTGGCTCTTTGGGTGTCTTTTGGGCGTCTTTTGGGCAGCCCAGAAGCAGAACTTCTGGAGGAAGATCCTTTTTTAAGATAGGATATTAAAATACGAGCTTATGGATAGGAGAGGACACCTGGTGGCCCCCTGTTATTTACCCCACTAATGAACATCTGAAGGAAACAACAGCACATTATCCCCTTGCTTGAAAAATGCCATCACAGTTCCATGGCTTGTGGCTGACTGAAGCAGTCCTGTAATGAGCTGAAATCCCTGTCATATGAGGATTTCTCAGTTGCGATGAGTTCCCACTTGTGATTAACACCAGGATGCTTATTTTTCCCTTTTTCTGAGGAGAAGTTATTATTCTGCCACTCCTGAGTGGCCTCAAGGAGTTCTCCTCCCCTGGATGTCCATCCTGAGATAACACCTTGGCTGTCTCCTGAGGTACAATTATCTCCTGTTAGAGCCCATGAAACATTTCAGACTAAAAACGTGCAAGAAATTTAGGCAGCAACCCAGTAATTAAGAAAATCCATATTTCAAGGGAAAGCAAGTCAGCTATCCAGACATGACACACAACACAGCATCATCCTGAGGTCTTGGGTAAGGATCCTAAAACACAGGGGGCAATATTGTCAGACCAACATCTAGTTCTGGGGAAGCTTCTAATGAATTTTCAAAAAGAAATGGTTAAAACCAGCAAGTTTTTGGCTTCAGTGGGACTGAAACACTCAGTCTTCCCCATTGTATCAGCTAAAGGAAAGAAATGCAGAAGGAAAGTTAATCAGGTTTAGATGAAAGGAAAAAACCCAAACAAACCAGCAAGCAATCTCATCCAAACCCATACAAGAGAAGAGTTTGCCTTGACTCCTTCCCCCCAACTCCTTTTTCACTTTCATCCTCCTGACCTTCTCTGTTCCAGCCGGGAGGGAACAGGAAAGTTCGAAGAAAGCTATTCCTGCGTTATTTTTAGCAGAGCCAGAAGAAAAGTGACTGGAAATAATCCATGAAAGCAAGCTTTCACCTTGATTTCCAGCCTCTGGAGATTTCGATAGCCTTGATAGCAATCACAACTTAACCAAAGGCATATAAAACGCTGAGTGATACCAAGAGCATAAATTGAGCTCTTTCCTTCTTTCTTTCTTTCTTTCTTTCTTTCTTTCTGCTTCACATTAAAAACCCAGTGAACCATCGATGGGAGACTGAGGGGAACACTTTTCCCCACCACAGCAAGGAAAGTCAGGTTTGGCTGGGTCTCAGCCCACTGATGCAGCCAGCAAGAAAATTCAACATCACAATCAAACATATTCAAAATAGATGCTGATTTTGGAATCTTCCACAAGTGTCCTGTGGAAGAGCTCAATCTTTCCCAAGCAGGATTAAGAAGAGCTCTTCTGAGCAGCCTGGTCTAGTGGAAAGTATCCCTGCTCATAGGAGGGGGTGGAGCAAGATGAACTTTAAGGTTCTTTCCAACCCAAACCATTCTATGATTCTATGAAATAGCCATTGCCACCCCCCTGTACCTTGAACAGAGTAACACTACAAAACAAACCAACCTCTAACAACATCAGAAAGAAAAGTCCTCCCTCCTGAGTTATTAAAACCCATTGAAGCCCTTTTCTCTGCCAAAGGAGGGCCAAGCCACTTGAGGTTTGTAGAGGTAGCAACCTGATCTAGTGGAAGGTGTCCCTGCCCATGGCAGCGGGGAGGAATTAGATGAGCTTTAGGGTCCCTTCCAACCCAAACCATTCTGAGATTCTGTACCTGGCACTGACTTACTGCACAGGGACCTCCATGTTTCCCTGCCTGCCCTGACCCACAGGCACCAGTCCAAACAGCTACTGATGGGACACAGGCCTCAGCTGCATGTGTTAGAGACCAAAGGAATTAATTAAGAGAAGCTGCACTCCCAAGGTGCTGATCATAAGAAGAAAATGAGGGCTGATCCCATTAAGTCAATCTTCTCTGCTGGTTGCTGCCATCTGATATCTCCCTCTTCCCCATCGCTGCATGTTCCCACCCCTCTCCTTGTGCTTCCCAGAGCTGTTGTGGTCTCTGAGGAAGGCAGGAAGATGTGGGGGGCTGAAATGTTCCAGTGCAGGCTGTGCTGGGAGGTTTCCTGCTCTGCTGGGCATCGATGCATAGCGTGGCTCTGCACCACGCTCGACACACCCCAGAGCAGGCAGCTCTCTGATGTGATTCCCAGCCCAGGCATGCTCCCAGACTGCATCCCAACCAGCTCACAAGCAAGTCATCACACTGCCAGCTTCATTTTACTGCTCAGGCTTCCCCAAGCCGCTGTACATCTAAACCCACTTTATTTCTGCTGATCCGTTTTAAAGTGACCACCGCAATGACAGCGATTCACTGGCTGGCTTTTAAAAATCTATCACTTCCCCATGCTTTTTCCACTATCAGCTTTTCTTCTGCTATCAAACACCTCCTTTTCCCTCTGTGGCCAGGGCTGCTAAGAGCATTTCTTCCCAGGATGGCTGTCCCTAGGCTCTCATCCGGCTCAGAGATGGTATAACTTCCCCAGCCCTGTGCTGAGCCTGGCCCAGCCTGGTGCTGCTGCATCCCCATCTCCTCCTGGTTTCACCCTGTGCAAGGGGCAACAGTAATTTGCTCCAGGTTGGTTTTCCTCAGAGCAGGGAGAGGCAGGATGAGTTCCCAGCATGGAACGTCCTCCTAGCCACTGCAATTCTGTTTTTGTGGAGTGGAGGGAGCCCATCCCCTGAGGGAAACCAGCATAGACTGGCTTATATCCACTACAGTCAGTCCTGCTGCTGCCTAAAGAGGACTTGACCACATTTGGCTGGGCTCCCCTGAGCCTAGATGCCCTCAGACATAATTTTTTGCTAGCTAGTGGCTTTTCTTTCCATCAGCCCAACACCAAGAAGCCACACTGTGCACTTCCCCTGCTGGAAAACTGTCCTGGGGGGAAGGAGCTGAGCTAGCTGTGCTGAGAGCACGGAGTATTTCCAGGGGACCCTGGAATGAACCGTGGTGTCAGCATCTCCTCACAGTGGGAAAGAGCAGCTCTGGACCAGAGCAAAACCCCTTGGTAGGGGACAGCAGCTGTAAATATCTCCCTTTCCAGCAGCCTGGGGAGAAGGAGTTTTCCTCACAGCCACCCCCTGCCTTACAGGGATGGATGCAGAGAGGGACGGAGAGGTGGCAGTGACAAACGACCCTCACACACCGACCCACTGCACGCTCACATGGGCAGAGCTACAGATTGGGGATGACAATTCAGAGCCCCCCTGCCCCACATTACTCACACTGAAGGATACAAGCCAGGGGTTATTGATCCCTTGTAACTGATAAACTCCTTGCTCATGGCTCCTTGCTCATGTTGTTTTAATCAGCATCAGGGCCGGGAAGGATGGCACACAGAGCCAGCTGGAAAAGGAACTTACTCCGAGCACCTGCTCAGAGTTGGAGCTCCCCAGGGAGCCACAAACCCCATCCTATGCTGCCCCCACTCCGTCCCAACTGGGAGCAGCCAGGGCAGCTGCACCTAGCAAGCGGAGAGGTGTCAAAAAAAAAACCACCTCCCACTTTGCTGAGTTTTAAACCTTTTCCCTGGATCGAAGAGGCGCTGGGAAGTGTTGTCATGGCAGGAGATATTTACTGCTGTCTCAGGAAATGTTTCATTATTCTTTGGTAAGTGGTGGCCGTGAATTTCAGCCTGTCTGCCCAGCCATAAAGTGGACCATTGGGCAGATTATTTCCTGCAGCCGGGCTCTGCTGAAGGGTGAAGGATCACCTCCCAGCTCTGAGGACACTGTGCCTGCTAAAGCCTGGCTGGGTGCTGCTAGTCCCAGCTCCCCAGCAGAGAAGGAGACCCAGATTCCACCTATCCCTGCCCGGCCAGGCAGAGGAAACACCTGAATGCCTTCAGCATGTGCTTTAAATACTCACAGAACAAATGAACAAATGACAACGGAGTCAAATTCCATGTTTGGCAAGTGAAGCTATTCCAGAGGTGGTGCCTGGCAGGGAGTCAGTCCACTCAGAATTCTCCAAAAGCAGCTCGGCGGGTCTGGATGGAGGTGGAGAAGGCAGAGAGATGAAGCCACCAGCTGGATGGGACCACTGGGGACACAGGGCAGGTCTGAGGGAGCCGCTGGCGAAATTCCCATTGTCCTGCAATAGGATGGGGAGAAACAACCATCTCATCATGCACAGCATCCTTTTTTTCCTTTTCTCCTGTGAGAATATCTAACCACTTTCCGAGCTTGTGTAAGGTTCCAGTACCTAAAATTTCCCATGGCAACGAGTCCTACTTTTTAACTGGTTGCTGGGTAAAGAGTTCGCCTTTGCTGGTTGGAACTTCTCTAGATCTTCCCTCTGTCACATGGAGAGGTGTGAACCTCATGAAGTTCAACAAGTGAAGTGTCCAAGGCCAGGTTGGACGGGGCTTGGAGCAACCTGGGATAGCGGAAGGTGTCCCTGCCCATGGCAGGGGGTGAACTAAATGGTCTTTAAGGTCCCTTCCAACCCAAACCATTCCAGGATTCTGTGATACTCCTGATACCAACTGTTTCTTGAACAAAGCCTTCATTGCTGATTAATTCTTCAGCTTTACAATACAAATGATTTCATGCCTGGCCCTGCCTTTGTCAATCCTTGCCTTCTGTGGATAATTTTCTAGGCTTCTTCCCATCCATTTTTTTTGTGATGGGAAAACTAAGCTACTCACAAATTACTCCAGACAGGAGACACCAGGCATTCATTAAGCTGCACAGTAACATTCCCCATTTCAGTCTCTCCTACCTCCCTGTTTTATTTTTTTTTTGGACTACTATGGACCAGAAGTGTCATTTTGATAGATATTTCTAGCACAACTCTCAGATCTCCTTCCTGAGAAGTAATAGCCAGTTCAGAGCCCACTGATTTCCCCCCTGTGCATTGTTTTTCATTTAGCAGCCTTGAATTTCATCTGCCGTTTTATTATCCACTCACTAAATATCATAAGGTCCTTTTCCCGTTCTTGGAGGTTGGCTGTATTTTAATCCTTTTGGTATTAACTCAGCATTGCCAGAAAACGTTCTTATTTCTTTTTTTTTTTTTTTTTCCCCTGGACCTACTTGGATTCCCCAAATTCAGGAGGATGCAGCTGGATTGATGCACAATGCACAGTGGAATGCCTGTTGGTATTACATTGTCAGGAAGTGTGGAAGCATCTTCTCAAGGCAGCACCCACAGGGCAGCAGGGTGCAGGTGACAAAGTCACACACGCCGGCTTTATAGATAACAAAGCTGTTGAATTTTAGCATGGCTAACACAAGCTGAAATGAGAAAAAGCCTCTCTAAAATAACTTGCCTTTTCCATTCCTTGTAACTGGAGCTGTAACTGTGGTGTTTACCAGCAGCCCTGTGAAAGTGGGTGATTTCAGAGCCTGGGGAAAACAAGAGGTTTTAGTTTCCCAGCCCAAAGGGAGAGAGTTGCCAGGGTAAACCCAGAGCAGCTGGGAGCAAACCCAAACTCAGAACTTAAATGGTTTCTCATTGAGGACGTACTGGGGCTTTTGTAGCTACTGGTTCAGTGTCTGGGTGCTTGTCATCCAAAATCAGGTTTGGTTGGGTTTTTTGTTTTTAAAAAATAAATCCAATGGCAATGAATTCTTTAAAGTATCAGGCCTCAGCAGGAAAAGGCTGTCCCTGCCAGCATGAGCCTTCCAGGTGTGTTCCAGCCAGTTCCCAACAAGGGCTCCTGCTCTGCATGTGACTCCTGGCTCTCCCTGTAGAGAAAGGTCCTTTTTTCCCAGAGACAGAACATGCCCCAGCAGGAGCAGAGCACAGCAGCACTGGAAATGGAAATGGCAATTGGAAAACACTGCACCAAAAGGCTCTGCCTTTATTTACAGACCTGCCAAGCTCTCTGGTTCCCTAGTTTTCAGAAACAGCTGTTTCCTAAACCCTTTTAGCCAATGGGCCATGGACACCTTGGAAAAGTGCACATTAAAATGAGCCATGGGCACTCCATTAGCCATCCCTCAAAGCCAGGTGGGAGAAAATAGTTTATTAACTGCTAAAGGATGGTTTTCCTCTATAATGAACCTCTCTCCGGTATTGAAGAAAAGCCATGTCTTACTTCCCTTTCCTAATAAATGGCTTCTTTAGAGTTTAATTAACTTCTCCCTGCTCCTCTTTTGTGGCAAAGTGTCACCCTGACCATGAGACAAACTCTGTTTTTTCCTTTATCAGGGAGAGCACTGACCTGTCAGATAAACTGCTCTGCCTAATTTTCTGTGGCTTTTCTCTTTCCACTTTGCATATTCCAGGGAGGGAGGCAGTAATAGCACCAAGTGATTCTTTTGGGCAGCTGGATACCTTTGGGATTGGGAAGGAGCACTCCTTAAATACAACATGGACCATGCTCCTGCAGCACTGCTGGGGCTGGGAACAGTGAGCTGTTTCATAGACCCATCAGGAACTGGGTCAGGCTCTCTGCCTGCTCCTTTGTTTCCTCAGGCTTGAAAACAAACCTGGAGGAAACAATTTTTGCCCTTCCAGGAGTACAGGATTTTGTATTTTCAGCAGTGCTTGCCTGTCCCCGTGTGTGTGTATATATATAGCTCAAAATCAATAAGAGTGAGATTAGGTCACTGTATTTCTGAGAAATGTGCTCCTGATAGCACATAAAACCAACCAGCTCCCACTCCTTTATGCTTCCTGTGGTGCTCCAGGACCAGCTATGTGTGCCAAGACGATGGCACAGCCTGGAGAAAGGATGCAGAGGCTGAATTTGGGCCAAGACAAGAGGGACCATCACAAACTTCTGCTTTGGCTTTTCAGCTCAGCTCACAGCCCCGGGAGCCTTCACACAGCAGAAGATGGGAACAGAACCCCTGAGTACCAGCTGGAGGATTGGGTGGCCTTTCCATGCAATGCCTGGGCTCCTTCGTAGGAAAAGATGGTGTGTCTGGTGTAGCTTTGGGGTCCTAACAGTAACTTTTTACTCTAAATAGGGCTTTAAGTAAAGCCATCCAGGGCCAGCCTCGTTACGAAACAGGGACACACAGCCCTGTGGCTCCTGAGTGGAGCCAGTTGATTAATTGTGCCAGGCTGAGAGCAGCGAGGGGTTTCTGTGTGCTGACACTGCCAGACACCAATGCAGTAATGGTCTCCAGCACACAGACAGTCTCAGGGGACACGTCCTTCCTACCCAACCAAAATTAATTAATGGTGGCAATAAATAAACCAATCCAGGCGAATGAGAGCATCCAAGTGCCGCAGGGATCAGCCTTGTGTAGGAGCAGGACTCATGTTGGGGTGATGGACATCCCACAGCCAAAAACCCAAAAGTGTGGGGGCAGCAGAGCAGCCAAGCACCCCAGGAAGCAGCTCTGGCTGTGCAGGGATGGGCCACACCAACACTGAAGTGGTACCACCCATGGGCCTCTCAGGACTCGCTCCCCGTGCTGCTGGAGTGGAAAGCCAACAGCCGAGATGCACACCTGGAATTTGGGGCGGATGAACTGCTCTGCCATGCAATTGGTTTGGGCTGGAATTTTAGCTGGCGCTGCCCCATGGGTCTGAGTTACACAGCATCCAGTCAGTGCCTGCTGCCATGGGTGGGAAAGGGGTTTTTTGTCCGCTCTGCCTGGTTATCCAGTAGCGTGTGCCCTTGGGAATTCATACCTGGGGAAGAGAGCTGGTTAGGTAAGTTTTCCTGGGAACACAACAGGAGAAAAAATAGGGAAAGGAGAGCTTTTTGTAGCACATTTCTGATGAAGGAATAAACAGGAAGGGGCTAATACTCACTTTTTTGAATACACTGGGTGAAATAGGGCTGCAGGAGGATGGGCCAGCATGGAGCATCCTAGGGAAAAAAGAGCAGCTGTGGCTGATCACTTATCCTCTTTTCTGTGCACAGCACAAGCTCTGCCACCACGTGCAGCTGAGCTCCCAGGACTCTCCTCCACAGCTATGGTCCTGTTTGATCTGCCCTGCCCCTGCCTCATGTACCCAGGTAAAAACAGGTCCCTTAATCGAACTGTTTCATCCCACCTCCTATGGCCCCTGGGGGCATAAATAAAAACACTGTGCATGGTTGATACTGATCACATAAATCCATCACAGACAAGGCCCTGCATGCTCACAGGACTGATTATCAGGACTCTGCACATCCCTGTGCTCATCCCATCCCTGCCAGGTCCTGCCTGGGCGCAAGGTGCCAGCACAGCCAAGTTGGCAGCCTGAATCTCCTCAGCTCCCCACCCAGAGGTCTAATGACGAGCCCCTCTTATCTTGAGCAGCTCTTAGGCACTCCTAATTGGCACATGACAAAGTGCCTGCCACGTGTTGGTCAATACCAATTAGCATACTTATTAAATGGATGTATTTGTTGGCAGCAGTTATCTAATTACCTTAACAAGTGCAGCAGGGAGAGGCTTCAAACCCTGCAGAACAGCAGGAAAACACGTTGCCCTGGGATAAGGGGGACACGACAAGAGCAAGTCCAGGGGAGGGCCAGGGAGATAATTAGAGGACTGGAACATCTCTCCTGTGAGGGAAGGCTGAGAGAATTGGAATTGTTCAGCCTGGAGAAGAGAAGGCTCCATGGAGATCTCAGAGCCCCCCTTCCAGCGCCTAAAGGGTCTCCAAGATAGCCAGAGAGGGACTTTGGACAAGGGCCTGGAGTGACAGGACAAGGGGGAATGGCTTCCCACTGCCAGAGGGCAGGGATAGATGGGATAGTGGGAAGAAATTCTTCCCTGTGAGGGTGGGGAGGCCCTGGCACAGGGAGCCCAGACAAGCTGTGGCTGCCCCATCCCTGGAAGTGTCCAAGGCCAGGTTAGACAGGGCTTGGAGCAACCTGGGCTAGTGAAGGGTGTCCCTGCCCATGGCAGGGGTTTCGAACCAGCTGAGCTTTAAGGTCCCTTCCAACCCAAACCATCCCACAATTCTATGAAATCCCTGTTCCCTGTGCAGGACCCTCTGTGCAATTCAGGTGAGCTTGCTGAGCAGCAGCCCAAGCAAGTCCCAGCTCCCACCACTTTCAGGGAAATGTGATTCAGGCATTTGGGGTTTTCCTTCTGCAGAATTAATTTCCTGGGAGCCAGGGAACAGAAGTGATGAGAGAGGCTAGGACACCTGAAATTACATTTACCAGGCTACACAAGGCTGCTGCTTTTTATTTCCTTCCCTCTTTTTTGCATATCACAGCCCAGCCGGGGGGTACCACTGTTATCAGACAGCAGGCAGAGAGGAGAGTTGAGACCATGTTCGTGCCCAGGAACCAAAACAGACCCTGTGCACTGTTTTAATTTAATGCTCCTGAAAGTCTCCAATTCTGACTTCTTTTTTTTTTTTTTTTTCCTCCTTGGAACTGCTATGGCAGAGTGTGGCTGTGGGAAGTTCCTCTGCCTTTTACATCAGGGCTTGCATGGAATCATAGAATTACTGAATGGTTTGGGTTGGAAGAGACCTTAAAGATCATCTGGTGCCACTCCCTGCCATGGGCAGGAATACCTTCCACTATCCCAGGTTGCTCCAAAGCCCATCCAACCTGGCCTTGGACACTTCCAGGGATGGGGCAACCACAGATTCTCTGGGCAACCTGTGCCAGTGCCAATGACTCCTCCCTGTGCAAGGGAGAGGGGAACTCTTTTGGACAAAGAAAATGCCAGTTTTGCATTTCAGATGTGAAAAAGAGCAAGAACAGTGTTCTGGGTGCTAGAACAGACCCAGAGCAGAATAAGGGGCTGGGGGAAGAGTGAGGAAAATCCGTGGTCGTGTTACAAGCAGCCCCCAGCTCTACTCACCAATCTGCCTTTTCTGTTCAGCCCTGACTTTTTTTTCCCCTCCATTTTCCTTAAGTTTCTCCATCCCTTGACAAGTTGAGAAGCACCATTGGTCCCTCCAGCACTCTCCTTGCTCCACAAGGTTGATCCAGGATGGATGGAGCACGTCTCAGTTTTCCTTACTGCTGAGTCTACTACATATCAAATGCAGGTAGCACGCTGAGTAACTAATCTTTCCTGCGTGCCTATTAAGCAAAAATTAAAAGAAAATTACATGGGGAAGTCGGCAGCAAGTAGGAGGGGACGGGTTGTAATTATATGGCTATTAATTGGTGTAAAGTTCCAGTTTAATGCTCTCCGGCCCAGGCCGCTATTTCCTAGGGAAATTTTCTCTCTATCAGTTTTGGATGAGAACTGGGATTGTCTCTGGAAGCTCTGAGTCCACCCAAAGAGGTGACTTTCAGCTCCAGTCCCCCAGTAGGTTTTAGTTTTCATGCACTGATGGACAAAATTAAGGGGTTGTTTTTAACACGGCTCGAGGTAGAGGGTGGGAAGAGCCAACTTTTACCATTTACCATTAGATAATGACAACTAAGTGATGACCCTTATCAAGATTCAGCCCACATGGAAGCATTTGTTCCAAATACAAAATTTAGGGATAAAAAAACCCTCAAGAGATTGTTCCCCTATGGCTCCTGCCAGCCCTGGGAATTCCCTCAGGAGAGGTGAAACCTCCTGCCCAAGCGGCTGCTCGTCAAAACCTGACAATTAAACAGAACCAAAACGTTTGGAACAGCAAACATCCATCAAACCCCACAGAGAATTCCAAGGAGTGATGTGCAGTTTCCTGCCAATTCACCTGGCAAGGGACCAGGCAACTCAGCCTCCTGGTCCAGGATACTCCAGCCTTGCAGGATACAGCTCTGCCATGGAACAGGGGGAAGCTGCAGATGTTTGCTGTTAAACCAAGGCCCACAGCTCTACACAGTAAGGTGGGAAGCAGGGCCTTTCCCTCTCAGGAGTCCCACAGGCAGCTGGAAGATGCTGGAGCAACAAGCAAATCTGCTGTGCTATTACAAACTGGGGGAAGGAGGAGAAGAAAATGAAAGTTTTTAGATTTTTCTTTGCTAAAACAAGTTATTGCATGGATAAATCAAAGGACTCTTGATTTTGCATCAGATGAGAATGATCATTTCCTCTGGAAATTATCCTTCCAAGGGGGAAAGGCAGGTCTGCCCTGCTCCAGTGGATACAAACACCCCCCCAAGCTGCTCTTGCCAGCCCCCCCCCCCCCCAGCAGGAACTTATTTTTGCTCAGGGACCTAAAGATTTATCTTTAAGCTACAGATCCATCTCCTTTATTTCCCAAGCAGGAGAAAAGCACTTGGCAAAGTGAGTTTAGGGAGGAAAAAACAAACAAACAATAAAGAAAAAATGGAAATGGAGGGAAATAGGGAGAAAAAAAGCAGAGGGAAAAAAAAAAGGAAAAAAACCCAGGAAAACAGGAAGGAAGGATTTTATTCAGTTCACAGCTTGGAAGCTCAGAGCAGAGAATAAGGAATTCTGCCTTCATGGCCTGGTTCTCCATGGACAGCAGTAACGTGGAACTACATGTCTTTTGAGAAGAAAGGCTTCCACTGTGGTTAACTTTCAAGCATTTCAAACCCTTAGGATTTTTAAAAAATAAAATTAAAAAGTCTGAGTTTCTCTCTATATGTCCCTCCTATTGCCAAACTTTTACAGCACAGGTCTCTCTGCTACAAGGACTAGGAAGCTCCTCTGTCCCCTGACTCCAGAGCCAGTAGCCCATGGCAGGGGAGTTGGAACTAGATGACCTTTCAGGTCCCTTCCCAGCCCAAATCATGCCATGATTCTGTGAAAAAAATTAGGATCTTCTGAAATTTCGGGGAAAATGCCTGGCTGTGGAGGCTCAGCACATTGCTCTGGAAAAGAAGTCACTTTGCCAGGCACACCTATCCCAAAGAAGACATTCCCAAAGCAAAAAAACTTCCAACATGGGGTCACTAAACCCACTTACTAGCACTAAACCCACTTACCCACTAAAAGCAAAGAAATAGCTTTTAAATGTTTTTTAATCCAGACCTATGTTGACTAGTTGCTTCTTCTGTATGGTTTGGTACCTCAGCAAGAAGAAGGCTGAGACCAGTCCCACCATCAGAGGTACCAACAGCTTCCAACAGCTCCTGCCAGCTGCCAATAGCTGTGTTCACCCAGGATGGGGATTTGCTGCTGGATTCAGAGCCTGCCAGCTCTGAAAATACCCAGCACCCTCCACTTCCAAAGGTGCTCAGGCACCTGCTGCCAAACAACAGTGGGAGCAGAGGAAGATGAGATGGGAGTGAGAGCTGGGGAACACAGCAACAGCACAGCCCTTGAGTGGAAGGAGGCCACAGGGCTCCCCATGCTGGAAAAAAAGCCCCCTCAGCAGCCAAGGCTGAGTCACAACCCCTTCACCCCGTCAGCAGTGACGCTGCCACCGCTCTAATCCACTGGGCAGCTGCTGAGCTGGAAGGGACTCATGGAAGATCAATGTGCCATTAGAGAAACCACCGAGGGCTGCCAGTCAATACTCTGAAAAGACACTGCTGCCTGTGACAACCCAAACCAGAACCTGCTGGTATTGACAGAACAAGTGGCAGCTTTTAAAAAACAGCAGCCTCTTCTTCCCTCCTCCCCCTCCTGTGTAAATTAACCCCAAATCTCTTTGTTTACCCTTGCCCCTAATAAGCTCTTCAAGCTCACAGAAACGGCATTCCAAGCTCTTTCCTGAGCAGGCAAGAGCCTTTGTTCCCTTTCATCCTGGGAAAAAAGAAGGGTTTAGATAATCTCAGAATGCCAGAAAGCAATTTATTTTGACCTAGACTGTTTCTGCAATGTCATCTCTTGGCTCCAGCACGTGGGAAGCTTCATTAGCTGGCGTTTACACAGCAGCTCTGATGGGGCTGCATGTCCCGGGCACTCTGCAGGAACAGCAATGAACAACAAGTCCCTGTGGCACTGGGAGCAGCCTGGAGTGGTCTGACCCTGGATAAGGGACAAGGCTATGGTACATGGTTGCTTGGTGCCCAAACAACACCTCCCAAGGTCTGAGCTGCGAGAGCTGGGCACAAGAGTCAGTGGGGGGGCGGGTCCTGGGCATTGCACATCCCATGTCCCTCATGCAGACATAGAAGAGACTCAGGAGGAGACACTGCCAAAAAATCATCATGGAACAGTTTGGGTTGGAAAGGACCTTAAAGCTCATCTCATCCCACCCCCTGCCATGGGCAGGGACACCTCCCACTAGCCCAGGTTGCTCCAAGCCCCGTCCAACCTGGCCTTGGACACTTCCAGGGATCCAGGGGCAGCCACAGCTTCTCTGGGCACCCTGTGCCAGGGCCTCCCCACCCTCACGGGGAAGAATTCCTTCCCAGTATCCCATCTAACCCTGTCTTCTGTCAGTTTGAAGCCATTCCCCCTTGTCCTGTCACTCCAGGCCCAAAGTCCCTCTCTGGCTCTCTTGAAGCCCCTTTAAGTACAAAAAGGCCACAATAAGGTTACCCCAGAGCCTCCTCTTCTTCAGCCTGAACAATTCCAATTCTCTCAGCCTTCCCTCATAGGAGAGGTGTTCCACACCCCTAATCACCTTCGTGGCTCTCCTCTGGACTCACTCCAACAGTCCTGTCCCCCTTAGCCCATGGCAGCACCAACTCTACCCCAACAATCTGTAAGGTGCATTCAGGTCTTCCCCCGTCCCCCAGAGGAAGAGATTTGAAGGGTTGGTTTCTCACTACTCTTCCCAAGCCCCTGGGTGACTTCACCTCTTTGCCTCCAGGCACACCCAAGCCTGGAAACTTCCTTTAGAAAGGAAAAGTGAAAGCAGAGAACATCACACAGCAAATAGCAGGAAACAACTCCAGCTGCTGAAGGGCTCTCAGGACCAGCAAGAGCAGCACAAGGCCCAGCAGACAGGAGTGTGTGTCCTTTACAGCCTCCCCATTCTGGCTCCATCCCCTACTTGAAACCACGGACCATGGCACAGACACACTGAGCTCTCCAAGACCAGTGTTGCTGCAAACCAGACCAGGAGCACAGTGACAACAAAAGCAGCAGTCATTGGTGGGAGCCTCTTTTGTCAGACCCCCAAGCCCCCCCCACTGCACAGCACAGCTCTGCCCCACCCAGGCTGCTCAGGGATTGCAATAACTCATCTCTCTGTCAACAGGGAATATTTTTAAATCTCCTCCTCCATGCAGGCAGGCAGAAGTCTCCTCTGTTCTCTCCAGGCAGATTCCTTTTTTACTATTATTGTTATTTTTCCTCTAGATGAGGAGTGTAAATCTCAAATCCTGCTGTTTCCTTTTGGGGTGGGGGAATGACAGATGGGGGGCAGTCAGCTTCCCCAGGAAAGCTGTCGGGAAGAAGAGCTGAAAGTTTGTGCATCCAAACTTCTGATGCAGAGCATAAAGGGAAGCTTGTCTTGCCTTTCCAGAGTTACATAAAAATAAAACCAGGCCCCCTCCTCTTGGCAGCCAGCAGCACATCCTGCAGAACAACCTTGTGTCCCAAGACTCTTCCACTAGGCTGGGAAAGGAGAAGCTCAGCCAATTCCCTGGCTGGCTCCCACTGAGCCTTATTTCGCTCTGTGTACTTCCCAGCAGGACACTGATGTGGACAGGCATCTGGAAAGCCTGCAAGAGTTTCATCAATGCTTTGTTTTGTTCTGTTCTGTTCTTTCCATGCTCGGGGTATTATTACCATGTTGGTTTGGTTGTGCAACAGCCCAGCAAATGGTGCTGGGCTGCTTTGAAGAGGGAGGAGGAGCTGGGCCACTAAAGGCCCACTGAAATCCCTGTGGTTCCTGTCATTGCTGAAGGCCCATGTTGGATATATTACAGTAAGTCAGCAGAAAGCAAATAAACAGGCAGACAGGATAAACAGGCTCTGCAGCCTGGTCTTTCCTGAGAAAAAGATGATTTTTTTTTTTTCCCCTCTGATGCCCATCACTTTGTCAGCAAGTCTGTGCACTGGGGCACCTTTTGTCCCACAGGCTTGCAGACCAAATCCACTGAGCCTCAGGTCTCACAGAGAGCTGCCTTTCCCGCAGAAGGAAAGCCTAAGCCATATCACAGAAATGGGCCGTCCTACCAGGCAGCTTCATCCCCTGCTCCAAACCCACCTGGCCACCCCCAGCCCACTACGACCTGCAGGGAGCCCACCGTGGTCACTGAGCTCACACACCACCAGACAAGAGCCAAGGCCTGTACCCACACTCTGCTCAGCACAAAGATCCAGGCACCTACTCCTGATGCGCAGAAAGCACTGCATGGAAACATCCTCTGGGATAAAAAAACCCAAGGGCAGGGGAGGTCTTACTCTGGGCTGGTGGCTTCTCCCCCCTTTAAAGACCTGCCTGTGAGTAATTAAAGCTCCTGTTTCTAAGCTGCTTGGTATTTTAATTGATTTTCTGCACTGGCTGCCCACAGTCGAGTCATTCAAATCCGACATTTGTCTCACAAGCCCCAAATGAGCAGTGAGGGAAAGTGACCTACCCTGTGCTTTCCCAGGAATCCATCGCGGTCGGAACCGGTCTGCACCGGGGATGCTGTTGGTCAGGCCACCTGGATGCTAAACCAGTGCCCTGATCTCCACTCAGGGCAAGAAGAGATTCCTACCATGACCTTGTACCTGTTATTTCTCCTGGCAATTTCTTCTGGGCTGTCCATTCTTCACAGGAGAAGAAGACATTGATATTCTGCACGATCAGACTCTTGTCAAGAGAAAACTGGGAGCATGGAAATAGGGACTGGTGTTTTCAAATTAACTCCTGTTTTCCCCCTTCTGGTTTTGGATGCTCTCAGCACCCAAAGAGGCAAACTCAACATTACCACAGCAAGAGGTAGTGCACAGTGAAGTGCCATGAGGAGCTTGTTCTGTGGTAAATGACGTTTTGAAAAGGATCTTCTCTCCACAGGTGGCTCCTTGAGCTGCAGTTTTATTAAAGGACTAAAGGTCCTTCTTGCTCATACTCTTCCAAGCTCAGATTTGCTTTCCAAGGGATGCATTTTCACAGTTCCTCCACCTCTCCCTTCCCTCCCCTTTCTCCCCTGGGCACCCATCAGCTGTTGGGCTGCGTGTCAGTGCCGGCCACTGTGGCCACTTGTTTTTGGAACAACAACATCCCTCGGTCATTTCATTCAGCGTTCGAGGCTCTCCCTGCTCCCAGCAGGAGGCTGGATCACAGCGATGAACGGCTCTGTGCTGCTCCCGCTGCACACGGAGCGCCGCAGCACGGGAATGCCAGTGCCCTGCAAACCCCTCTGACGAACCCACAAGAGGTGGGGGAAAGGACCCAGGAAGGACAACCAGCCTCTCAGCATTGCCCATGTCTGCTCATATATCCCAATGAGCTACCTCCAGAATGCCCCACCTCTGGAATAAAGAGGATAAAACCCTGGTTGGGTGTTGCGGTGTCGGCAGGAGGTGGGAATACAGCTTTCTCTCAAATTCAGGAGCACTGGAGAAGTTCTGTAATAAAACCATAGAACTATGGAATGATTTGGGTTGGAAGGGGCCTTAAGGCTCCTCTAGTTCCAACCCCCTGCTGTGGGCAGGAATGCCACTTCCTGGGTCAGGTTGCTCAGGGCTCCATTCAATCCGGTCTTGAACACTTCTGGGGATGGGGCATCTACAACCTCCAGTCCTAAATCAATCCCAAACTATTATTGGCAAAGTGAAAACCTAGGATCTAATGAGTAGGTTTTTTGGTTCTTTGGGGTTTTTCTCTTCTTTTAGCAGGACCCCAGAGCTGGTGACAATTGTGTATAATAAGCCAGGCTTTAAGAGCAGAAAAATCAAACTCTTACAACTTGGTAAAAAAGTACTGACAGTGGGATAAGATTCCTAAATCCTCAGAGTAACTGCAGGAGGCCACATCTACAAATCCAGAGATAAATTCCTCCCCCATAAAGTGAAAAAAACCAACACACTGCCCTTCCAAAATATTTTTTCTGGCCTTGAACTTGCAAATGCTTGTGGCCTGTACCTGGGAGAAGCCTGCACATGTAGCCTCCAGCCAAGTCACCTGGGAGGCACAGGGAAAATCCAGCTCCTGAGCTTGAGAGTTCTTTAAAGTTGGGAGCCTCCTTGCTGAGGAGATGCATTCCTCTGTGCTACAGACAGCCTGAGCCTCCAGCCTCCTCTAAGAATTTCAAAATAAGCCATGCATATAATAGGTGCACATTTAGCATGAAAGGAAGATGCTTCACAGAGGACAAATATTAAACCGTAAAATATATCAAGAGACATTTCCCAGGAACACTGAATTTAACCTGGCTCTTGGCTGAGCAGGAAGCTCCCAGGAGCTATGGCTGTGCCTGATGGAGGAACGAAAACCTGGAGGTGGCTTCGCACGAGAAACCTGCCTCGATTTCCTAGGGATGCCTAAGGGCCAGTGCAGGACCCTTCTCTGCTGTCAGGTTGGTGGTGACCCTGTCACCAAAGGAACCTCAGTATGGCTGCTCAGTGTCATACCCAAGTCCATCCAACCCATATCCTTCCCAAGCTGTGCTCATCAGCAGAAATATTGGGAAAGAGAATAAAAATACAGCAAGGAAAGAGCATTATTCCCCCAAACCCACCCTCCCAGCAGCCTGCCCTTTCCATATGCTGAGCTAGAGGCTGTGTTTGAGCTTCTGTGTTCAATGTCCTGTGCTGGACCCTTTCCTTGAATTTGTCTCATCACTGCTGGAGCCCACTAACAATCTGGAATCCCAGAAGATCCTGCACAAAGCTGTTTGAAACTTCAACCCCATTATCTGCATGGCAGTGCTTGCTTTAGACTCTAAAAATGCATGAGTGGTAAATCCAGGTGAGGAGCAGTAATGCTGGCAAGTGGGAATTTAATCCCATTTATTCTCGATTTCCCAAATGGGAAATAAAATTCACATGGGAAGTCTCTCTGGGTAAGAAGGAGGCCTTTACTGAAGTGATTTCGCTCAGTCACATGACGCTTGGTTACCAGTTCCCACCTGGATGTAGCAAACAGTCTGGTTAAACATTACTTTCCTCCTTGCGTGGGCAACAGCAAGTTTAAAAGTATTGATGAACTAGCTGTGTAATCACACTAGAAGGGTTTAGAGGCATCCCTCCCAGGCAGCTTCCTCTCTTTGTCCCATTTCCATCCCATTTATCCTTTTCTACTTTTCCATCTTGTCTAGAAGAGAAGCCCAGCTCTTCCATTAACACGAGACACTTATCTGTCTTCAGCAAGCAGGAATCTGGGAAGAGAGCATCAAAAAACCTACAAGTCTATTCTTACAGTGTATGTGGGACTGCAGCAAACAGTTTTGGTTTGGTTTTTTTTTCCTTTAAAATAGCATGAGACCATCTCAGGACCCCCTATGCCCTTATCTCTTTGTATGCTCGTATGTCTTCTTCCAGTTGTTGTGACTCTGAGATATTTATTTGGCTTTTAGAGCATCAAGCTCTTTGCTTATCTCCTTTCTACTTCTGTTCTTTACACTTCCAGGCAACCTGGTAAGGAGACCTGCATTTCCCTGCTGTAACAACGAGAACAGAAGTTCAGGCTCTTAAGCCACTTATCTGGAGCAAACTGCTGTAACTGTTGTTTTGGCTGATCTTGGGCATTGTTCAGGAAGGCAGATCCCAGCCCTCACAGTCCAGGTGTCTGTTGGAGCATAACTTGGTCTGCCTCGGTTTTGGAGACCTGCAAGGTCTCCTCTGAAAGCCTGCAAAGAAGTTTAACCCTTTCCCCCAACCACACTGGAAACTAGCACTGCTAGAACAGAAACATCCATCCTCCATGGACATGTTCTGTGATTCTGGCACTGATCCCTCTCTGTTCCTTTGGTATTGATACAACCAAAAGGACTCTTCCAAGCTGTGCAGAAGGGGAAACTCATCCCAACATCATAATTGCAGCCAGCCTGCCTTCCTCTATGCTCTACCCTCACACCAACTGGCACACAGGGTACCCAAGTACCTACCTGAGGTGTTTTAAATGAACCCTTACTCCATGCCATGCTTTTCCTGCCTCAGGAAAGACATTGCCACACCTGTAAAAGTCCAGAAATGTTTTCTTTACAGGCATAGAGGATGGAGAGCTGTGTTTTCCTTCCACAAGGGGTGAGATGCTGTGGAACAAGTCCTGCAGCTCACAGAAATACATCAAGCAAAGTGGCTTGGAGCAAGGGGCTGAGTGTTTGTCACCTCAGGTGTAGGGCTTTTAGCTGAAGATGTCCCTAGGTGATTAAAAGGTCACTAGAGGCAGCTGGAGGCTTTCTTTCCTTATTATAAAGGTGGGTATAAAAACACATAAGTAATAAATACCTGACAGGTGCTTGTATGTATGGAAATTCCAGTAGCAGCAGCTGTGAATTATGGCCCTATAATTCCTTCAAGGAGTCCCAGGGACATCCTGAGTCATTACCTAATGCCTGAGAAAGCCCTTTATCAGCTTGGGGCAAGTGCAGCCTGACCAGACTTAGGGGGAAGGGTGGGGACAGGGGTGTCCTCCCTCCACCCAGCCTTCCTCACACCCCTGATATATTCCCATCCACTTCTATTTCAATAAAACAACCTGACTTGGAAGACATTGGCATTTATTTCTGCTCCTGGGAGAACACTGACCCAGCAAAGCATCCTGGATCACGCAAGGCTGGTCATATGGGGAAAAGACAGCATCAGGCTCACTAAAGATCCGTGCTGGAATAAGCAGCCAGCTGTGAGAGCAAACAAGAGGGAGAAGCCAGGTTTCTCATGGCTTGCAGTGGAAAAGGAACTCAAGATGCTAAGGGACAGCTTGGCATGGAGCTGGATTTAAAAAGGAGACAGAGAGAAATTTCACGCCGACGATGCTCACCAGGGCTTTGCAAATGCCACGCTGGCCTTTTCAGCCTGCAAAGGGAAAACAGCTTTCACACCTTGGAGCCTTCTTCCAAAGGCTGTCTAATGGCACTTGCACAATTAGGAGGCCGGTCTGAAAGGGAGTGACTGCTCCGTGTTCTCCAGCTGAGATTCCTTCCCCACACAGTCAGTGCAGAACAGGGTTATTTTCCAACACTAGTGAGCATCAAAGATGAAGCTGAAAACTGAAAGGAGCCAAAGCAGCCCCATGCTTCCCCCCTCCCTCCTTTTAATAAAGCTACTGAATATCATGTTCTCAGCGTAGATTAACCTAAGCTTTGCTCCCAATTATTGTTTCACTCTCCTAAGTACAGAAGCAGAAAGGGGCTTGACAAATGAACCCGGCTCTGCTGTTAAGCTACACTTCCACTTCTGCAAGTTTGTCTGAATCCTTATTGCTCAGCCAAATCCCCTTTCACACAATTCACTGGCTGAGTATTCCTATGGCTTTTTACAGCACTCTAGATTCCAGGTCAGGGATTTTTCAACCTTTTGACTGGGGGTGGGGGGTTGGGGGGTGGTGAGCCCGATGGGGTGAATTCAGACTGGTTGACAATGGGTTTGTTTTGCTCTGGGTCTTGTCCCAGACCCCTGAAAACAGCCCACACCTCCTGTAGGGTTGTGCAAGACACACATGGGGAAAAACTATGCTAGAAATAGGTTTCCCTTGCAGTGGAAAAGTGATGCTGCTGCTGAAGACCGGGTTATCTGGGGACTTGCTTGTTACCACTCAGTTCTGAACATGGTGATGAAATGAAAATAGAAAAGAAAAGAAGGAGAGGATTGCACTCCTTGGGGCTGCGATGCCTCCAAAGCCCAGATGTGGGCAAAGCTCTCGAGCTTACACACCAGGAGTTGTCCCGCTGCAGAGAAGTGGTGGTGGAAAAATCAAGCCCCTCGGTTCCTCCTCGCCTTTCTCCCAGCATAAACCCAGGCGGGTGCTTCTGGAGCAGCTGGGATTAGAGCCAGGGCTGGAGAGGCGGGAGGGCGGCGTGCTCAGGGATGGAGGATCCCACGCTCTCCCTGCTGGCACTGGCAGGGTGGGAGGCTCGGCGGCGTGTCAGGATAATCAGATCCACCAGCCAGCCGCGCTCCTCTTGACTCTCTGAACGCAGCCGACGCTCTCCCTGGAGCTCGGCTTTGATTTCCAAGCCTGCGGTGCTGTAGGAACAAGTCTCAGCTGGTTTCACAGCCCAGCCTGAGGTTTAGGTCAGGAGAGGCTGTTCAGATCTGTGAGGTTGACCCCCTGCCTGGTGTATTTGCTGCACAAGCTGGGAGCTGCACTTGAAATGTCCCTGATCCGCTCCTTCCATTTGCAGTCACTGCACGGGGCAAGACAGGGGGTTGATTGCATCTGCTCAGAGCAAATGTAGGACTCCAGCGTTGCAGAAACGCTCCTTGGAAAACCAAAGGATAGGGAAAATAGAAGTACAACATCACAGCAAATTAGCCCCATCATCCTCAAGGGCTGATACACCAGTGCATTCACAGACGTACCACATCTTCAGGAGGTGAGGGTTAGTCCTGAGCCAGGTATCTTAAAATCAAAGAATGGTTTGGGTTGGAAGGGACCTTAAAGACCATCTTGTTCCAGCCCCCTGCCATGGGCAGGGACACCTTCCACTAGACCAGGCTGCTCCAAGCCCCGTCCAACCCCACCTTGGACACTTACAGGGATGGGGCAGCCACAGCTTCTACAACTTCAGGTGAAGAGAGGGAAGGGAGTTGCAGGGGCATTGGTTGTTTCCCTTACCTAGAACAGAGGCTCTAATGGCAAAAATCATGGCAGCAGCCAGATGCTTTTAGTCCAGAAAAAAGACAAGTCAAAAAAAATTTTAACTTCATCCTGTGGAAAAAAAAAGTTGTCCAAGTTCCCCCTTCTCCATCCCACTGAGACTTAGAGTGTCCTTTATGGAGACACTGAGGACTGTGAGGGTAACGATGTATCTGAGAAAAACACATGGTAACTCTTGGACACCTGATTGTTCCCTATGGCAGTAATATTTTACTTCTTTCTAAGGGGTGCTTTGCAAATTACACGGTCCAAGTCCATTCAAACATGGGGAGAAAGCAGACAAGAGCTCAGCTGCATCCACGGAGCCACGAGGAAGGGATACCTATCTGTCCTCAGTGGAGAGGGTGACACCGAACACCACCAGTGCTGTGAAGCTATCACAGAAATACAGCACTAGGGCAGCGGTACGAGCTTGTCTGATCCCTCTGTGGAGTTATCCTGTGTACTGGGGTGCATCTGCAACTCATCTGCATGTGGTAAAGAAGGCGTCCGCCTCTCAAAGCTGCTCTGAAGTGAGCACAGCAGGGTAAGTTCAAGATCAGGAGTTGGTTTGAAACATTTTTCAGCTCCAACCCTGGCAGGGAGCAGCTCTTCAATCTCTGGTGATTTGCCAAAAGGCTTCTTTCTCACGGCTAATAAGGTGAGTACACAAACAAGCAGCGCAAGGGCTTGATGGTGCAGGAACACCTCTTATAGTGGAAGGATTTCTTCTTCTGGACAGCATGGGCAGCCAAGGAGACAGGATATGTCTTGTCCTGCTGCTCCTTGGCTACTACATGAGACATCACCACACTGGCAAAAGTAGCATTCCCTACAGACCTCATCAAAAGCAGCGTGTGTTTAAAGGTGAAAACATTCTGGTAATAAAGAGGCAGAACTTGCAGCCCTGAGCAGCCCATCGGAATAAATGGGTGTTATTTGGGAGCTGCCCAAGAACAGACTTCAGGAAAGTAAGAAAACAGCTCTGTTTGTCAAAATAGGGCTCTATTCACAATGCAGCCTAAAGGATGCCCACGTCCTTCAACCAGCCCCAAACAAAACACGGCATTAGAGGCTTGGTCCCACTCCCATTAAAGGCATTTTTTTCCACTGACTTTTGTAGAGGTTGGATCAGACACAAAAAGGGAGTGAGGTGTCAATACCTACTCTCTAGATCCCAGAATGTCATTACCAGAGCACTGTAACAGGTCTCCTGGTTCCCTGAGCCAACTGAAAAATCACACCCCCAAACCAACCCTTCAAGATGAATGAAAACACTTCATTTTACCCAAAAAGCAGAGTTCTGTTCCTGATTTCAGTTGATTTATGTGTTTGGTGGGGTTTTTTTGAACAATGTTTTTTTTAAACTGAAGAAATGAAAACACAAGTTATTTTTTTCACTGGTGCCCTATTACAAAACATGGATCCAAAGCTTGGGCAAAAAACCCCCACCACTCAACCTGCTCTTTTGACCATCCTCTGTGCTAAAGCTCCATGGCCCCATGGCCGTGGAGCCCCAAACCCACCTCAGGAGCCTGCAGAAGGAACGAAAGAGGAAGCAGGGCTGGCTTTGAGTGCCAGGATGTGGCATCCACAATCCCTTGTCCACAGACAGTGGAACTGTTAGTGAGTCAGCACTGAGATGCTGCTGCTTTCCAGGGAAGCATTTGAAGGCAACTTGGGAAGTGTCCAGGAGCTGGTTTGCAGGTATGGCTCGGGTATTTGCATGGGAAGGGGTGAAGTGATTCCCATTTCAGCTGTGCCAATCTCCTCCATGCCCTGGCAGCAGCGACAGTCACCTGCTTTACTACACTTTTGGCAGGAATAATTTCCCCCCCATAACACACTGGTTTTATGAACTGCAACAGGTGTTTCAGAGCACACATTACCCTGCTCTGTCACTGCCAGAATGAAGTGAGGAATATAGGATTGTTTAGGTTGGGAAAGCCCTGTAAGATCATTGATTCCAACCACTCTTCCAGCACTTCTAAGGCCACCACTAACCCATGTCCCCCCAAGTGCCACATCTACATGTCTTTTAAATCCCTCCAGGGATGGGGACTCCACCCCTGCCCTGGGCAGCTGTGCCAGGGCTGGATACCCCTTTCCATGGAGAAATTTTTCCCAGTGTCCAATCTAAACCTCTCACTGTAGCCCTCCATGATGGCATGGTATGAACTCTACCCGGCCAATCAGCACAGCCAAAGCTGGAGCCCAGCCAGGACAAGGGGCTAATACCTTCTCTTCCCGCTCCAGGCAGACATCTCAGGAGATCATTAGAGGCTGCACGTGACTGGCAGCAATAATTAAACATGAAAAGTTGTTATTTCTCAAAGCCAATTCATGTTATGCCTCCATCATGGATCTGACAGCAGTCAGTAACAGCGCTGGCAATTAAAGTTAGGCAAGATCTGATTAACAACATAATGTTCACTGATCATCACATATCTGTGTTGAGTCCTACCAGAGGGTTTTTTCCTTAGCTGGTATTTTTCAAGTACCAGAAGGAACAGTCAGACCATCAGCTCAAGA
Organism: Chiroxiphia lanceolata; assembly: GCF_009829145.1. NCBI lineage: Eukaryota > Metazoa > Chordata > Aves > Passeriformes > Pipridae > Chiroxiphia > Chiroxiphia lanceolata. Next base: position 34,348,771 of record NC_045644.1, read on the forward strand.
TACTTTAAGTATCTGAACTGGGCTCCAGCTACTCAGCTCCTCAGAGCCCTTCAGAAGGGACAGGGATTTGTGGAATGCAGGAGTCACCAAAGCCTCATATTCTCTCCAGCCAGCAGTGCCAGGGACTTCAGGAGCCATCTCCACAAGTCTCACCATGGTCCAATTCACTAATTGTCCACGGATCTCAATATTTAAATATAATAAGAGGATTGCAGAGGGGAGATTTGTCCTGACTGGGAGATTAGTTTTAGATCAAACTTGGCTAATGTGGGAAATGCTGCTGGCTAGGATGTGACCACTTCAATTAGCTCATGAGTGCTTTTCTGCATCTCTGCTCCCATGCCAGGTGTAGCTGGCAAAGAGGAGCTGGAGATGCTGAAACTCCGAAGGGAAAGCAGCACAAGCAGCCCTTGCTCCCTGAGAGGTGTTTTAGCACGGAGCCAGCAGCCCTCAGTTGAGCATTTCTGTCTGGTGCCTGCACATTTCCCAGACATGGTGTTCCCACACCTCCTCCCTGAACTCCAGTGCCCTGCTCCTCCTTGCTCCCTGAGCTGGGAGCATCTCCAGGGAGCTGCTGCATGTGGTGCTGCCAGCTGTGCCACGAGGGCACTGGGACAGGAGAGAAGGGATTGCACAGGTCAGAGCAGAAAGCCACTGCCAGCACTCTCTGCAGCCTGTCCAGCGTCCTCCATCAGCCTGGGCCAGGCTATTCAGAGAGCAATGTGTGCCTCACCACCACAAATACCATATTTTTCTCCAGAAATTAAAAATAAATACATATCAGTAGGACAATGGGAAAGCAGAAAGACACAGGAATAAGCCATTGGCATCAGAATGCTCTTGGAGAGAAGAAACCAGAGTCAGAATTACTCCGTGCATTAACTGTTAGCTCAAGGTTGCTTTGATGCCTGGAGTGCTGAGAGTTACAGGACTTTCATCCAGGCAGCTCTGATATTCCATCAAGCCTTCAATCACCTGCCTGTGTCTCCTTGCAGGGAAATGGGCAGCAGCCACTTGCTTGCATTTTGAGGATGCAGTTCAAGGGGCACCCACAGGCCCAGCTTCCAGCTAGGAATTGCATCCTAGTTTATGCAGCCTTCTCCCTTCAACACCTTGTCATGGGGTGCAGGCCAAAGCAGTTTCTCTGCCACTTTATAGCCCAGTTCCTGCTCATCCAATGTTTTGTTCCTCCACCTGCCTCCTCTAGATGCCCAGAACCTCAGCATCAAACACCTCTTTAGCCTTGGAGGGGTTCCCTACTGCAGGCTCCCTGGTTCGGGCAAATCCAAAGACTTTCCATGGAATGGTGGCAGGGTTTCCAAGGTGAGATGATGAGCTGGGTTTGTGCTGGGACATAAAAGCCTTTTTTAGCCTGGACAACTCTGAGGATCCTCATTCTCAGCATGTGTCCAACCTGCTCCTCCATTCAGCCAGGAAAATGGTCCCACGGTAAAGTGGGAGGCTCCTGGGCCACCAGTGAAAGCCCAAAACCTTTATTTCAAAGCCTGAGGGACTTAAGAGGGATGAAGTTAGGACAGGGCCCGGCTTTTTGTTCAACATGTGCTGACTATGCCCTGAAGTATGGGACTTTTAGGCTGATTTGGAATACTATAATAGTGCCTTTGTGCCATTTGAAACCAAATCAAAGAAAATGTTCATAAATAGCCCATGTTAAAGATGGATCCATTTATTTTTTCCCATCCAATTTCCATTCCTTCCCCTTGCCGCATTTGCTAATTATCCAGTATGCATTTGCTTAAAGAAAGCATTTTTCTAGCCTTCACAATCCGTCTTCCCATCCTAATGGATCTTGTGGTAAAGTCATTACGGAGACTTTATGAAATCACAGTTATTTCCATGACAACAGTGATGTAATAAAGGTGGGATTATGACATTACTGCAAGATCGAGCTGAAGGACGGGATAGATTTGTTTACCCCAGACAGGGCAAGGAAGAGACTTCATTCATCCAGTGTTTCTAGAAGTGCCTTAAGGTCTGCTAATGGAAGGGACATTTTACATCTGAGCTTTTCATTCCTCTTTTTTTTTTTTTTCCCCCAGTTATGTATTAGGGCTCTTTTCCAAGTGCACATAGTTTAATAAGTTTCAGAGGAGGCTCTCATGCTCAGGATACATTTGCCCATGTCTGTGAAAGGAAAGATCATCCCTACAAGTCTCATGGCTCTTGCCTTTCCTGTAAGACATCAATGCCCACCGGGGAAGGGTTTTCCACCAGTTTAAAGGACCAACAGGATGGACTTTCCCCTTTCAAGGATGGCTGATCTAAGCTGCTTTCTCTTCAAACATTTTAATCAAGAAATCACTTGCCAATGGATCACAGCATGAATTGGCTCCCCCTGAAATTAAGTTTGAAAATGGCATTAAACTCCTTTTCTCTTCTTAATGGAAACATAACCAGCCTGTGTCTGGCCAGCAAATTCCAAGCCAAAATCCATATGTTTCTCAAATCCAAGCACACCAGTAAAGTCATTCTAGAAGTGATTTTTAGCTCGCTCGCTCTCGAGCAATCACAGAATAAACTTAGGTGAAAATGACACAGCAATTCCTAAAGGATCAGAGCATGGAACACCACGAGACAGCTCTGAAGATAGCTGGGGTTTCTGGTTTGTTTTTTGCAAGAAGAAAAGATGAATATTTCATACGGTACATGGTTCAAAAGTTGATTAATGTTTCAGTGTGTGGAAAACCAAACTCAGGAGACAAGTTTCCTCATGTAAAATTCTTTAGCTGACAGCAGGACTTGTATGGCCAACTTCTCTGAAGGTGGATTTCACTTAACCCCCTTCAGAACTGCTCCTGCCAGGGGCTTGGTGCTTCGGGAGGGGAACTAGCTCAATGCTTGGCCCACAAGAGTGGGGCAGTCCTGCTCCCCAGGAGGGCTGTGCGACGAGGGAGAACTTGCCCATGACAGCTGCTCAGATGGGCTTTGGTGTCTGAATCTCCCCAGCTCCCTCCCCTCTGCAGCATATCACTACAGCCAGGCGTAAAATTGCCTGTGGTCTGATGATCCCCAACAGTTCTCCTGCCCTAGTCCACCTGCTTGGCCAATGGGATGATATTACCAGGTTTTCTCCTGCTGTTGTTCAGTCCAGTGGACCTTCTCTGCTTCCTTACAAGCTGTTGAGGAGCTGTGACCCCAGTACCTTTGCTCTATGGTAAATATGCAGAGGAGTGCCCCAAAGTCCCCTACTCTGAAAGCTCATTTGCTTCAAGTCCAGCCTGACTGATCTTAGCAGCTGTTTCAGCTCATCCTGCCCCAATTCCCACTCCTCTAAGCCTTACCAATATCTCTTCATTGACAGAAGGGAAGCACCGTAAGGCCACACAGACGTGTTAATGAAATGTGAATTATTAACTGCAGCGTGCTAACGGAGATATAAGGGGGGGGGAATGTCATTTTGCCATTAATATGTAAAATGGGCAATGCTCCCTCCTTTGGCTGGAGGGGAAGAGCAGACTCGAGCCTGCGTCCCATTCCGGGGGCTGGGATGGGTAATGAGATAACACGATTGTCTCTCGCCCTTTTTCTTTCTTTCTTTCGTGATAAAAGGACAGAGGGAAATGCAGACAATTAAAAGGAGGATTCCAATCGGCCCCGGAGAGATTCAATGAATAATAATGGACCTCCAGCTGCTAATGTGCTTAAGGACTTCCAAGTCTCAAGTGTCTAACCAGCTTAAGGGTCCATACCACAGACTTCATTTCTATCCGTAAATGGGAAAGGCAGGAGGAGGTGGGGGGCGAATCCTGCCCCCAATTACAGATGGGATCGTTGTTTCAGTTGCTTGCTGGGCCCTCCATGAGGGTGATGTGACAGCAGCAAAAGAGTAAAGTCAACTTAACAGCGCCTTCAAAGCCAACACCAGGTATGGGGTGAGGAAGTTCCTTGCTTAACAACCTCTGTATGTCACCTACAGGTGATAACACTCATAGCCACCCCGAAACACCTCAGAAGAGGGTCCATTATGCTACTGGAATAAAACCAGCACTTAGTCTTTGCAGTTGTGCTTTCCCACATTAAAAACTTTCATTAAAAACAAGACAGTAAACATGTAACTCATTCTTCCCCTGTGCAGCTCCTGGTAAGGGGAAGGTCTCTACCACAGTGTGATCAGCCCTGCCTGCTCATCTCCCACACCTTCCCTGCAGAAGGAGCAGGAGCTGTACAACATGGAAGACAGCCAAAGCCACATAAAAACATCCACCTGAAGATTATCAGCTCTTTTTCTGGCACTTCCCCTGTTTTTATCTCTCTCCCATTGACGCCTCTCATTCTCTCTTTCACAATCCATTAACTTTCCCCCTGCAGTTTCCCTGCCTGGGCCCCCCTAAACAAGACATCCTCCTTTCCTTGATCCTCTCAGGTTTCTACCATGCTCATAAATTTCCATGGAGGATCAAGGAAAAGACTTGCAAAGGGCAAAAAGCGAAGGAGAACGCAGAAAGCACTGGCCCAGCCTTGAGTTCTCCATGAAGTTGTGTTCCCCCCTCCCCATCTGAAGGTTATAGGGTAACTATCAGAGATTCAGAGAACGAAAACTTCAGAGCCTGGCAACTAGATGATCAAAGGAACGAGGAACATTAGCTGGGTAATGGCTCCTCAGCCTTGGAAACAGATACAACAGAGATCCGAGAATCACAAGAAAAGCTGTTTCCACCTCTCCTGGAGCAAGGACTAGGGCCATCAGAGGAAACTCACCGGCTCAGAACAAACGAAATGAGCTATTTTTATACCCGGCGTGTGTCTGTGCCATGAGACTCTTCAACAGAGGATCTGTGCCTTCCCAAAGCTCGTAAGAGTTCATAAAAAAATCTGGATTTTTCTTGCTGAGAGCGTGTGTGCAGAGGCTGCTATGTACAAACACAGCGCTTCTGGGTGAGGAGGTCCCTGATCCACAAATCACGGGAAGCTGGAGAAGTATTTAGAAGCAACACCACTACTGCACTTACACAGGCTTCCAGAAACACTCTATTGCCTGAATCAGAGACAGGATCTTGTGTTTGGGGGACGCCTGGTGTGACATCCTGATACCGGCTGCCTTCACACCTCACCAGTTCCAGGACACATCTTGAGAGACAATACATCCCCTCTCCTCCAGCTTTGGGAAAAACCTGCAGGATCTGTATAGGCAATGAGACGTCACATGAAGCAGGAGGATGGGTTGGAGTTTAACGGGAATAGCTGGCAGCAGCGGGGACGGAGGAGGGAACGGTTGCATAACTGGCACTGGAGACTCGCCGGTCCCTGGCACGGGAGGCAGGTACATCCCTCAACACAAAGGAGTTGAAAGGGAAAAGTTGTGTAAGGTCGGCCACGTGTCAGCCCAACACGGCTGAATCATGCAAGTTTAAAGCCTTCCAAGCAGGATAAGATCTCGGCGCAGCCACGTGCGCACTCATCCCTTCAACCTGAGGTTGGGAAAACGATGGGAAAGCACAAATGAAAGCAGAGAAGAGCAATTAGCTAATTAGGGGAGCTGACTAATCAGCTAATTTACAAAGGTTTTTCATTATTATTCACGGAGAAGGAATTCTGGAGAGCTTTGGCATGGAGCGAGGTGTAGCCCACCGGGCAGGGGGAATGGGAGCTTTGCCGAAAGCTGAGTGTATTCAAAACCCACAGGAGTGGGTTAAAACCTCCACATCTCCTCAGCTTAACTGGTTTTGTGCTGCTGAAGGACTGAACCAGCCCTGCTCATGCTTCTTCAGCAAAGGAGCTGATCTGACTGCTCTCCTTCCAGGGAAGAGGCAGGAGAGTGGAAGGTCTCCTCTGTTTTGAGCTGGCAAAGGGAGATTTATTTGCCTAAGACTCAACAGCTCTATTTAACCTCCTCCTAAACACTACCCAGGCAGCTCGGACAACTCAAGTGGTGAAACAATATTGTCTAATGAATGCCCAGGGTGGAGCAGTACTGCTGCTTCCCTCTTCTTTGAGAGAGCACTTGGCCCAGTGAGACAAATGTCAATAAAAAGATATTTAAGTTGAGAAGGGAGGGGAAGAGGCGAGAACACAGCTGCCCAACCCACAGCTTCGACCCATCTCTCCTTCCTTTCTCCGTTCCCTTCCCCTCCAATGTCCTTGTGCATCTCCAGCAGCAATATCACACTGCTGCTATTACAGCCAGGATGGATATTTGAACAGCCTTAGATCAATATTTGTGCAAAGGGAAAACTCGTGCATCACAGGGCTACAAATTAACCTCTTGTCCCATATTCACACTGGCACACAGGGCCTCCAGGAGCAAAGTATTCCCCTGGGGAAAAGTGGGACATACATTTCATAACATAGGAAAAGAAGAGAGAGGAATAATGGATCCAGCCCCAGCTCACGTGCTTTTTTTACATTTCTCCCTCAGGTTTGGAGTGGGGGGAATAGCTTTTCTTAATTAGCATCCTAACCTTTTCTAAAAAGGTTCAAGGGTGTCTTGGCAAGCTTGGGAAGTGGTGTGAAAGCAGCACTGAATAACAGCAGCAGAATTAGTCAAGTGAGGTGTTAAAGGATCTTGCTTTTTTTTCATGGGGACATGATTAGGGTACCAGTAATGAGGAATATGAAGAACATCCAAGGTTGCAGATTTTTTCCCTTATTAAGGAGCAGCATTACCTCAGAGCTGCATGCTTGGGGGTGGAAAACATTTCCTGCAGCAGAAAATCACTGATCCATAAGTCCTGCCCGAGCTGCTATGGTTGTCACCAGCTGAACTTGAACAGGCCTGTTGGCAGATGTCAGACATGTCCATATTGCCTATGAGACTCATGACCAAGCCAGTCCTTGCTCCTCAAAGCTGGGCTTCCTTACCTGGCCAGTCCCCTGGGTCACTCTGGCCAGACAAGGAGGCAGCACACGGGCACTGTGGGCATCTGGGGAGTTCAGGGGTCAAACGCAGCATCTTGCTGCAGTTCATGGAAATGGATCCTCTGGGACAGTACTAGGCTGGAGGGAGACACCTCTGCATACCTACAGCAGCATGTGCTCCCAGTGAGAGAAATCCAAAGATGGATTAAGAAGGCAGCTTAGGGAAACAATTGCTTCCACCTCACCCATCCCTCACCACTCCCCATCTCTTCCTGCTTAATTCACCCCAGGCCAAACTGAGAGCCAGCTCACTACCTTTTCCTTCCCCACCTGCACATCTGCTGAAACCAACAAAACAGCTTTGCCTTGGACTAGTTAGCCCATGCTCCACGTGATCCCAGCTGGGTCCATGAGCAGCATGGCCCACAGGGCCTAAAGGATATTTGCAAACCTAATCCAATCTTGTCTCCCTTTCCGAATCTTCCTGTCCTACAGCAATGATGGATCAGCCACTGTTCCACTGCTTCACAGCTTTCAGAAGACTGTGTTGGTTTCCCATGTTGGATTTTCCTCCCAGCCTTACTCTGACAACCTTCTAAAAGGAGCTGGAGGTTTCCCTCACAGGTCCTGCTGAGCTGGTGCCACTTCCCGTGCCAGCACCCAACTTTTGCCTCAGTTGGACGCAGCCAACGTCTGGATCTGTGCAATTACCCTTCCTTTCTCCAGCCTTGCAGCATAATGGTGGGACAGCACGGGCAGGCCTGTATTGTGGCTGCTCACCACATGGAAACGAAGGAATTGCCAAATTCACCCCAGGAGAAAAATGAGCAAAGATACTTACACAAATAGTAAGGCTTTTGGCTCCTTTAGTCTGCAAGGCCAGACACTTGATGACGCTTGCCCCCGCTTTTTCCTCCCATTATTTGCCATATTTAGCCTCCTTTCATTCTGCCTTGCCATCACACTGAGCAAAGAGGGAATGGCACTTGCCCAGCCAGGGAATGGACGAGACGAATTTGCTCACTGAATAATGAAATGTGTTTTTTTCCTCCTGCTCAGCCTCTGTCTGGGTCTTGTTTCTGCTTTGCAGCAGAGATACTCTCCTTTCTCCACCTGTCTTCCAAATCCAAGGAAACTATTTTGTTTAGGTGAGAAATACAATTTAAGAAAAAACAATATGATTTTTGACTGTCCGAGGAATTTGTAGAAAGAAAGGTGCCAATTAATCTACATTAAAGTGAAATTAGCCCAATATTAAAACAATAGGAGGATGACAAGGGAGAGATCAGCCTCTAATGTCCTCATTAGCCAGTGGTGCTCCTTGTGAGCCTTCCATCACGGGAAGGAGCTGTCTGGTTGCACTTCATTAGCACTGGGGTTAATCACAGATAAGGAGTCCGGGAGATGGGCTGTCCCCCATCCTTGCTGCTGTTCTCCCTGCTTCACCCATGGCTCCTGGATGGAAGTTGATGTTCCCTTTGACTCCTGTCACTCCTCTATTTGTAATGGCAAGACAGGCAGAACAGGACCCATTTTTTAAAACAGTAGGTAGGAGGTGTCTTCCCCAGAGCCCAGAGTAATTTGGGTACAGCTGGACCACTGCACTGCTGGCACATGTAGATGGAGCTACACTGACGAAATCTTCCCCCAGTCCCTCCCAAACTCCTCCTGCTTCCCTACTACTCTTTGTGTCCTCCTTTTCTCCTTGGTTGCCCTCTCTCCATCCTACATTGCTTTTTCACCCCTCTGCTTGCTGGCAGCTGCTCAGCTCCCTGAGCCACCCTTCTGACTTTCTCCTCTCCTTCTGCCAGCCCTGGATGCTTATTTTATTGTTAAGCTTTGGGGTTTTTTTTAAATTTTTTCGACCCCACTGATGTCAGGTCAGATTGTCTGTCAGCACAACATCAGGTTGCCAGCAGACGAAGGACGACTCACAGGGAAGACAAGAAGGAGAAAATCACCTACATCATAAAAAAAGATCTAAAACTCCCCCAAAAGTGTTGAGACTGTTTCCTGGAGAGGATGCAGAATTGCTCAAGGGTTTTCCTCCAAAAATGCTGCTGGCCTGGGAGGCAGTAGGATCCACACACATGGAAATAGAGATAGGAACAACTTCAGTGGGAGTGAGGCATTATCTATGGAGGGGCAGGGTACATCTGCCTGAAGACATGAATTATGCACAAAACCAGGCACAGGGACATCTCGGAGGTTAAGAGGGAAACAGCTTTGATTTGTGCTTTTGAAAGGGCCCTCCAGCATCAGCTGGAAGGGGAATACAGAGTCGTAGAATATCCTGAGTTGGACGGGATCCACAAGGATCGACGAGTCCAACTCCTGGCCCTGCACAGAACATGCTTTTCATGGGGACCACAGGGAACAGGGATGTGATGGGAGGATGCACATGGACCTCTCTGCTGGGGACAGCAAGTTGCTGGCAGGTTATGTATGACCAGATCTAAACCCACCCCTTTTTCCTACTTTCTTCATGAGCATCGCCTTGCTTTTGCCCCTGAGTGGAGACACATTCCCAGGTGAGGTGCTCCTTTGCCCTGCCTGATTCCCAAACCAGCACACCTCTCACAGGAGAGACTCGGGGCAGCCAACCTCTCTCAGCACTAGGGAGAGCTGGGGAGTCTGAAACAGTGTTGCCTTCCCCAGGGAAAGCACATTCCGCCTGCAAACCCAAGGTTAGGGGAGACAGACCCCAGGTAATGCTGAGGAAGTAGATCTGCTCAGTGGGAACCTGCCAAAGAGGGACAGCATGTGAAACACAGGGTCTCTTCCCACCTGGACATGTGTTAGAGGGGATTGGAAGGCATTGTACCGTGAAGGAGCAGGAAAGCTACCAAGTGAGTGCTGCATGGGGAAGCTGCAACTAAAATCTATTTCTACTGAACCTTTAAAAGTCCTCATGGATCATTTTGGGGTGAGGATGAGCTCCAGCGTGAGCCATTGTCAGACAGGGGTTGTGCCGTACAGAGAGCAGCTGGGCAGGTCTGTGCCACATCCCCTCTGAAGAGCATCCCTCCTTTCCATGCATGGTGCCTATAACCTGAAGCTTTGCAGGAATGGCCGTCCTGCATGTGAACATGCCTGTGAATCACTGCTGGTGCATGTCATTCTTCCTCGAGGCTGGAAGAGACTCTGCAAAGTCACGTGGAACAAGCAGATATGGTAAAGCCAGGAGAGGTTACTACAGCTAGAATGGGTCTTCAGACCTACAGGCTACATTTTTTTTTTTCCCCCTCTGAAAGTCACCAGAAGACCTTTGCAGATCCAAATGTTTCACACATCAGCACCACGAGTCATTTGCCTACACATTTACTCCACAGCTACACTTCACAGTCCCTCTTTCACAACCGCCTCCACTTTCCGGCACAAGGGAACTGCCATAAGCCATGGAGAGGGGAAACAGGTACCAGAGCCAGGCCCAGCAGGGACCTGGCCAAAATCATGGGCCATCTTTCCCTGAATGCAAGAAAGAGCAGTGGGAGTGTGGGGAGAAGGTGGCTTTGTGATTAAATCCCATCTGGACACTGCAGGTCATGCAATGCAAGCCCTGAAAGGGGCCTCTCGCCCCCGAGTTTGCCTCGCTGGAGGTTTTTTTCCCCATGCACTCAGGACATGGGCAAGAAAGCTTGGCTTTTGGCTCCTTCCCAACCTTGCACACATATCCCAGTGTCCCGGGTACCGCCCGCCCCCTCCCTCCATCCCACGTGCTCTCCCCCTCCTTCCCTTGTTCCTTTTAATTAGCAACTTTTTCTTTGTTCCCTTTAATTAAGCGGGGCGGGGGCAGGAGAGGGGCGGGGGAAGCTGCTGTCAGCCACATGAGTTATTATCAAGATCAAAGGCCGGGAGCACTCGTCTCGTCCTTAATTTGGGCAGCGTCTTTGGGCACAAGACTCTCCTCTTTGTGGTTTCTCCCTGGATGGCGGTTGGGATGCCAAGGCTGGAAGGGGAGGGCTGAAACCCAGCGGGGCGAGCTGGGAGAAGGACTTTGGCTCGTCTCCCTTAAAGATACAACTTGAGGAGGAGTTTGGGTGGCACCTGGACTCCGCGTGTGGGCATCTCGGGCAGGTTTGCTGCTGCCCGTGTGTGAAACCTGACGGTCCAGATGCTCCCCTCGGGCAGGGAGAGATGACCAGTTTTGATGTGGGTGTGGAGTGCAGCTCTGCCAGGGCTTTAATGTAGCGAGAGCACTAATTATGGGAAAATAAAGGCAAATGTGGGAAAAACAAACCGCTCAGGGATCTGAGAAAGAGCGGCCTTAGCTGAAGGTATGAGCAAAGGACCGTGTTATAATGCCACTTTTTTCGAGCACTCGTGGGATCCTCTAACAGTGGGGGAGAACATATCCTGGAGTGCCAAAACTTTGAAGACATTTAGCCTTCATTTAATTTTTAATGTGGATCTAGGACAACAATACAACAGGATGGGACATTTCCTTGCCCTGAACTCAGCCAGCTTCACACCAAGGATTTGCACCTTAGGACTGGAGTCTCTGTAATCAGGATCTCTTTGGGTCCATGGGACTGTAACAGGGTGATGTTCTTATTTCACAAAGCTTTACCCTATTATTAAAATGCTTTAGAGCCTCTCTGTTTCATGCCACACTCTATTTTCTGTCCTTATTGCTCCTGCTAATCTCTAGCATGTCCCAGATTTTCCACATACCATTTCTGATGCTTTTTGGGAGTAAACTAGGTCATAATTTCATGGTGGAGGAGAGAGCTCCAGTGCTCTACCTCATAAAATATGGAAAATTTGAGTCCACCCAAACCAGGCCTATCTGCTATGAAAACACCCCTCCTGGCCAGCTCGGTTTTACTATTAAAGAATTTTAACAAACTCATAATCTAAGATTAAGGTCTAGAGTGTTGCCTTATAACTGGGTATCAGAAGGCAGAGGGCTGTTAATTAACTTTCTATTGACGAAACAAAGCGCATGGAGAGGAACCTTGCTAATCTGTTTGGTGCTAATCAGCACACATTATTAATTTGCTGGAGAGAAGAAAAAAACAACCAAGTCATCCTCTTCCCACTTAAATACAGGTTTAATAGGGCTGGAGAGTGGTTTCACATTACCCAGGCTTCACTCTTTGGATGACATATGTTGCAGTGCATTTCCTAGTGCATTATGAAGCTTCAGCATAAATAATTCAAGCTAAACTCCAGTTGTTAAAATAAACGAGCAAAGTATCTTTGGTGATTAATTACTCTTCCTTCTTCCTCCCTCCCCTCCCTTTTAAAAGTACAAGCACATGTGCCACAACCCAGTAAAATGTTTCAGTCTCCTCCTGTGACCCAGGGCATCCCGGGGTGTTTTAGCTGGCATAGGGGGGATCAGGATGCTTGGGTTTGCTGGAAGTGCCTGCTCAGCCCCAGGGAAGCCAGGAGGTGTCAGGAACCAAATCCAAAAAAAAGCCAAATAAAAGCTTTAGGGATTCAATGCCTGATGAATTCCCAATTAGCCAGTGGATTTACAGGACTTGAGTTTTCAACAGGATGAGGTTCAAGTTCTGACTTGCCAGTTTAAAAAGCTCGAATAAATGGTAATAATTGCACTCCTTGGGCACCTCTGGGTGGGTGGCACTCACACAGGGACACCCACACTCTGGGTGGATGGCACTCACACAGGGACACCCACACTCTGGGTGGATGGCACTCACACAGGGACACCCACACTCTGGGTGGATGGCACTCACACAGGGACACTTGCTCACCCTGCCCAGGGTGCACTCAACACCCACAGCTGTGTCCTGCCTGGCCCCCTCTGGTGTTTTCCTCCTGTCACCTCACAGAGATTTGGGAAATCACATATTTCCTTTAAGGAAAGGAAATTTCTTGAGGGTTTCCTGCCTTACCCTCTCCTCCCAGTGAAGAGAGCTCAGGAGGGGGCTTCATTTTATTCCTCCCAGTTAGCCCCTGCTAACCCACAGCATCCAAGTCCCAGCCCCAGGGTGGCACTGAGTCCGGGTGCCCCTTTGCAAGGCTCAAGCAAGGCAAGGGGCTGCCACCCCACCATGCCCACCCAAGGGTGCTTGTGGTACCCAAGGACTCATGAAGGAAGAACCATGGCTTTGCTTTCCCTACGCTCTTCTAAATAAACCCCGTGGATGTTTCACAACCAGCCATCAAAAGTATTTCATTTAACAGCTCAGAGCTATTTATAGAGTCAGTTAATTTGTTCTAGTGTTTTCCTGTAGCTCTTTTCCCCCCCTGAGTCACTGGAGCTGCTCACACACCAGATCATTCTGCCCAAGGAGCACATTGGCTTCTGTTGCCTGGTGCCCCCCTGAAGCCAGAGATCCCTGTAACAAAATCATATCCCATTGCTGCAGGAAGGCAGGATGCTGGGAGAGCACAAGCTGACTGGGGATGGAAGGATGGACATCCAGGGGAGAGGAAAACTAACTTCCTCAATTAAACAGAAAATGGAAATTCAATATAAGAGAGGGGAGCAAAAGTAAGGAAGCCTCTGAGCAGTACTGGGGAGTGATTTCCATGCATCACTACATCCGCCTCTCTTCCAGTGTCAGAAACTCCTTAGGAGAAAAACCAAGCTGCCACAAACATGGGTTTTTCCTACCACAGATGCTCTTAACCTTCCCAGTTACAGCCCTATGGAGCAGTGCTGGGTCCTCAGTGGAGCAAGAGAAGATGGACTATTGACCCAGGACGAGGGGATGGGCCCTGGGGAAATGCACACTGAGGCAGTCACAGAGCCGGAACACAGGCTGGAGAGGGAGAGTGGAAATTCCCACTGGGAGAAAGAGAACATGATTGATGACACTCCCATCACCCATCCCCACAGCTCACCTCCTACTGTCTCTCTTCACTTATTTCTCTCTCCTCTTCCTTTGTTTTTTTTTTTTTTTAAGAGAGGGTGTGTTTTAGCTATTCTTTTGGTGGCTAAAACTATTCTGTCCCTTTTGGGTACAGAAACCTGCTCCAGAACCCAGTCCAAATCAAGGCAAAGTGAAGCGCTGCCCATCCCTCTCCTCCAGCTCCACAGAGGTGCACATCCCAAAATCCAGCCTGAAGGTGCCCCTAAACCCAGCCTGCTCAGAGGGTGAGGGGCTGGAAGAGGGGGTCCTGCCACATCTCCCAGCTCCCACAAGGTGGCAGGTCTCCATAATTGTTTTATACGCTGCGATCCCGATCGCAGAAACCCACCGACAGCAGCCATGGCTTGTCTGCTCTGCCAGGAGGGGAGCTGAGCCCCAACAACTCATTTTCCATGAATAAGATTGGTCTTCCAAAAGCACAAATTGTGAATTTTTACAAAATAAACATGCCCATACAAAGGAAAAAAAGCAGCACAAAAAAACCCCCAAAAAACCTAGGACAAGGCACGGCCAAATCCTGGCTCCTTGTGCCTCCTGGGTGACTGCAGAGTTCAGAGCAGACACGTGGCTAAGCAGGAGGACGCCAGCGAGGCAGAAACCCAGGAGGGATCAGAGAGGTAGTTCAACAAGGTTCAGAAGGTGGGGAGGAGATTTAGAGATTACGCCAGATCAAAAGGATAATTATTTTTGTTACATTTCCCTATCTGCATCACCGTACCGGTTGTGTGAGCAGCCGGGCTGATTTTCGAGTTTCTGAGCATGCCTGGTGTAAGGAACATGTTTCTAAAGCTTCGGCAATAAATTCCAACCTTTCACCAGCCTGCTGTGTGCTCAGAAGCAGGAGTGGCAAACCCCATGAGACCTGGAGACTGAGTTGCCAAAATCTGGAGATTTAGGCTGCAAATGTTTCCCTCGACACCTCCAAGGTGTCAGGGAGCATTGGTACAGGATGGAATCCCCCCAGAAATGAAGCAGCTGTTTGGTCAGAGTTTGGCACCTCAATTTGGCTACCCATCTCACCAGGATTCAACTTGTTGGTTCCCTGCTTGAACTCACTCATCCCATATAAAGCATCTCTGGCCAGCAATGAGTCCCAGCACGTGCTAACGCCCTTACTCACATACAGTCACCAAACCATAAACGGGGGTGTGGAGAGAGGGCAGGATTTGCCTCCCCGCTCCACCTGAAAGCCTGTGGTAGATGGCCTAGATAGGATTCTGGTTGCCCTTCCCTCTCCCAAAGCAGCTGCTGCAAAGTCCTGCCCCTCGCAGCCCTTCGTGCCGGGCAGGCAGGAGCTCGCCTTGGAGTCATGGGCTCTGTCTCCAGCCGAGCTAGAGCAGGGCTGGAAGGATTGGGATAGGTGGGGTGAGAGGCAGAGGGGCACCCCTGCTGTTGCCAGTCCCAATTCCTTGACCCCCAGCACTCACGTTAAGCCCAGGGGAGCACAAAGTAGCTGGAAGTATATAGGCACAAGCACATCCCTCCTGAAAAGCGAAGAGGGAACCTTTGTGCACAGCAGCCTCCTGAGCCTTGAGCAAAACATCTCCCCACTCTCATCCCCTGAATAGTTTCCCTGCCTGCAGAGCAGCAGGGAGAAGATCCTGCTGAAGCAACCCATCACTTGCTCCAGTGGTACCTAGCCTGGCAACAGCTGAAAAGGGGATGAAGGCATCGCTCTTCCAGGCTTGCCAATGGGAGAACTTTGCAAGCAGAAGGTAAGTGTCCAGCAGCTGCAGGTTCAGCCTCTCCCAGGGCTCCTCTCTCTCTACTAACTGGGCAGGGAGCACTATCCCAGCATTGCTGCCTGGTGGCAATCAAGCTGGCAGGAACACATCTCCTTGCCATCCACACCAGGCACTTCCAAGTGCCATGGTCAGCCAAGGAACCCTTCCAGGAGAGCAATTTCCCAGTAGTGAGCCACGGATCCTCCCACCAGAAGGGAGGACAGGTATCAGAGTACCTTGGAGGACCTTGGCCACAGCTCCCACCTCTTGAGCACCTGCAGGCCATGGGTGAATCCAGTGCTTGGTAGGGATGAGTATCAGCACGTGGGTGTGCAGAAGCTCTCCTGACATGGAACCGGCTTCCCGCTCCTCCCCCAACTGCCGGCACTGCCACTGGCTCCAGGTCAGTGCCGCAAAGCCAGTCCCCACGGACCCCTGGCCACCAGGACCCTTCCCTTCTCCAGAAAAAGAGGCCTCTCCAGGAGGAGGAGAATGCACACAGACCTGCTCACAGCTTAGACAAAGTTCCCTCTTGCCAAGGCCAACTGTGTGACCACAGACCTTGACGATCCCCCCAAGAGCTTTTGGGGTTCCCCATCCCTCTCCTGTCACCATCAGAGCCAGCTATCTGCTCCCAACCCCATATCAATACCATGCTTAATTTATAGGGCAATAAAAGTTAATTAATGCCATAGTTACAAACCCATTACAATGTAATTATTGTTTAATTGGATTATAAGTTATGCAATTTCCGACAAAGTGCTTATTGCTTATGTAATAAAACAGAAGATATTTACAAAGTGATTAATTGCCGTGGTGCTGAGCACCCTGCATAGCATAGGGATGGGGGCTGCATTCCCTTGGCTTGGCCAGGGACCCCTCCATGTGCCGACCATGGATGAGCATCACCTCTCGCTGCAGCCCTGACACAGCTTCCCGAATCTGCTGGCACAGAGAAACATCAGCAGGCCCCTGAAGACATTGTTCCCAGAGACCAGGAAGAGCAAAGGGGAAAAAGAAATAGAAGGGGAAAAGCTCCCAAGCAGCAGAGTGTCAAGCCAGGATGCTGCTCACCCAGTTGCTCTTTCACGTTGGATGAGCTTCATCATCCCGTACACGTGTGTCCCTCCCCTGCACCCAGAGAGCTTTGGGAATGCAAAGGGCAGCCATCACAGAGGAGAACCTGGGGCTATGGATGACTTTAGCATGGAGCTGGAGCCCGAGTGATATCAGAGGAGGATTTATTCCCTCTTGATAAGGCTGCTGGGGTTTGGTGTGCGGGAGCAGGCAGAGCCAGACCCACTGGGCATCCCTGAAAGCAAAAGGGACCAAGCATATGGAGCTCCACCAGTCTGAAATGCCCAAGTTCTGCCCCAGAGGACTCAGTGCACCCTGCTTATCATCATCAAGCACCCAGACAAGCTCTGGGTCATGGTGCTCCCAGCCAGAAAAGGGCCTGGAGCAGCAGGACCCCTGCACAGTAGCCCAGACAGGCAGCAGTCACCAGTGGCTCAGTGCTCTTGAGAGCAGCGAATTAAAAAGAAAAAAAAAGAGGTTTTTATGATTAATATTGCTGCTGGGATAATTACTGTTATTACTACTATTATTACTGTTTGGATAGGGGCTTGTCATGGTTCATTTGGGGAGGAAAAAGTCACAGCCTGCTCATGGGAAAATGGGTGAAACATGCTAAAGGCCATTCACTGCATGACTCAGGGCCAAATAACCCTCATTTTTTTCTGCCATGAAAGATTATTAGCTGCCTAATAGGCAGCCAGAGCCTTTTTGGCTTCCCACACGCACCTCCCCGAAATTCCCTGCTTCACACACAGCCCATGTGACCCACGGAGCAAGGCCCCATCCTGCTCCCGGGGCTCCTCCAGTAAAAGGAAACTGCTATAAAAATGCAATGGAGCACTTTTCCAGCAGAAAATGCAGCTGCTTTGAATTCCCGGCAATTAAAAGTTTGACTGGGGGGGAAGGGAACTATTTGAATTTCTCTCACGCTCGCTTTGTTTACTTTTATAAGCTCTTTTTAACAATTTTAGGTTGCTGCATTGTTATCTAAACAAGCCGCCTCTCTGAATATCACTTCTTGTTTTATGGGAAGTTTTCAGCTTTCTGCCCCTGAGTTAAAATAAATAATAAATCAACCGGCAACCTGGAAACAGCCTGAATATTCAACAAATCCCAGCTCCTGATCCAGCTGCCTGTATTGAACTGGATGAAGTGGACACATCTTCCCAGCCGCTTTCATGTGGCAGCTCCTCCACTGCTTGAATTATCTCTTTGTGACATTTCCAGCTCTGAAAGAGCAGCAAGGGGATTTGGGATGTTGCTTTTGTGAATGGTATTTAAAGCTTCTTTTCATAACCCTGACCCGGTTTACCCTTTAACGTAACAAATCAATCTTCCCTTTAAATTGTTTAGCTTCTAGTCAAACACAGGGAGTCTTACTGATGTAAATATTATGTTTGCTCACTTTATAAGCCGGCACGCTCCACAGCTGCCTTTGCTTCTCTATAGGATTGCTATAGGATCCTCATACAAAGAGGGACAGGGATGAAAACAACCCCCTCATACTCTGGGCTGGATGCTCTCCCAGGGCATAGCGTGGCATCACAAGACCCAGTACTGAGCAGACATGGGAAATAGGGTCACAAACCAGACACATTTCAGCTGATCTCAGCCAAACAAAGCACCTGAGTTTGGTTTGTAACATATCCTGTGTCACCAGCTCCTGCTGCTCCCTGTTTTGCAGAGGCTGCTCATCGCTTTGGCTCCCCAGGTGAGGTTAAGGAGAGTTCTGCTACTGAAAACAGGGGTTTTTTTTATTCTCTCCACAGAGCAGACTAACTGCTTCAGGCACGACTATGTGAACAAAAACTTTCTCCCCTACTTTTCTAGCTCCAGTTTACAGGCCAGCCACCAAACTCCAAGCAGTGAAGCATTGCTATTATCCAAAAACATCTAATAATATTTAATCCTGCTAAGCTCCTGAACACGCCGATACCTTCTAGCAATGAGAGCTGCGGCTTAATTAACAGAGGTTAATTAATAAGCCAGAGAGTGGGAGGAGGAGGGAGGGGCAGCTTCACAAGGGAACCTGGTTACCTCTCCTACACTCCCGTGAGCACCCGATGTGCTGCTGCGACTCTATTCTCAGGATGGTTCCCAAACACCTCCTGCTCAGGGCCTGTTTCCTCGCCGATCCCAAAATGAAGGATGGGGGTGCGGACGCTTGGCCACTGCAAACCCGATCCCAGGCACGTGTTCCCTGCTGTCCCCTGGGAGTCCGTGGGATGCTTGAAAAGGAAGCGAGCTGCAGAGGGGAAAGCAGCAGGGCTTTCTGCAGGAGCCAAACCCAGCATTATTACGGGTGTTTTACGAGCTTTATTATTCCCATTTTCTGTCTGGAGGGACGCAGCCGACGGGCCAGCTCGGCACGGCGCCCTGAGCTACCCACCCCCCCCCCCCGCCTCTCTGGGGCAAAGCTTCTCCAGGCTGGAGAAAACCCCGTGCCAGCTTCAACATGAAGCCCTTCGCTCCTCTCTGTTACCCCCCTGGACACCTGAGCCCACCCCTGGGATGGCCCCATCCCCTGGAGTCACCCATCACCCGTGCTGGATCAACAGCAGCCGCGTGCCAGGAGCCAATTCTGCTCCCTGGACAAACACAGCTTATTGTCCCAGTTCTGTTTGCTTTAATAAGATAATGAAAAGCTGGGTTTGTGCCAGGGAACAACAAGAAAATGCTACGTCGCCACCCTGCCAAAGAAGCACTCGTGTCCCTGACTTTCCAGAGGGTGTCCTTTTAGCACAGCAGTGCCCTCCCCAGGACCAAATCCTGCAGTTCCAGTGGAGGCAGCACCCACCAAACCCGATATCACAAAACTCAGGTCTGCAACAACCATTTTATAGGAGTCTTGCTGGGGAATAAACAGGTGGCTGGCACAATCTCAGGTTTAAACACCAACTTAGCATCACCAGAAAAGAATAAGTTATGTTGAAAGCACAGAATATCTCATTTTATCACTCAGATGTATTTCCTATCAAAAGACGAGCATGGAAGCCCAGAGAGCAACGTAGACCTAGAAGAAGATGGCAGTTAAACCATCACCTGGAAGCATTATTCCGAAACACAGGCCCCTGCCCCAAAACTGGGATAAAAGTGGATGAAAGGAAATACTATTTTGTAATAAATGAATCAGGAAAAAGGCAGAAGAAGCAGCAGGCAGGAGAACGGCTGTGGAAGGTGGAATATGGGCTGTGCTTAAGCAGTAAGACCAGTATGGTCTCTACTTGGTACTTGGCATTATGGCCAGTCCTAAACTTCCCACTTTCTCATTTCCTTCCTCGAGAGCCTTTTTAAAGTAAGAAAGAAAAAAAGAAAAAAAAAAGAAAAAAGAAAAAAAAAGGAAAATAAAGGTAAAAAAAAGAAAAAAGAAAAAAAAGAAAAATAAAGGGGGGAAAAAAGAAAAAAGAAAAAGATAGGAGGAAGAAAGGAGGAAAAAAAAACAAAGGAAAAAAAATAGCAGACAAACCACTTTTTTTTCCTTCCCCCCCCCCCCAATAATTATTGGGGTTTTTTGGCCAAGAGCAGATAAGGAATACTGCAGTGTTTGTCATCATTAGGTTAGAGGGACTGCCAAGCTGTAATAGCATTACAGCTGCAGGCATTGTGGGTAATGGCATGCAAATTGCTCCAAAGGCATTGGAAAGGAAGGCCGTCGGCTGAGCAATGTGAAAAGGACACTCTCAAGTGCTCTTTCCGATGTAACTTTTGTGCTCTGCTTTTTGGGATGCTCTTGCAGAAGTTGGCAGGTAAAGCTGCTGATCCACCTCCAGCTCTAGTTCCGTGTGAATTCCTGCAGCATTTGACTTCTGGGGACAGCCTGGGGGCAAGAGGAGCTGCCATCACTTACTCCTCAGAGTTCACCTTTGGTTTCTCTCCAGAGTACTCAAGAGAACGACCAAAGGATGGAACAGCTGGAGTGAAAGGTAAGCCCTGGGCAGCAGAGCCTTGCTCCATTAGGAGTGATGCCAGCAGCAAGAAAAAAGGGGGTGAAGCTGCTCATCCACAGCCCAGACGGCATATCTGATGTCAGGCTGAGCTATCAGAGCTCAGAAACCATTGGAATCTCAGCCTCCCACTCTCCCAACATCACCACCTGTTTCTGCCTGCTGAGAGAAGAGGGCCCAGCCTCTCTACTCATACCTTTGGCCCAGAGGGAATAACACTCCCCCCCCCGCCCCATTTAATCCAGCTCTATCCAGTCCCTCGAGTGACCTGAGAATGCCTTCTGCTGAGTTCAAGGGTCTTCTCATCAAGGACTGCAGCAGCAGCTAATTTTTTCCTCTGTCTTTTTTTCTCCGTGCAATTAAGTGCAGCTTCCTAATTGGAGTGCTGTGAACTATTTATAGCTTTATAATGACCGTTTACTACGGCAGCACTTAGATATTAGATAGGGAAAAAAACGTCAGGAGCCTCGGAGGAAAGGTCAGCAGCTTGGGAAGGCAAAGCAGGGAGAGGCAGCAAGGGGAAAGAAATGCTGTTATTCCCTTTCCCACTGCTGAGGAGCAGAGGGATGAATCTCCATGCTCCAAGTTCACCAAGCACCAAGATCAGAGCATTTCTCTGTCCAGTCCTAAACCTGTGGTTTATGGGCAAAGCCAGGTTTTAGGGCTAAGAATGCAAGGGCATGCTGCAGCCCTGATTTCTGGGGAGCATGCAGAAGCCAACAGATGTTTTCCCAGATTCTCCCAGTTTGTTTGCCAGTTGAACTCTTTGATCTAATTGCTTTTCTGTGTTTTACTAAGTGAAAGAAGGGTCCCAAGGCAGAAGGTTGGAATTAGATGATCTTCAGGGTCCCTTCCAACTCAAATCATTCCGAAAGACCATTTATATGTATATAAGCAATCAGGAGTGGAGACCACAGAGCTCTTCAGGAGCAGCATCTTTACAATATTGTGACATGAGCTTCTCCAAAAAGAGGTTTCCAGTCAAACCGTTGCGAACAAAAAGACTCCTGCAAAAAGCAAGAATGTGACAGCGTTAGGGGAATCTTATTTATTGTAGGTTTTTCCCTCCATCTCCTTCTGACAGGTACTCTCAGAGGGAGCCAAACTACAATCGATCTTCATCTTTGTGACCCTGATTTCCTGATTCTGAACTACGTGGGAAAAACCTAGCACCAACAGTGACTTCCGTAAAATTAAATAACAACAGCCAAAATCTGTGTTTCCCAGCAGATGCCATGAATTTGAGGTGTTGTTTGAGGGGTTTTTTTTGTCTCATTTTGTTTTTAAACCAGTTACAATCAAGAGGAGACTCCTTGACAGATGAAGAGAGGTTGGTCCTACCCAACTTGACAGCACCATTTTAATAGGATCTCACTTGGAATCGTTAATAAGATGTCTGGAGCTCGCTTGAGCGATTGGTATGCCAGGACTGAAAACACTCATGGAGAGAGGAGACTCTTGTACACGTCAAGAGCTCTTTGTAAACTAACTTTTTGATGGAAAACTGGAGAAAAGGATGGATACGAAGTGCTGTCAAGGGGAGGAATGTCTCAGTGCCTGGAGAGCCTACGGTCCCCTTGGCTCTCTGTCATCAAGGTCTGCCATATCAGCTGCTTCACATGGACAGTTCAGGGGGAAGGAGATCGAGACTGACCTCTTCCCATGCTTCAAGCAGAAGAGCATATATCCCTTTTCCAGCAGCACACACGCCATTCCTCTTCCCACTCCAGTATTTTTAGCAGAGGGAAGCCTGGCCATGCTGATGGAGACTCTACCTGAGGGCACACCCAGGTCTCACCTGTCTCCCTTTCTGCTTCTGTTTCAGCAAAGGGTCTGTGCCTCCAGCTTCAAAGGCATGTCTTGAAACTCCCTCTAACAGGAGACTCATTTTTCATGCTGAATGAGATGAAATCCCCACTGTTACCTCATTTACATCTCAATACTGGTAAGTTATAGGTGGCTATTATTTATATACATGTAAGACATCCATTTCTTATTCTGCGGGATACAGTAAGAAGAAAAATACCCATCTTTCTGTTCGCCTTTTCTGGATTTTTTTTTTGTTTGTTTCTTCTTTTTTAATCCTTTGCTCAAGTTTGACTGTTGCTGAGAATTTGCAAATAAATAAAGGAGTGAACAGCCCCATAAAAGCTGATTGTTTCCCCCTCCTGCAAAGATTGTCTTTGTGAAGAAGATTAAAAATCCTTCCATGCTGCAGAAGATAAAGGTATCCCTGGGCGAGAATAAGACATAAAAGAGGTTACTACATCCATCTCTTGGCTGTGTGGACTACTAATTCCCACTGTTTTCATCCCTTCTTGGCCATCTTGACTCTTTCTTCCTTCTACCCATTAAAGGAAAAGTTGCCTTTGCTGAAAGCAGCATTGGCAGCAACAGTTGAGACATGAAGAATATTTGCTTTCCTAGCCAGCTGCAGGGAGATGGGATCTGTGGGACCATCCATAAAGAAAACATCTGCTCACAGCTGGATGTGAGGCAGCAGGTGAGGATTCATGCTCTTGCCTCACTCCATGGCTTGATTTGGCGGTAAAAGGGCTCACCCCTGAGCTGGAAATTCCTTGTCCCGACAAAGCAGCAACTCACCACTCGGACTCCAAGGAGAGGTGCAATCACGGACCCAGATCACGAGCCTAAAGCTGTAGGTGCAATCCCATGACAGCACCTTCACCTGGCACTGACTGCCAAACCAGCAACCCACAGCCCTGCCAAGGCTGCGTTCAGCAAGGCTCTACAGAGAGCCCTGGGGAACACTGAAACCTCGAAAGCCCTGCTCTGGAAGTTCAGGAGGTTTCTCCTAAGCCCATACATGAGCGCCTCCTCCCAACCCCCGTGGGCTGGAATCAAATCAGATGCAAGAAGAAGGGAGTTGTTCCCTGCCAAAGTGCTCCAAGAGCCCCTCAGCACTTTCACTGCTCCTCCCTCCACACAGCCCAGGGACAGCCCTGCCAGCCTGGGAGAAGCCGTCAGGTCCCTCCTCAGGAAGCACCGTAGGGAGGCCACACCACAGGGCAAACAGCCAGTGGGTTTTCCTTTCCCTGCCCTCCCAAAGTGCTTTGTCAGTGTTCATTAGAGGCACAGCAGGTTTTCCTGGTATCTGTGCTATCAGCAAAGCGGCTCCTTTTCTTCCTTGCTGACAACCTACATTCAGTTTAAGGGATTGAAAAGGCCTCCAGACTCAAAGCCTTGTAATGACTCTCCCCCTTCCTTTCTTTCCTCCTTCCCTCTTTCTCTTTAATGGCTTTCACTAAGGTGTTGGTTTTTTTTTTACCTTGCACATTGAGCAGAGCATGGAAGAAATTCCGTGTTCTCATTTTCTCTCTTCTTCAATCCCCCTGCACCAGCTCCCTGCTCAGGGGGACATCAGCATCTTATTTCCCCTTCCCCTGATAGGTGGGGGTACCCCCACAAACTGGCCACCAGAGCTGAGAATGGCTGCTTAAATAGACTGCAACACCCAGGAGCTTGATGGACTTTGTAGGGGAGGAAAAAATTGCTCCATTCAGGTACAATCAGATCCTCAGCTCTTCCCTTTCAAAGCTGAGATGAAGAGCTTTTTTAGGCTGGCCCCAGGAAAACGTTTTATTTCTCTTTTTTTCCAGCCAAGAGGAGTCAAAAGAGATGGACAATGTTTTGTTTAAAAAATGCCAAGCAGGTTAAAATCCAGCCTTGGACACGTTTCTTCACTGCTAAGCAGCCGAGGTCACAGTCTGACTAACACAATTTCCCTCTTTTTCTGAATAATGGGATTTTTTTATTAATTGCCAACCTAGAAATGTGATCTTCTTGAGCAGCCTTTGAGCACAACAGGGAAGGGGAGGAGAGCTGGAGCCATGGTCCTCTAGAGACCCTGAGTAAGGCTGATTGATCGAAATCACTTGAATTTCCCCTATTATTGAACAGAAGAGTGGTCCTGGTTTGTCTCAGAAATGCAGGGAAACAGCTGGAAAGGAATCAGCAGCCCAGAGCAGCAGTGCCTAAGGAGGTACTCATACTGATAATTTTTCTCCTTTTTTTCTCTTACCTGCAACAATTTGTGGTGCCTTTAGCACAAAAATCCTTTCTGGCAAGCACAAAATCAGTCCTCTGTCCTTGCCTAATATTTGTGCAATATGCTGTACACTCCTTAAAATCGAGGGGACCCCAGTGACCGATGTGAAGGTCTCCTCCTCAAGCTGATTGCATGCTGAAGATGCTTCCCATGGGAATTGTGCAGGGGATGAGATGTATTGGCTCCTTATCCATGCAGGGGTGGGGGGCACAGAGACCAGCCAAGGCTGGAGGTGGTAGAGAGGAGGCACATTCAGGTTCTCTGCCTTTGAGGCAGTGGCTGACAGGCAGAATGCACATGAAGGAACATGGAAATGATGGAAAAAATAAGAGCACAAAGAAATGCATCACTTCAAATTTCCAGTCAGTTCTGAAACAGAGGGGAACTCTGAGCCATGTTTAAACATAGTTCTCAAGTCCAGAGTCCAAGAAAGACCTGAAGATCCCCAGAATTACCCTTATCAGAATATGTCAACATCATATGCCAGGAATGAGAACTACCCAGAAAACACGAAATGTGTGAATTGTGAGATCTGGGGATTTCTCTTCCAAGAACTTTTAATTTAATGTTTGATTCTTTTGAGAGGGAGAGAGAACGCACACCAGGCTAAGAAACACCACACGCAGCTTGTGAGCATTCCCCTAGAAGATGAAGGATTTTCATGTTTGCTCTGCTGATTCCCTCTCTGGCCCTGTGCATATTTAATTAATGCCAGCTCTCTATCAGGCAGAGGTTTCAAACATGATCCCCGTATCCCAGATGGATGCCCTATGAGTAAGCATTTGCTACCTGAAAAAGTTCCGTGAAATGTGTCCAGACAGCTTCCTTCCTTCACTGTAAGTCATCTTTTACCACCAGGGATGGACTGAAGTCTCAGCATAGATGAAAGACCTATTGAAATACTCTTGCTGGAACCTTCTAGGCATTCAAAGGCTTTCCCAAGCCATTCCTCGACTAACTTTGGTGAACAGACACAGAAACTGAAGGCAACCATACTTCTACTGCCATCTTGCTACCTCCCTTCTCCAGCACCCAAAAAGCTGGTGTGCCTTTGCCCAAATTCTCATCCTTGGTGAGGTCTCCCCTTTCTATTTCTTCTCTGCCACAAGCACAAACCCATTCTTTCAACTCCCATAATTCTGGAGATGTCCCTTCCACTCCCACAACCCAGACTGAACAGTGAAACCCTTCCAGAGAATTTATCCAAGACCTGACTCACTCTAAAAAAATACAACCTGTAGAGACCATGCAAAACCTCGCGCAGGGCAGCCGTGGTTGTTAAAGCATCTAATTATGTACTTTGCCATTACTAAGCCTGATTTGATTTAAGCAGCTCCCTGGCTAGAGCTCTGGGATATAACACCATGCTCTGAATCATCCCCGTCCCATCTGCTCCTGTCTTTGCCCTTCCCCACTCACAGGTAGGATAACACGATGAGCGCCAAGCTAAATATTTAATAGGAGTGCTAATGGCTTTGTTAAGTGAAGCTGGGGCAGGGTGGGGAGCATTTCCTTGGTTTAGGATGACTGGACTGGGTTTGTGCTAATGGACAACCTGTACAGCCAAGTCCTGTGCTGGTTTTGTCCCCAGGATGCAAATACCAGGGCTGTGGGCAGATGGTGCCCAGCACTGACTCAACACTGAACAACAGCTTGCACCAGAACAGCTTTAAAGGAAGAGTTTTTTGCATGCTTCTTTTCAGGTGAAGGGATCAGGCAGCCCCCCAAAGTTGTGGAAAATCTTCTTGGGAAGATGCTGTGGAGCACTCGACCAAGACAAGGCAACTGAACCTGTAACAGCAAACCTGGCCTTGGAGTGAGCACACGATCAGGGCTAGAGCAGCAGCTTGGTGGAGCTGTGCCAAAACTACCCCTTTTCACCTTGCTGGGATTTTCCCAACAGTTTGCAAATCCCATCAACAGGAGATAAAAACACCCACCAACGTTCCAGGGCCAGATGGTAGTTTATGTTATGAAAACTGCGATTTGTTTTCATGGAAACTAGTAAAAGGATAGCGAGCAAACCCGGAAAAACGTGGCTCGCCCTTTGGGGAAGAGTATATTTTATGGACAGCTTTCATTGCCACCTCTGTCCTACAGCTGGGACACGGTACATGAGATCACCCTAAAGGTCTGCCCAGGCCAAGAGAGGAACTGTGGGAACCAGAGGCCACCGGCTGAAACTCAGCCTAAATTAGGGAGAAGTGGAAGAGAGGTACCTCACGTGGTGTGCTGTCTTGCCAGCCAGCCAGCAGAGACAGTTCATTGCTGAACCTTCGTGGCACAGAGAATGAAACCATGGGCCTGCTCCTCGTGCCTGGTGGATGAGCCTCAAGAACCACCGAGGACCACCCACCAAGTGAGACAACAAAATAAAAACTAGTTACCAGCTTTGTGTCCTACAGCCCTCATTCTTGGCATTTTTCATCAAGTAACAGGTACAAATGGACCAGTAAGAGCAGCTTCTCATGCACTGGGCTTCCCCTGGGGCATTTCCACCTCTGGCTGATCTTTCTGGCCAGGTCTCCCCAACAACTGCCCCTGTGGCACAGCGTTGGTTTTGGCTGGATTAATCTCAGCCTGACCCCCTGAAAGCAAGGCCCAGGGCACACAAGCAGCATAAATCCTCTTGGCTACAGTGGCCCCAGGCCAGGAGTGACATCAGTTCCTGAAGAAGACTCATAAATTTCATCTGAGTTTCCTCCTGCTGAGTTTTCATTTTGCTTGCAAGGGATCTGCAAATGCTTCATCTGTCACGAGGCTCCCCGTGATGTCATAAATTTGTCATCACAATGACATCACTGACAGACTAAGCAGGAGGAGAAAGGGCTCCAGGGCTAAGCCAAGGACCTTCTTTTTAACAAGTGGCAGTGATTCACACTGAAATGCCCCCAGGAAGCACTCGGAAAACGGGAGGAATTCACACTTTTCAGCCCAGATTTATCCTTTCTATTTAATAAAGTGAGACCTGGGCAGTGTGGTGGGCTTGGACACGTTGCTTCCAAGAGCAGGCGTGCATCCCTTAACTCTGGAGGTTCACTCTGCTCATAAAACTGCTAAGCTGTCATGTGGAGGAATGGAATTTCTTGGAAACAGAGCAGCATAAACCCAGAAGCAAAGAGAGATTTTGGAGGGAAACAGGGCTGTGACTCGGCAAGACCTTGTTGGAGGTTGCTGTGGTACTGCACCTTAGCCTGGTGACAACCCTGTGGCCTCTTTTCCTTAATATATATACACAGAATAAAAGGGAAATGCTCAAAAAACTAAATTCCAGCATTGCAGGGGGAGGGGAGCAGAAGGGAATGATCCTGTTATTTGAAAAGGCTGGTGTCAGCCTCATTGAATTCATGTAGATTCTCCTCCTTACAGGTACTTGCTAATGTTGATTTTTTACATCCTTCAACTGCCGCTCTCCCGGCAGGAGAAGCAGCTTTGGGGCCAGGTAAATATTTGCTGGCACCATTGAGTGCCATCATCTGGAAGGACGGCAGGGTGGATTCAGGACTAGTTAAGGATCTGTCTAAGAATAGTCCTCCTTGTCATGCATCCTCTGCCCTTGAAACCCCCCCCCTCTCCCATGGATACCTCAACACCTGGACAGCCCAGCCTCGCATCTCACATCCTGCAACACTGATCCTGCTGCCTGCCTTATTTCAGTGCTGGTACTCAAGGGCCTGATTTCTTGGCAGGTCATCTAGAAATCAGAAAACAACTCCACAAGAGAGCAGATCTCAGGGTAGGAAAACTAAAAGGGTTTCTACGCCACAGCCTGTGATTTTCTGAGAGATGTTCAGCTGCTCTCTTGTGCTGTTGGGTGGTAAGAAAGGGCAGGGAGAGGACATAATTCTGCCCTAACTTGCTACATCATCAGTTTTCATTAAAATATTCTTCTGCCACATCTTTGTAATTTTTCATTTTGGAGGCAAATTTATTAAAGGTGTACTTCAGCCTGATTAAATTAAATAATGTGGCATTAGCAAATAAACTTTTCTTTTTTTTTTTATCTCAGCACACCACCAAAAAAAAAAAAAGAAAAAAAGGGAAATCGCTGTAATATAAATAGCTATTTAATACTATAACAGAAGGAGGGGGGAATTCCATTCTTCATAAGCTCCCGACACCCATTTGTTATCTTCCCTTGGCCCCACCACCACAAATCACTCTGGAGCCTTGCAGCAAAAACAGTCCAAACATAAAGCAATATAATATCATGTGTTTTTCAGGATAGGTAATAACACATTTTGCACACAACCAAACCTTCCTAGCATACCAGCAGGTCCCTCCCTAAGCCTGCCTGTGCAGCTCTTAACTTCTTAGACTCATTTCAGGGCTATTTCCTGGTCAGAGATGACTTTGAAAATGAGGCTGAAAAAGGTGTTTCGGCTTAGTTTTGTTTTGATTTCTGCAAGGCAGCAAGAAAGGGCAGGCCCTGTGCTCTGAAATTCTGGACTTGCCTTTGCTACCTTGTCTTAATAGGGCCACTTTGCCCATGCTTTTCCCTCTCAGTCTCTCCCAAATCCCTGTTAGCTAGTTTTAGGTAGAAAAGTAGAGTGTTTGGCTGATTTCTTTCCCCTTAGCCCTGATACAGTGCTTCGGTAATTCTAGGGCTATGAACACATGAGCATTTTTTAAGCCATATGTCAAACACAGCTCTCCCCTTCCACAAGCTTTAGATCCAACTATCCCAACAGAATGCTCAGATTCAGCCAGGGGAAGAAAGGAAAAGAGGGTTTTCAGAGACAGCCAGGTTTTTTCCTCTCCTTCCCCACCTCTCTGAGGACCAGGGGAGCTCCCTTTCCCAAAGCCACCCCACTCCTGCCATCCAACCACCCAGGAAGGGCACTGGGGGCCTCTGGTCAAGAGCAGAAGGTGGTGCCTGGCCTTGAGGCTGAGAGGTCTCCAAGCCTTTGCTGCCAAGAGTAGGCAACATATCCAAAACAAACAGAGGAAAAACTTGGCAAGTTTGGTTTTTTTTGGATTGAGAGCTTCCCATCAGTTTCTGCCACAGCCAGCCCATGCCTCTCCAATGCCAGTAGCTAGAGATGATCAGGAAGGAAGCAGACAGACATCTCCAGCATTCCTCACCCAAGGAAAACCTCAGTGGGTTTCTTCTGATGGGAAACAGTCAAAAAGGTGTTGCACCCTCCCCTTCTCCATTCAGCAATCACTGTGTGGAAAGCTGCTGAGCAAAAGGCATCCATCCTTTGCAGAGCTTCATCCCCTCGGGCACATGCACAAGCAGGAGCACCCGCAGTGGATGTCCCCTCCAGATACCTGTTACCCCATCCCTGTTCTTACTCTTGGCCCACTTATTTCCCCACATCAGGCAAAACCAAACTGCTGCAGCATTGGAGGTGGGGGAACACAACCACCAGGGATTGCATCCCTGGAGGTGGCAGGCAGGGACACAGAACAAGTCACTTCACAGCAGCCAAAGGCCTGCTACCAAGGGGACTTGGTCCCAAGCCAATATCAACCTCATCAGCTTTGCTACCACGGCCCAAATCTCACCTTCCCTGTTCATAAACAGAAACAGATGCAGGGTTGAGGGAGTTTGGGTGCCTTGGGAAGCGTTAAGCTCGGCTTTGAGAGGTAAGGCACCTCCGCGTTCCTTACATGTTTTTAACCAGCACTGAGAGCTGAACGTGCTTTTAAACAACACTAATGATCAGTCATCAGCTATTTGGAAGATTTCCATAGCAGCATTTGACTACTGGATAGCAATCAAGTCGATGAAGGCTTGCCAAGTTCTGGGCACTTGGCTGGCAGGAGAAATGTTTGGAGCTTCAGGGAAGACTCAGTGCAGCTTTTGATCCCCTCTAGTCCTGATGTATTTAAACAAAAATAACCCTTTCCTCCTCTCTCCCTCCCAACCACCATTTTCCTACATTTAATAGTTGAGAAGGAGGCCATACATGTGGTTTTGACACATTTCTGCAATGCCATTTTTAACGCAGTTGGTCCCCAAATGTTGTTATTGTTTCCCTATTGGTCACACGTCTGCCTGAATTTTAGGCTCTTCCCTAAAGCTCACAAGTTCTCTGCTTCCTGCAGCTCCTTGCTCTTATTTGCTATTGTCTTTTTGAGATATATTTCTTTGTCCCACTTCTCCCTGAAACATCCAATTTGCTCCCACTTCAGTGTCCCATGAAACAAATGTTCCCTGTGCCTTTGGTCTCACCCAGTGTGTGTTTTTTCATGTGTGTGCTTGTCCTGAGCATCCTTTGCTAGCTCACTCCCTCCTCCCTCCCTGTCCTATCCTATCCTACCAGTCTGTGTGTGCATAGAGGAAGAAAAACCTGGACTAATGCTGACACTCTCCATCTGGAAGGCACCAGAGGGGCTGGCAGCAGCTGAAGCATAAACACCCCTGCCATTTCTTTGGAAAGACTCAGGGTCCAAGGCAAGAAAAAAACATGGAAGGAAAGAAAAAACCTGGCAAGGAAGACAAGAACAATAACTTCTGAAGTGGTGAAAAAACCTGTTGGAGTCAGTCTCAAAGAGAGTGCAAGAAGAAGGTGGAGATCTCAGAGTGGGAAGCAATCTCTAGGAGCATCTCTCTTCACTGTGGGACCAAGGCACTGTCTGGAGGACTGAAGACAAAGGAGATGTGTGGTGCTCCCCACTAACAGCACTCCTCTCCCACACAGGATTGTCCCCAGGAATGCAGACAGTAAGAACTGGGAGATCTCTGGATGCTCTGGCAGCAGAGGGTCTATTCAGCTCCAGGGGCAACTCCCCAGCCACCAGTGACCTGTATCAGCATCCATCAGCATCCTCACTTGCATTCCTAGTGAGGACCCACCCTGCCTCTGGCAAGACAGCTCTGTCAGCTCTTTCCCAGAGGAAGAGCAAAGTGTTAAATTAAACACCCTCATGTTTCTGAGTTCTTCTACACCCTTTGAGACACAACCTTATTCTTTTACATTAGTTCTCGCCTCAGATGTGGGTCGAAAGTCTGAGATTTGTCCCTCTTGTATTATTTCCTCATTTTCCAGCAGGATCCCAGCCGAGAACCACCTGTGCCAGCCTTTTAATGAGATTTGGGCTCTGCGGGGAGAACACCAGCTCCACACCAGCCAGAGTCCCTGGAGAAAGACCCCGTGGATGTTCTCCTGGTGCAGCAGGAGGTCTGAGGGATGAGTATGGGACATTCCTGTCCAGGGATTATCCATGCCTGGACTCCAGCAGAGGCAGAGCAGTGCAGGATCATTGCAGCTCTAATGAAAACCACTCTGACGATCCCCCCTCCCCAGCGGGCTGGGCTGTAAGCAGGGCATAAACACCTCGCAGGTTTAGGGAGCACCAGCTGTGTTACACATCTCTCGGGCACGTTCGCTGCGGTGCTTTATTCCCCCGTTGGAAAAAATCCCACTTCTTAGAGCAGTACAGAACTGATTAGATTGAGGCAAGAGAAAGAGTGATGGAAAACGGTGAACAATAAAACCTGGGAGCAGGCTAGAGTTTCTGGAGAAAAATAAGAGAAAATAAAGCTGATGCTTTCAAGATTAATGACTAATGACAAATAATTGTGGCTGTGGAACAGCAACGAAAAGACAGAATGGAAACAAGAACCAGACAGAAAAACTAGGCATTAGGTCTGATGGCGAATTTAAGGCCATTAATTCATAATTGCAGCCATTACAGCCAGTAGTTTCAAGTGAGTCCAGCAATATTAAGAGCTGCTGGATGTGGTGCCCTTACAAAAGAATCTGGCTGTTATTTAGGGTCCTAAGTGAAGGCTGAACTGCTGAGAAAAGAGCTAATCCTCATCTCACATCATGGGTGTTTATAGGAATCTGTGCCCTGAAGAAGGAAGGAAGGGGGATAGAGAAGGCACACACCCCCCATCCCCTTCTGCAGGCACAAAATGAGCCTCTTTGCCCACATTTAATAACTCCTGGGCTTTTATTTCCTCTCACATGAGGACCAGATTCTCTGTCTCTGCTGGAAGCTTCAGAAGGCAGCAAACACCAGTCCCAGCAGCTGAACGTGCCTGTCCTCCCTTGCTTCCCTTTTTCAAAGTGGAAATCAAAGTATTTAATGACATCCAAAGGTCTTTTCCCAACAGCATGGGGTAAAAGGCAGGGTACCAGGTGAAGGAAGGTGGTTTTCTTGTGGTTTGAATGTGTCCATCCTTCTAAGGA
This sequence comes from Chiroxiphia lanceolata, assembly GCF_009829145.1. Taxonomy (NCBI): domain Eukaryota; kingdom Metazoa; phylum Chordata; class Aves; order Passeriformes; family Pipridae; genus Chiroxiphia; species Chiroxiphia lanceolata. Next base: position 34,381,396 of record NC_045644.1, read on the forward strand.
GGTGGTTAATGTGCTGCCTGTTATCGCATCCCCGTGAATCACTTCTATTTAATTTAATGAGAAAACTGACAATTCACCGTTGCCAGTCCCTTGGAGACAAAGCCTGTCCTTCTCTGCATCACCCATGGGTTACAAAATGGCCAGTTTTGCTCGAATCCTGGAATATTTACAGCTTGAGTTGACGGAAACAGAAGGAACACAGTTAAATCTCAAGCAAGATGTGTTCCCCTCAGATCTCGCATTCACAATAGACAGAGGCGCTCAAACCAGCCTGACAGGGTATACAAGACACTTGGCAGCCTGGCAAAGCTTTGTTCCTCACAGAGATCAATCAAAGCAAGAGAGAGACTTGTCAGGGAAGTTTGGGATCAGCTGTTTTCTCCTAGTCTAGCAATGGTCTTTTCCTCTCCACTTTATTCACTTCATGCCTTTTTTTTTTTTTTACCCAGGTAGGAAATCTCATCTGAGATTCTGCAAAGCATTTTATTCACTTAACATCCTGCTGGTTTGAAATCAAGAAGCTCTACCAGTCCCTTGCACCTTCCAGGAGAGCAATGTCATCATGTCGTGGGAGTCATCCTGTTCTCTTCACCACTAACTGGGTGAATGACCAACAGCAAAGCAACGTTTCCTTCACAGCCTTTGGCTTCTCCTCCAGACTTTTCCCCTCCCCATTTAATTGGGATCAGACCCGCTTGTTTTTCTTGTGCTTGGAGCTCATTAGAATCCCCAGCTATTAAACTGTATCTATTTGATGACAGAGGAAGACACTTTGACGTGCAACCCGAGAACATCTGATACCACAGTGAGTAAGAAGAGGAGGGCGATCAAAGTAGGACGGCAAGATGTTGTTTCCACTTTTTTTTTTTTTTGCTCATAATCCTATTTTTGCACGTGCCTACCAGATGTTCCCCATATCACACTCGGTACAGCCAGATGGCTCCAGAATCTCTTCCCCATCATGTATCATCAGCTACCAGTCATTTCACCAGCGATACATAATAGCCCCGTCCGAGGGGAGAGAGGTGCGCGGGGTAATTGCCTGCGCCTCCCAAAACATCTGCGTACACGTCCCTGTGGCACCGCTCCACATTCCTGCTCTCGGAAGCCCAAGTTGTGGGAGAGGAGTTCCCCCTCCTCCGGCCGAGCCACCGTTAAACACCCGGTAATTACTGCGGGAGATAACCAGCATGTGTCACTACAACTCAATTACCACGCTCGCACCTCCGCCCAGAGAGGTCAGAGGTTCAGCTTTACACAGATCAGGCTTAAAGGCGCTGTTGTAAGACGAGGTTAGATCCCGCCACAGGATCAAGATGGGATGGACAGATGGACAACCGGAGCTGCTTCACGCCCCGGAAAGAGGCATTTGCTGTGCAGGAAAGAAGTGGGACATCTTCTGTGACCAAAATTTGGGAGTGACTGGGCAGGATCTGAGTCCTGCCATCAGCTACATTACCCTGTACAATACACCCGGTGCCTTTAGGACATGGTTTGGTGCAGATTTGAGACTCAGTGTAGCCTGATCTTACAGCAACAGAGCAATACTTAGAGCAAAACTATAAGAAACACCAGAATTAGGAAAATTTTAATCAATGGCAAAGGCCAGTGTGTTTAGGACCAGTATTTGATGCCCCACCAAGGTCAGGAGGCAGTTGTGGGTACAAGTGCCCTTCAGCCCCATTGCAGATGCAGCAAAGCCCTGAGCACTGCTGGCTGTGTGGTGCCGGAGCAGGAGAGGAGACAATTTTAGGAAGCAAATAAAATAGCAGATCAAATCTGAAGGGATTCTTTCTGATAGGCAAGTGACAGTATTAACAACCTGGCAGCTCCCCTGGTGCCCCAACTTCTAAGGTAATCTCAGAGGAGAGCTGACAGGCAGATCAGCATCAAGAGCCATCTATGCAGTGAATGAGAGGCTCATCTCTCCAAACCTCCCCATCATCCAAGCAAGAAAACAGAGCTCAAGCTTCTGGCTGCACTAATCCAAAGCTCTTTCCTACTCGATTTCCCTCTTTTTCGGACTGCCACTAGCAGGGCAGGCCTGGGAGGGTGCAAAGCCCCGGTTCAAACGGAGGTCAGGGATGAGGCTGTGCCTCAGAAGGGACAAATCCATCGTCCATTGCCGAGATCTGGGACAGCTGGGCCCCTCTGGCAGCTGCCAGCCCCTCCAAAGGGCTCGGAGCAGGGGAAGGCACTGTGCCCAGGGACGGTGGGGCCAGAGGGCGATGGCTGCAGGGCGGAAGAGAGGGGACCGAGGGGAGAGGGCAAGGGGTGTCCAGTGATATAATTGACTGCTCAACTAATTAAAATTCCTGGGCTGCTAATTGGGGCTGGGATCTGCCTGCTGAATGCTCCCTCAGCGGCTTTGCCCAGAGAGAGGGGAGCCTGCGTGGAGGAGGGGGGTGAAAGTTTGAAAGGACCCGGGCCCCTCGTCGGGGTTGGCAGAGCCCAGAGCTGTTTTGTCTGAGCAAGTTGCCAAATTACTTGTGACAAGTGAAGGGGATTGGAAATAATGGGGGTCTGTGAAAAGCCCAGGGCACAGACGGGGGGGATCCATGAGATAATGAGGAGGCAAAGCCCTCGCATGGCTGGGGGCTTCCCACCTCCCAGCAAAGCGGCGGGGACCAGGGTGTGAGGGGACCAGGAGGATGTGTGGGACATCTGTGTGACACTCCAGTCAATATTTGGCATGGAAATGCTCTGCCTGAGGCATGATGAAAGCAGGGAATGCCTGGAAGGGATCAGCCTGGAGCTCCCAGGAGCACTTGGCACTCCCTGCTCTCCCTCAGCTCCAGTTTTTAGGAATGGTCTTCAAACCCTCACGTCACATCACCAAAATCATGGTCCCTTTTCCATTTCCCACCCCAGGTTAGGTGTTTTCCATGTATTGACCAGCTATGTCGACAGAAGCTACGACATCCCAGCTGCTCACCTGATCCAAATAAACTCCACATCCCTATAGGGTCCAGGTGCTCTGGCAGCACCAGACATGGGAAATCAGCAATCAGACTGCAATAATTAAAGTGTTCATTTACATACCAATACCCCAGATATTCTCCACCTCATATCCCTTTCACAATCATGCAGTATCCAGATCTGGAGCACGTATGAGTGCACACAGCCTATTTCTTTCTGCTCACAAAAAGAAAAGAGCCTATTTTTTTCCATGTCAACATGCTCTGTGTAATACCCAGTTGGTAATTTTAATATCTAATGCAGCGTCCGGAGAATTGTCACACTCAGTGAAGTGAGATGGGTGCCCTATTCTCCTTTATTTTGAGAACAAAAATCCCTCTAATACTCTGGAGACATTCAGGAGATAGAACTTTTGCAAGCAAAGTATTAGGATACATCTGATTAACGCTGGAAATCGGAGCTGGGATGTACCACTTTTGAGAGGATCACTGAGCAGGAAAACATGGCATGGAAAGAGAAAAGAACCTGGAACTGACATCAGGTTTTTCACTTTTCCACAGGATTTAACATCTGTTTCACTGTGGCCTTCAGGTTCTTTCTTTCAGACAGAACAAAAATCCCCAGATTGCATGAGCTTGGTCTTTCTCATGCCCAGACACAGACCTGGTGGGCCATTTCTCCACTGATCTCTTCCTTCATTTTTCCTCCAGAAACTTGGTGTTTTGTTGTTTTTTTTTTCCTTAGGGTTGGATTTCCCTGGAGAAGAGCTTCCAGGGAAGAAGCTGCATATTCTTTGCTCACACAGGCATTGCACCCCACTATTTTTCAGTGCACCAGACACCTCAACTCTCCTCCTCCCCAGAGATAGCTGCCCTGGCAGGGGCCAGAAGAAGGGGACAAATATGCCCATTTTTCATCATTTCAGTCATTTTTTTGAACACAGGACATTATTGGAGCCCCTTAGAAGCTGCAGGCCAGGGAGCTGCTGGATGCAGCGGACATTTCCCGGACCTCTCCACAGCCTTCTTTTCTAGCTCCATCCAGCTGGATTCAAAGCAGATCTAATGTTTCAGCAGCACTGTGGGGACCTCAGGAGGTGCTGACATACTGGGGTTTTTCCACATCAAGTGATACAAAAGGATAAAACTCATGTTTTAGAGGAGTTTTTTTCTCCTCTTTACTTCTCTAAACTCGGATTATCGAAGCTCCAGCTGAGCTCTCAAACAGGCAGTGTGTGCAAGTCACATTCTCAGCTTCAAAGTGCTGCAGCAAACCTATGTGGCAGCTCATTTGCTGCCTGGGGTTTTTTTTAAGCCAGAGATTCCCAAAACTACCTGGAAAACAGAAACCTGATTCCCTGTGGTTGCAGCCCTCCTCTCCCCTGAAGGCCACCTTATTCCCAGCACAAAGCTGTGACTCCTAAGCCACTGCTTGCCATATGTCCTTGACAACACACCACAAATTCAGGACACAGAGGTTGGGTCAAGCTCTCCTGGACCCATTTAGGGCCTCTGATTTTTCCTATTCAGGAGCAAAATAACAAAAATGCTTTGAAATTGAAGCCTGCTGTAATTGTGATGGCAGTGCTCCTTTCCTAGAAAGTCCCAAAAGCCATTCTGTGTGATTCCCGAGGTCTTCATCCCCTCTTTTTTGTACAGGAAAACTTCAAAGCCCTGATGGGCAAGTGTGGCTGAGGGCTGCCAGAGTCAGCAGCAGCATTCCTGGGTCCTGTGAAGGCGGAGAGAGGGCACAGAGGGGGAGAGGATGGAGCTACAGGGTTGTCTGCATTTTTCCTTAACAGTTTGGGGTCAATCCTGATCCCTGGTGGGGTCAGCTCTTTTACAGTCTAACACGCCCAAGTCAAAGGAGACTGCCTCTTCTCCATGGGAATCCAGCCAGAGGGAGGCTCTGCAGCTGCTCCAGGAATACAAGAGTCGGAGGTGGATGGAGAAAAACGTGGGGAAAGGAGGGGACAAAGCAGGGGGGCAGGATGTGGTGATGCTGGACAGCAACTGGATGCACAGGGCCTGTCCCCTGCCCAGGGAGGGACCCATCCCATGGGTGCTTCTCAGCAGCATTGCACCCCAGCATCCCTTCTCATAAAGCACTGGGTAATATCCACCATGGGACCTGGTTTGAGCAGATCAGCATAGGAGGTGATGTCAAGAGTCACAACAATCACATGAAAACCCTTTACTCATCTACAGGATGCTTCTCACCAGCAAAATTACTCCAGCAAAATTACCCTGGAAAATTGAAGTCATGGTGACTCCACAGCACTTTGCAAAATGTTGACATCTCTGATAAGAAAGAAGGGAAGGAAATGAGGAAATCTGTGCAGCTGAGTAATACCTAAACATGCCACACACCAGTGCTGAGAAAGAGGTTTGGGCAAAACAGCAACTGAAAAGGAGATACAGAGAAAGAAGAGTTGCCCACACTGCCCTGCTCACATGAACAGAATGGGATGTTACGTGCAAAGAGAAACAAGACATAAAACAGGAAGATGTCAAAGTTATTTTTTTCCAAATGTAAGCTCCATTACACAAGGCGAAAGGTGTGTATTAACTGCAATAAAAAAAGAAGCTTTTATAGAGATGGATTTGTCTGGCCTGTCCTCCTTAAACCAGAGGTTATAAATTGTGACGGATCATATATGTTTTTGGGAAGCGAAGGCAGTGCTCTCAGGAATAAAAGGGAATTGGGGAACGGGTCTGAAAGTTCTCCAAGAAAAAGGCTTGGGAGACACATTTTACCTTAGGCTTTTTCTCTCATCTTGGAGCTGGTGTCGTTCTGATACACAGGAGAAGGAAACTTTTTTCACTGTTCTCTTCCTACAGGCTCTGTTTGCAGACCTACAGCAAGGATGAGCTTAAAGCCTGTTGTTTGTGGACTTTGGATTATGAGAACGGGATAAATGATGAAAACATCCCATTCCAGCAGCTGTGTTATCTCCCTCCGTGCATCGATCTCGCCGCAAACATTCCAGCGCCCCAATTCCGCCGGCAAAGCCACTCAAGAATAGCAGAGCTCAGAGCAGCAAGTTTGAACAAAAGATAATCATTTTTATCTCTCCTCTTTCAAGTTTTTGTAACAAAAGCCTGTCCCTGTCTGGCCAAGGAACAGATCCGCCTGCCACAGCCAAACTTCAAATATTTCTGATTGACCTCACCCTGTAAAATAGTCACCATTAAAGTGTTCTAAGAATAATTCTCAGAAATCATGAGTCACTGTCTGATTTTGGCAGAAAGGGCTAAAATTATTAAATTATTCACTATGAATTATTCACTGATAATTACACTGTAGTTAGAGATCTCCATGTAGACGGTTCATTACGAGCAAACCGCTTGTGCACAGTTAATATTTCACCCAAGACCCCACTTTTGTCACTACACATCATATATAATGAAGCAGAAGTATCAGTGGCCATTGGAGGCAATCAGAGAGAGATTAAATGTGGAGGGAAACTGCTGCTATTTTTAATTCTCAAACAGCTTTGCCAAGTGAAGCACCGGTCAGAGCATCACTTTCTCTGGTTTCAGAGCCAGCCGGGATGAGTTCCTTGGAGAAACACAGCACAAGCAGTGAGGAGAGGAGGAACTGAGCTGGCAACCACAGAGCAAATTCACCTTTTGCTCTTCTTTTGCTGATGACTGCTGGGAATCTTTCTAAATTCAGGCTCTTCGGGACTGCAGACAGTTCAGTCTTGCTTGTCCACCTGCTGCTCACACAGAGATGTTTTGGCAACAAAACTGCTGTTTACTTGCCATTACACTGGCAGGGGTGGCACAAAAAGCTGGCAGAGAGGAGAAGGCCACCCTGGGAGCTTCTCACCTGCCAGGGAAGTGGGTGGAAAGCTCGTCTCCCCCATGCTTCCAGGCAAGGATTCCAGGTTTTGTCGCCAAGAGCCACTTCAGCGTAGCTGAGCTGACACCATCTCCTGCAGAATAACGAAAACAGCCCTTAAAGTCTGTGTGGGTTCTATTCCAGAGTGCTCCCAGCTCACCTGGTTGCTTCCCTTTCCTTTTCCTTTACCAGCTTGGCCTCAGTGATGCTGGGATGTAGAAACAGCCGGGGTGGCTTCCCTCGAGCCCAGTCCCACAGAACACGCTGCCAACCAGGAGAGGGTCCTCAGGTACAGCTCCAAGAGCACAGCCCGGACCCCCACCAGCTCCTGGAGCATCCAACAGGCTCTCCCAGACATGCACCCACAGCTCAGAGGTTTGAGCCTTCTCTGGGAGGCTCTCAATGCCCAAATAAAATCTACACGTCCAATGCTGTGAATATAAACTCCTCATTCTGATGGTCACACAACGTGGCACAGGCACTTGCCACAGGCAGGAGGACCAGGGCAGCTATTGTACATTGGGCCCCTGTCTTGGAAACATCTCGTGTTTCCCAGTTCTGCTGTTTCCTATCACATGAACACAGCTAAGTAATCACACAAGGGCTTGTGTGTCATCAGAGAAGTACACAAGTCACCTGGTTTCTCCGGTCCTTGCTAAATCTGAGAAGGTACAACTGGTTCTTAAGGTGCATTTTTCTGGGGACAGCCCCATGAAAATAACACATCTCAGGCACTCCCAACTTGGGAAAAAGAGAGCAGAAGGGTCTCTGTGAGAAGGTCTATGTGAGACTATGTGTTTCTATGAGACAATTTTGGCAAGGCAGAGGATGAACAGGGAGATACTGGAGTCACTTCCATGTCTCTGTGGTATTTTATCACACAGGGCTGGGAATGCAAGACTGTAAGTGTTGTTTTATTCCTAATAACTGGTCATCCCATCCTCTGTTTCAGGCGCTGCACTTCACAGACACAGGGAATGGATTTAATGCCAAAACCTCTCATCAGACCATCTGTCATGAGAAGTGGGAAGGGTTGAAGGCAGAAAAGATCTGGACATGTGCAACCAGGAATCCAGGCTGGAAAAAAATGTACTTTCTCCCTTTTTCTGTCACCCCAGTGGGATACACCAGAGCTGGGGATGGCTGTGTCCTCTGATGTGGACAGACAAGGCAGAGGATGGGGACACCGGGATGCAGCTGTGTTGCTACACTCCACAGGGCCCTTCAATTGCATGTTGAGCAGGTGAGAAGTTTAACATTGTCAAAGACTTACAGCTCAGCTACTCATCCTGTTAAATAGTCATTCTCAGCCCACTTCAGATGTGCTGTCTCTTAGTTGTACTTGATACCCACACGCTTTTTTAATTGGAAAAAGCAGCCAGCAATCATTTTATGCATTACCTCAAAATCCTATCCTATTTAGCTTCTCTGTGCAAGAACCACTTCCATACCTTGACCATCCCTCTTGCCTCTCCCTGAACCTTTCCCCATCCTTCCCTCTCCTGCCAGAGTCAGTGGCAAGCCACTCATGATGTGGATGCACCCTGTGTCACGGCAGAATACTGTTTGCTATTTACTTCCCTGTTTTCCTAGTAATTCCTATCATTTTAGTCACTTCCTCTGACTGCTGCTGAGAAGAGAGTTGGTATTTTCATCCAGCTCTCTATTATAGCCATCAGATCTCATTGGCCAGTGGTAACAGCCAGTGCAGAGCCCATTACAGCCTGTATAAAATTGGGATTGTTTTCTCCCTGGTGAAGGCAGCGCAGGAAAACAGAGGGACTTGCTCAAAAATCACATGGCTCTTGTCCCTCTCCTTATCCTGAAGTCCTTAATTCTGCTCTTTTGGAGGGGTGCAATCGGTTTCCATACTTTTCTCCTTTGGTTTGGCTTTTTTTCCTGACTGAAACTCCTCACATTTCTGGCTCTTTATCTCGGGGAAGTTGAAGCATAGGGCTTTCAAGGATGGAGTCACGTATAGTGTTACCTCAGCGTTGTGTTTTAAGACATTTCTCGGGCTTTTATGCTCACCCTCACTCTTTTTCCACACCAGCATTGATTACAGCAGGTAATTGTTTTCTAATTGGCCCGCAGCTGCTTATCTATCTTAGATAATTAAAGTGAAGAAGTAGAAATAAGAAAAGAAAACGGAACTTTATTCTTAAGTAGCCGCCTATCGACTGCCTCGATCGATTGGGAGGTCACTTTGGGCAGACACGCGAGTGGGGCGTGTCCTTGACTGAAACACACACCCTGACAGACCCAGTGAGACACGGCCCAACCTCTCACTCCTGCTTCTCTCACAAGGCCCACCTTTATTTCTTTCTACACCACCTTTATTTCTCGCTACACCACAGTTTCAACAACCTTGGCCGTACGGTGCCTGCGCGAGACGTTGCAAGGTGCCAAAAAACTCCTCCGGTTTGGAGGACACCACCCAACCATCCATCTACCTCCAAGAGGCAACACAAGGAATGTCAGTGGGTGCTACAGACTGGTTTAGCTGGGCTGGCAGGAGCACACACGGATTCGGTATCTTCAAGATCTCTACTCCCTTGTCAAGTTGGATTGAAACCAGACAAGGAAACTATCGACTGCTCAACCGCGGGGCTAGAAAATCGTTGGGAAGGGTGGAGCCAGAGCACAGCCTGATGCAGAGCCCAGCTCCCCTGTCAAGGAAGGCATCCCAGAGCCTCCTCACTGCAAACCTGCTGGATTTCACCTCCAAACCCACCCAGCTGTGTTTAATAGCAAGTGCATCAAGGCACTCCATCTTCTCACAAATGCTGACACCAGTCATAACTCAGACTCCCTTCTGGAAAGCACTTGCTGCCCAAAGCAATCAAGAAATTTTCCAAGAAGCATAAGAGCTCGGAATGAGGCTGTACTTTGTAGAGAGAGCTCGAGTTAAAATCCAGTTCCCTGCTAACTCGGCAAGAAGGGCTCAGGAAGAGCCTTTGAAAAGCATCTCAAAGCAGCTGGGCTGAGATGGCAAAAGGTGTTAGACCTGACCCAGTCTGAACAGCCAGCACATGCTACACACCTCAGGCAACTGAAGACCATGCACAGGGCAAGTGTGACAGAGATCCCACCAAACCTGGCAAAACAGTGCAGGTAAGTCATTATCAGAGCTGAGAAGATAAGCTAATGAGGGTCTGTAGATTAATCTGCTGGCACAACTTTAGCTTTGCACTTGGGCAAGATGTACAATTTAGAGCTTGTCCTTCTAAGAGCAGAAGTCCTGTCTTCCAACATCTACCTCCTGCAATTTCCAAACCCAGCTGGGATGCTGGGCTTTACAGAGGCCAGCAAAACCTCCAGTACCTGAGTTTCAAGCAAACAGAGAGAAGTGGGGCAGAAACCACCCAGAAACCACAGCAGAGATGTGTTTGTCATGCTGTACACGTTCAGGATGCCACCAAAACTGTTGTACATTTCCCCCAGAAACAATGGAAAATAAAAACATATACTTCTGGGGATTTTCTTTTAAGATCAAAAAATCTCACCCCAGATGCCCCCATTTCTGAGCTCTGCCTAGGAAGGGATCTCAGAAGACCAGCTCGGACCAGCAACGAGGACCTGTGAAGGTACACAAGAGGAAAGCCCTCTCCAGCCCAGGCAAGGCTGAAGCTTCAGTGTGGGTTAAGCAACATATGTTGACTTCTAATTTCTGTGTACATCACTCATAGACCTCAGCACAAGCGACACTGAGGTGACACACACAAACCCCCTCAATCGAGAGCTGACATTCAACATGCCACTTCCAAAGATCACCTGGTGAACTAAGGAAGTCCTGTTCCACCAGCCACCCAGAAACCCAAATTACATTCTCTTAGCACACAGCATGATAAAAATTCAAAACCAATTTCAGCAAAGTGCTTTTTAACTAAACTATATGGTTTTGTTTGCTATTCCCCCCACCCTCCTCTTCAAATCGTACTGGAAATGCTCCAAGCAGGAACCTTCTTTGTGTCTGTGCATGTAAAACTTCCAAGTACATGCTAATTCAGTTTAATTATGGATTTACTTCACTGGCTGCATTGCTAATGCCAGCAACAGCCAATATTTGCAGCCAAGGAAATGAGGGAAAAGGAAAGCAAGGTTTTCTGTGCTCGTGTCCCTCTCACACCCTGTCCCCGTGTCCCCATCCATTCAGAACTTGGTGTGCAGGAACACCACAAAGATAACCCGCTCTTTATTTGTACAATTTATTAGATAATCTCCTTCTAATCGAGAACTAATTAAAGGAAGTGAATGCTTGGTTGGAAACGGGGATTAAAATGTGGATAATTATCATAAACGCTACATTTGTTGTTCCAGCCTGCTCTGCTCTCCTCCTCCCCTCTCCCTTTCCCCCCAGTCCCTCTCCCAGGCTGCTCCTGATAATGCTCAGACTGTCTCAGAGGGGGTTTGCTTTCACAATCAATTATTTTCTTTTTTGTCTCCCTCGCTAATGTTTCGTTTGTGTGAGAACATTAGTGAGAACTATTTTCTTTGCCTTGTAAATTCATTTAGACGACAGTGACAGAAGGTGGGGAGGTGGCAGCTGTAGGAGAAAAAAAAGGAAACAGGAACATTAAACTGAAGCTTATAAATTATTTCATCTTCTCCAGACAATCCAGATCTGTCACTGCTGTGTGTGAGGGGAATTTTTTTTTTTTTTGTCCGAGAGTTCCTCAGAGGCACAAGACATTGATGTATGTGGGAGGCTGATGGGAGAGTCTCTGTGCAGCTCTTTTTGCCTGCTCACCTGCCAGAGCTGCTAGCAAGGACCATGGTCACTGTGGTCTCATCAGACACAGTATCTAGGTCACAGCCAGCAGGAAAAATTTAGTTTAACTAGTCCTGCTTGGCTAAAGCACATTTTAAAGCCTGTATCCATGCAGGCAGAGCCTATTGCTTTGTTGTAGTGTCCACTCAGGACCACTTCTTGCTCAGGCAAACATTTTGAGAAGCAGGAGATGGTTCATGTCAAGCCACACCACCTCCAAATGAGGTTTTGTAGCCCAGGAAGCTCTTGCACTAGAGTGATGTGAGGCTCCATTCCCTCAGTGGAATCCTGCAAGCCCAAGGCTGATGACCCAGTGGATGGGAAGAACGGGTGCCATAGGACACACAGGACTCCTCTCTCCCTGGATCAGATGTTACCCATGAGAACATAAATAATTACTCCTTTAAAAGTTCTGTAGGCAGAAGAAAAGGTGAAAATGGGGAAAAATAGGCATGTAGAGAGTAGGTCCCTTGACAGAACAAGACAAGGGATGTTGTTGCAACCATGGCCAAGATGCAGCAAAACGATGGTGGGTTTTCACAAAATACGTGGGACAATTTTTGTGTCTGGATTTTTTGAGGATTAGGCAATAAATAAAGTGCTAAAAGCACAAAAGTGTCAGGTAGATACTTTCTTTTTTCTTTACTTCTAAGGAGGAGAAAGTCTCTTCCTGCCTAACCTGTACCAGGCATGTCATAGTCCAACGCGATGGCCTGTCATCCTTCAATCAGTCCCCCAGATTTTAATGGAAGGGATGTGACAACCCCCAGCTGAAAAAACACACAGTCCTTTGAAACACTGTCATTTAGTTTGCTTAAGTGATTTTGCTTTCGGTAGTCTTTCCGCCAATCCTGGAAAGAAGTGATGCTCAGAGGGGCTGGCAAATGGCACGGAGAGGTTTCCTGTTCAAGGCCAGCATTTCCCACACCACCACTGCCACCAGGGACTGTCCCCACTCAATGGGGACAGCAAAACAGCTCTTTCACAAAGAGCACAAGATTTTGATGCCAATCCATTCCACGGCTTAGGGAAAGTACCTCTGACTTAAAGCCATGCCTAGCTTTGGCACAGTTCAAACCAGGTCAAGCATAGATTTTCCCCCCCGAATCAGGGAACTCTGGATTTACATCCCTCCATGAGAGAGACACCCTGTGTACAAACACCCAATGCATTAGCATATTGTTAGTTCTGAAAAATTTGAACTATTACATTTCAAAGAGATATGTAATGCATAAGCATCTGGGCTCATATATCTTTCTCATCATCCCTCCTGCCTTGAAGGAAGGTCTTGCTCTCTAAGAATCTAGACAAGAAAAACACTCCAACAAAATGAAAAGCAACCTGGCTGGTGATTTATATAAAAGATGACATCTCCAGAAATCCCAAACTTCAAAGGGGCAGCTTTCAGCTCGTGACTATCCACTTCCTCCAGCCCTCAAGGCTAGTGTCAGGATTTTACAGCCACGAGAATCATTTGATCTCTCCAAATGGCAGCTCAGTGGTCTAGCACACTTCTGGATGTCAAAAAAGCATGCACTGCCACCAGCAATATTCTGCAGGGGTTAGTCTTTGAAAGGACAGATTGAGGTGAAACAACTGAAAGATTCAGAGGCAGGAGGAGGAGGGGGGAAAGAAGGATATTTTAAAGGACAGTTGCATGCTGAGGGACTCTGTGGTCCAGCTTACGAGATGCTGGAGCACAGGGTTGGTGGCACAGAGGGATGTCAGAGGCTCCCAGGTGTGATGGCCATCCCAGCACAGTGCATCCACCTCTAAGGACTCCTCCTCATCTCACACAACAGCCTGTGGCTCCTGCAGGAGGTGCATGGAGTCTGTTTACAGGCTTGGGGAAAGCACACAGGACCGGGTGCAGGAGTACAGGTCTGCTCTGTGGCATCCCAGGGAAGCCACCATCCTCCTCCTCACTCTCCAGAACATGCTGCAAGTCCCAGCCCTCCTCCAGGACATGCAAGGGAGGGGACAGAAGAAGCTGCCAGGATAAGTAATTGGCTGCCTGCTGGTGAGAACTCTTAATTAGAGGCTTTTCAGCAACTAAATGTTTATGTGGAGTTAATGTATTTACTTTGTTGCATACACACTGTAATAACAGAGCACCCTTCCTATGGCTCAGCAATTAGAGAAGTGTACTGCAAACAAACAGACCCGCCACCTCCCACGGATGGGCTCACACAGTCCCTTTCCCCACGGCCCAGAGCATCCCTGAGGGATGGGGTGGCCACAGCTTTCCCAGGGCAATGCCGTGGGTGACCGTGCTGCTGAAGCAGGGTCCCTTAGTCCAAGCAGGCAAGAACCTTTCCCCCATCCAGCCCAGAAAACAGTAAATCGAGCCCAGTCTTCACATTGCACACTGGGAAAACCAGCTCTTTCTAAGCAGGGCACTGAATTGTGCACTGGCTGCAGTTTCTGAACAGATTGGAGATGCTGCGCTGCCTCAGTTTAATAGAGTCAGTATTTATTCCTGTGTGGGAGAAACACTCCATTATCTGGCTTATTAATTGTTAGTTAAGTAATGGGAAGGTGCCCAGAGCAGGAGACGAGCCCTCATCACTTGTTATTAGCTTAGAAACCGGCAGAAATAAAATAACTGAAGATAAATTATCACAAGTGCTGCCCCAAGTACCGCAAACTGACAGATCTGCTCAGAGGGGAATTCGCCGAGCGCTCTCAGGGGGAGCAGGGAAGAGAGAGCAACAGTCAGTCCAACTGGATACTTCTTTTTTTTAATGAAAAGATTTCATCATCTTGCATTTTGAACACCACTTTTCATGGCTGGGATCACATGGATATTCATGGCTGAGAGGGTATATCCCTGCTCCTGTAGGAAAACTCAATTTATTAGTCTATCACTGACAGCTTTTGCATTGGTAGCTTAATGCTGCATGAGAAAAAGAGGGGGGGGTTTATTAAAAAAGCAACTTGCAGCTGCAAACAGTCTGGCCTGGTCACTGCAGGGCTGAAATAGCCTCAAAAAATACATGCAACCCTGTTATCAGCAGTGGAGTCTGGAGCAGGGATGGGAGTCTCCACAAAATTAGTTTAACAAGGACATCGAGCAGCAGCCAAAAAACTACCAATGAAAAGATATGAGAGTCTGTCTTGAACCCCAGAGAGGTAAAAGCATCCAAGTTTCTCCAACCTTGTGACAGCTACCACACGTAAACCAGTAAAATCCAACTACATGTTGGGCATCCACAACCATTTCTCCCAAATCCACCTTTCAGTCATGGCCACAGAGTCTCAATTTGCTGGTCTCCATGCAGGGTTTTGAGCTGATTGCCTATTCAGGTAGAGAATTCCTGTCTGTGCACAACAACAGGGAGGGACAGGAGGCTCCCCTCCATGTAGAGAGGAAGGTCTTGGATCCAGGGGCAAGAGTAGGGTGCCCACAGGGACCTGGATCAGCAGAAGCCACCATTCATTTCCAGAGGAAAGCAAAATACCATGAAACACAGCATAAAGAAATTTATCCAAACTAATGTATTTTGTGATATAATTCAGAAGAGGCAGAGTTCTAATAAAAAGGAAAGTTAGTTGCTCCAGTCTTTGCAGCCATTTGCTCAAAAAGTTCATCCCAGCAGCCTTTTTACAGCACATGCAATATTTTTACTTGCAGATCTGTAGGTAGATAAAAGGGAAAAGAATAGACCAGGACCCTGAGCCAACATGAGCAGCACACTAGCATTATCCAGAAAACAGCTACAGCCAAAGCTTTGGGCTAACCTTGCACACTGGAGCTGAGATTGAACCATCATCTCATCTAGGAGAACACAGAAGCACCTGAGGCAGCTCCCCACACTCTGCTCCCCAAGGAGGCAGCTCCAAGCAGCAAAATAGACATGGATACTCCAGATTGAGGGTCCAGCCCTAGATTGCCCTTTCCCTGGTACTTTACAGTAGTTAAGAAATTAATCCTAGAATCACAGAATGGTTTAGGCTCTCAGGGACATTAAAGATCATCTTATTCCACTCCCCTGCCATGGGCAGGGACACCTTCCACTATCCCAGGTTGCTCTAAGCCCCATCCAACCTGCCCTTGCAGGCTTTGTTCACGTGCTTCACTTGGTCACTAAACACCAGTGTTCCTAAGGCAGTAAATGATCTCTGAAGAATTAGTTGTTCTGATTTCATTCTCCATATGCAGAGTTTCCCCCTCCCGCTGAACGCACTGCAGACACACAGCACCCTGAAGTCACCCCCAGAGCCCAGAACAAGCCCTGCTCACACCACAGAGTCCTTTTTCTAAAGAAAGGTTACGAGAATTGTGCCACTTATCAAGCCTTATCACTTCAGGTAAGCATCTCTTACTCCATGTTTCATTTAATCCCTTCTAGCAATACAGCAATAAACACTGTTTCATCTGCATCCTGCAAGAGAGCACCCTAGATCCAAGCTCATTCCCAAAGGTATTTGTTTGTGAGAGAAAAGCCAGCCCTGGAGAACTCCAAAAACACTGCATCTAGCTCAGCCTCTTCACTTCCACGTGCATCTCAACGCAGAACAGAAGAATTCTTTAGGAGTAACAGTGCTCTGAGAAACAAATTCACTCAAATCTGCTCCCACATCCACAGTCTCCAGATATTTCTTACCTGCTATCCCGTGTCTTCAAGTTTCCTCTAACTTCAGCCGCCAGAACAAAGCAGAACACTTTGGGAGTGTCCCACTCCTACTTTTATAAGCTCTTGCAGCCACAAAACTGCTCACAGGTGGGCTAAGCAAGGCAGCCCAATTAGGCCTCCCTAACAAGATCATTTCATTTAAGTGGATACATGTGCACCTTTCATTTTCTGAAGGCGCTTCCTTTGCTGCATCTTCCCAAAGGGGGTGGTCTACCTCCAAATTGCTTATCAATTGAAGAAGGCTGTGCAAATGCTGTATTTTCCTGCTCCTATCTTGTAACTTTGGGGGTCTACAACTCATTTGCAAGTGCTGGTGCTTGAAAAGGAGCGCTCTGTTCGTGGGGGCTACTTAATACCACAGAGGTAGGTGAGCTTCAGATGAGATGAAAGGAGACAGACAAGCCAGAGAGAAGCTTTCCTCATATTATCTCTGAATATTGATAATCTGGGTTATTACAGTATCACAGGACTCTTCTTATGGATGAACTGTAAGGTTTATACGTGAAAATACAGCACCTGCTGTCAGTATAAGTGGGACTTTTCACAAGGGCTTGGAGTGATAGGGCAAGGAGAAATGGTTTTAAGTGATAGAGGGCAGGTTTAGATTAAATATTTGGAAGGAATTCTTCCCTGTGAGGGTGGTGAGGCCCTCACCCAGGTTGCCCAGAGAAGTTTTGGATTCCCCATCCCTCAAGGTGTCCATGGCCAGGTTGGACAGGGCTTGGAGCAACCTGTGATAGTGGAAGGTGTCTCTGCCCGAGGCAGGGGTTTGGAACAGGATGACTTTTTAAGGTCCCTTCCAACCCAATCCATTCTGGAATCCTATGATTTGTTTCTTTTCCGGATTCGGGCTGCTCTGTGTCCTAATCCCAGATGGAAACAAGAGTCCCTGGCTGCCATTCACACCTCACCCATGGAAAGTAATCTTATCTCTCTGACTTCTCCCTTCCCAGCCTAGCTTGCTCAGCTTCTGAACTTAAGACCATTTGTGCTTAATTAAAAGGTTTTTTTCATCCTTCAGGGGCAGTTAGTGCTGTCCCTGCAGGTGCAGTTGTGTCCCTCTGTAACTCCATCCCATTGCAAGTCTCCTCTCCGGAGTGCTGGGGGTGGGAAGAGCTGCACTGCAGTGAGTTTGTGCTAAAACTTTTGCAAGGATGTAGCTTAATTGGCTGACAGGTAGAGCTAGACAGCACTGAAGATACAGAGAGGACTTTAGCATCAGAGGTAGAGAGGGATGTGTGCCAGGAAAAAAGATCCATGTCAAAGGGAGCTGCCCCAGCTCTTCCTCTCGCTGCTCCAGAGGCGATTTTGTCTTGGAGGAAACTCTCACGTACACCGTGATTTTTGTGAGAGGCAGGGACCAGAAAGGTAGGCAGGATGAAAATCAATCAGGATTTGTCAAATACACCGGAGAACTCATTTTTATGAGATAAGTGCCTTCAGAGGAAGTGTTGGTAGACACCTACCACATGTTCAGCCTACTTAGTGGCAAAGTATGCAACATTAATCACTGTCACTCCAAGGGGCCAGGTTCCAGCTGAACCACCTTCCTCCTTCAGCCATCCTCTTCCCCGCTCTCCCCTCCCAGCAAGAGGAGTTGCATCCACAGACCTGTGAACCTGTAAATCAGGCTGATGCTCTTGGCAGCTCCTGTACCAACCCATCACTTACTTGGTGCTGAGCCGCCCGCTGTGCTCCAGCCAGTTATATGCTGAATGGATGCCCATTTTATTCAAAATAATTAGCAGTGTGGGCCAAAAGACTGTTAGAGCTGCCTCCTGCCTCTTAGCAGATGAAGTTCATGTGCTGCTGTCCTGCTGCAGTGGGACCTTGCCCTTGGAAGCAGCATTAAGGATTAAAGTGACTGGCTTGGCAAACACCTTTTTCTCAGAAAAATTATCAGCAGCCAGCGGAGATGGTTTGACTGCCTGTGCTGACAGCTGAGCACTCAGGAACTCTGAGGAAAGAGTGGTTGGAGAGCAAGAGCAGACCATGGGAATCCAGAGCAGCACCGGAACAGAAGAGCCTTCAAGGACCCAAGTTATTTAAGTTATGGAAAAGGAAAAAGTGATGTGCTTTCAGGATGTTATCTCCTTCCTCCTCTGCCTGGCTCCTGCACCTGTGGAGGATCATATGCTGCTGTGAGGTTTTGTGGTGTCTTACACACACCCATCCTGAAGATGAGTGAGGGGACTTCATCACAGCAGGGTGAGAGGACAGCCCTGTCCTAAGGGGGATTCACGATGGACTTCTCTCTTCCCATCTCTCAACACATTTGCAGGCTGTTAATATTTTTTTTTATTGTTGCACTGCAGATCTTGTTCCCGCATTTTAATAGCCTGATTTAAGGGTCTCAGCTCTTATTTTCGACGTATGGCCTTGGGCAGTCACACTGGATAACACCTGCTAGGTTAAATATTGCACCTGGGGAGTGAGGGAAACTGGTTTGTGGCAATAGGTGTGAGGAGCCTGTGGATCGCACTATTAAGAGTAGAAGGAGAGAAAGAAATGGCTAGGAAGGCATAAAAAGACCCTATTTTCAGGTTTTAAGCCAGTTACCATCTTTAGGGATTAGCTCCAGCTCAGGAGCAAATTGCCCTAAGGCCTCCTGTCACAGGACTCTGCTCTGCACCACTGCAGCTGTCCTGGGGCCACAGGATTAGGGAGATGAGGCTCCACTGGATCTGTTCCTTGCAGCAATAGTGACACCCATTGCATGAGGAGACGATCAGGATGACACTCCTTGATTTAAGAGAACAGCAAAGAGAGACCACAAGGACCATAAACCCACTTCCACTCCCGCCGTCTCCAGAAAAGTTGAGTCAAGAGGTGCAGCCTCCTGCTCTTGCTGATCCAGGCTCAGTTTGCCAGGCAGGGCTTGCTGTGGTTTATTTTTTGCTTCCCCCCTCAACCCTCCATGCATCTGCCCTGCCTCTCAAAGGCTTTCTGCTAGAAGGCTGGAATAGCAGCAGCCCCATGCTCGCAGCCCTTCCCCAATATTCCCTTCTCTCCAGGTGACTGAAGATGCTGCCACAATTTTGGGAATACCTTTTTTCCCCCATTTAACATCACAATTGACTTCCTTGTGTGTGTGACACCAGCCACGACTCCTGCACCCAACACAAGGGGCAGCTGCCAGAGCTGTAGGTGTACAAGGGCCTTGAGACTCTATTACAGGTGGCCACACAGGTTGTGTTTTGGAAAAGGGAATCCCAACTGGACATAGAAGGTGCAAGGGGTCTCTGGATCTTTTCTAGAGGAGAGATTCAAGCCATGCTGCTCCCTTCCCTGCGGCACAGACTACTGGTGGCACACACCACAAAGGTGAGAAAATTAGTGTGAGATCCTTCTACACCGGGCAAAGGAAAATAACAGAGCTAAAGAGAAGCAAGACTGAGCAAACACCATCCCCACCTCCCCCTTTCAGGGTTGTTTTATAAGGGCATCTGCAGAATCACAAGAATCTGGGCTTTTTGGGTTATAAAGGGCCTGTGGTCCCTTGGCAGGGATGGCACCAGATCCAGCCCTCCAGAAGCTGCCCAGCAGGAAGGTAACTCTTGTGTGTTTTGGGGCCAGTTACCACATGCTGTGGCAGTCTGGGGACAAGACAGACTTAGAGCAGCACAGGTCATCCCACAAGGGCTTTTATGAGCCATCGACTCATAGCTCAGGAGTGAGGGAAGTCTAAAATTAATTCAACAGGTTGTAGCAGCGAGGGCAATCAACGACCTAGAGCTCCATTTTGTGGAGCTGCTGTCAGCAGAAAAATAAAAGACCATGGCACGACTCCGTGCAAGTCTAGGGCACCAGAAAATAATATACCCAGCATATTCTGTGGTTATTGGACAAGGAGAGAAGGAAAGAGAAGGGAAATTAATAAAACTCAGGCTGCCAATGCCCCAGACTCTTCTTCTCTCATCCTAAAAAGTGGCAAGGATTCTGAAAATTAGGTGGAGTTGATCAGCATTAAACATTTGAAAGTCAAGGTTTTTAACTTGGGTTTATCTTTCCCTCTCAATCTCTACATCAGAGAAAGCAAAAAGATTTTGAATGCCATATGCACAAACATTTTTTATGCCTTTTCATTTTTGCTTTTGCTTAGCTGTGAATAAAAGCTTGATTCCTACATCAAACCCTCCAGAGCCCAGTCAGTCAACCCCCTGCCAAGGCTATCTCATAGCTTATGGACTGTGGGAGAAATGGATTGCTGCATGGCAGGAATCACAAAAAAAACCCCACTTATTTATGGGTTCAGGGAGTTCAAGGTATGACTTAAAGGCTGTGGTACCTTCTGGCTCTCTCTGGCTCCAAAAAGGCACAAGCCAGGATGAGCCGAAGTCTTGTTCTCACCCACAGGCACAGGAGCACAGGGGTAGTCAGAGGGATGTTGTCACCATCTTCCAGCCTGGCTTACCTCCTGCTGTCAGAATTTGGTGATCCCCAAGCAGAGGTGCCAAAAGGGAGGGTGAGGACGCTCCCTAATCTGCTCCTGCACAGTGTCCAACCAAACAGTGAAATCTCAGCTGCTTCTCCTCTCACTCCTGCTCAGAAGCCAGGGATTTATCCAGAACAAAGGAGAAGCAGAGAAAAAACCCGAAGACTTTGGATACAAGTATTTATTTACAGGTGCTAAATGATTTCTTGATTAATTCTGCAACCTGCTACTCACTCCTCTCCAGCCCTCGCCGCTCGGCGTTTCACGGGGAAAGTGTTTTGGTTCAACAAAGAGAACTTTCAGGCTGAAACGTGCCTGGTGTGGGCAGCAGGGCAGTAATTGGCTCGAAAAACAAAACAGTGAGGAAGAATGTGAAACTAATCTGAAACCCTTTAAGCCAGATTAGGGCTTTGGTTTGCCATCAGCGCATGTCTAAACTTTTCCAGACCTAATAAAGAAGCATTATTGCTGTAGCAGATGTTAAATGTGAGTGGTACTTCAAGGGGAGGGGGGCAAAGAAATAACATGTATATAAATATAAATACAGATACCACAAAAGGCTCTCAAATTGCAGGCTTTCATGTCCCTCTGTTTTACAGTGGGATAACATCAAAATTAACAGGACAATGTGAAGGCAGCCAACAAGAAACATGGAGAGAGACTATTTACAAGGACCTGGAGTGACAGGACAAGGGGGAATGGCTTCACTCTGACAGAGGGAAGGGTTAAGATGGGATGTTAGGAAAGAATTCTTCCCTTTGAGGGTGGTGAGGCCCTGGCACAGGTTGCCCAGAGAAGCTGTGGCTGCCCCTGGATCCCTGGAAGTGTCCAAGGCCAGGTTGGATGGGGCTTGGAGCAACTTGGGATAGTGAAAGGTGTCCCTGCAGGGGGGTGGAACTAAGTGATTTTTAAGGTCTCTTCCCACCCAGTCATTCCATGATTCTCAGAACATGTGTTTACAGGAAAGAATGGCTATCCCAGCCTTTCACCAGCAGGGATTTGAACACAGACTGTCTTCCCAAGTCCTCAGCGTTGCCCTTTGCCCCAAGGAGCACACACAGAAATATGTGGCAGATCCAAGGTTTTGGAGATACTAATAACACAAACAGTGTAAACCATTAGATCAGGCTCCTGCCTGCCAGGGAAAAGCCTGGCTATGGAAGGCCACTGACATCCTGAAATCCTGGGGGTTCCAAGGAGCGCTTTTTAGGTTATTCGTGATTTACTGCATGATATGGGATTCCCCTTTCCAGCCTGGGACCAGCCTTACTCAGAAAAAGGAGTCCTGTGCAATTTATTACCTCTTCCCATCTAAATACAGCAGTACAAAGCAGATAATCAGATCTGTGACAATTTAATTATCACCCTCCTAAGGCAGCTGCCCCATCCTGACCCCGCTGGGGAGCACATGGTGTGCTAAACCCCAGGATTTGGCCAAGATGTGCTGGTAATTCAGCAACAAAACATCTCCACAAGGCCTCCAGGGACAGCATCCTCTTTTTGTCTGTTGCCTTTTTAATGGGACAAAAAGGATTGAACCTCACACCAGGAATTGAAATAAATGCAAAAAGAACCTTAAAATCTTTGCAGCACCCCGACACTGGTCCCTGCCTAGGGAAACACATCGAGGGTGGGCCCCTCCACCAGGCCTGAGGAATGCCCTTTTTTTATTGCATCAGGGATGCCAGAGCAGTTCAAGGCACAACAACTCACAGGTAGCAGGAATGATGTGTTTTCTAGAAAGAAGGGGGCAGGAAGACTCCTCTGGCAACATAAGTCACTTCAGATGGTGCTGCTTACAGGCCTCTTCCTTTAAATTGATTAATAATGACACATTCAAATGGACAACATAAATTAATTTCTGAATTGCACCATTAGTAAGTAATTAATTTCTTTGCTCTGTGAAACCAAGATATCACTGTTATCTAAATCTATAAAGAGAAGAAATGCTGAACGAGGACTCCATTAATGTAAAAATTGATTTTTCCATTTACCCTCTTCTCAGGTTTTTTTTTTTTTTATCTCCCCCTCCCTCCAGTGCATTTATTTTTCAAGTGGCTGGGGGTGGGGAGAGTAACCTAATTTATACTTCCAGTGGTAATCAAAACATCATGCATGCTCATTTCAACCAAATGATGTCATTATGAAGACTGTTAAAGCTAGGGTTGCCTTGGAAACCCGAAATACTGATAGTTGAGGTCGGACATCTGAGTTCTCAGTAGGCACAGTAATGAGGGAATGGTGTGGCCCTGCCAGACCTGGCCTGACTGATCATGCTGGGAAGATCACCCTAAGTTACTCAGATAGTCTCTTTAGACCTTACCAGGCTGCCATTTTTCCTGTTCCTCCCACCACCTGCCATAATCCATTAGTTTTATGGAGCCAGGAGTAGAGAACCCTCTCAGTCTGACGACGAGCAGAAAGGACAAGGCACAGGTAGGACCTGCTGGTCCCAGCAGGAAGGACATTCCAGCTAAGGGCTGTGTGATGCTGGCCACCAGCTGCCTCATTTTTGCTTTGCCACCTCAAAAGACATACCTGGTGCCTCTGCCACCCTCTTGGTGCAGCCCAGGATGGAGATTTACTGGGGATTCAGGTGGTCTCTGACAATCCAGCTGTAGCCAAGATGTTCCATACCAAGGGACTTGGTAAATGGTCTAGGACACATCCAGCCTTGGGGTGACAGATCATGTGTTCAGCATCTGGAGGGGAATGTGCAATAGGAGAGGGGAGATTTATTTTGGGTGCCCTGGGTTTTCTTGCAAAGGCCAGCCACCTCCCAAACAAGCTAAAACAAGACACCTCTGTCGCCTCTTATAGACCTGGATCCTTCAAAGAGAGGATTCTTTGAGTAAGAGTCATTTTATAAACAATTCCAGAAATAGAACTGACTTTCTATCTACTACTTAGAGAAAAAAAAGCCTTAAATTTTTCCTCACAGTGAATATTTTCTTGGCCATTTTGCTGAGATGGCTTGAGGCAGCTGTGCCTGGTGTCATGGGGTGGATGGCAAGAAACAGCTGACACCAGTTAGGCAGCAGGTTTTGGGCAGCCCAGGACTTCGGTCCACCAACAGAAAAGGATGCAGAGTGATGTCATGGATTTGAGACAACTCCCTGGGTCTCCTCAGGGAGTTCTGCTCTTCCCAGTTCAAGGTACTGGGAGAGGAAGCTGAGGACTGACTGGAGATGCATTAGTGCTGCTGATGCAAAGAGCCACTTGGGTCCCTCAGCTGTGCCAAGCCATGATTTCACAGCTCCTTTCAGCTCTTTTTTACCTACACTGTCCCAGGAAGAACTCAATGTCATCTCTGATCACATCAGACTGAGCTGAAAGCCAAGTTTAAGGTATAGCTTCGAGAGCCAAGTGTAAGACACAGCCTGAACCACATCTCCAAACGCAGGCACTGTATCCACACTCCAAAACAGAGAACAGAGAGAGCTGAATTATTTACAGCAAGTATTTTGGCTGCTTCTTTTTTTTTCTTCCCCCTTCTCCTCTTGTTAAAGAGCACGAAACAAAACACACATACAAACAAGTCAATAGGATGAAACATTTACTGTGTGTTAAATGAACTCATTTCAGCTCCTCAATTAATATCCGGATGTCCCCAGTCACTGCCAGCACTTTTTCCCCTTTGGTGAGTGTGTAGTGACATTAATACCACCATGTGATCCTTCTCCTCCCTTATCGAGTCACCTTACCCTTCCATGCAGGAATTTCTCTTAAGCTTCATCAATTGAAATTGTTGGAATGCACCAAGAAAAAAAAATAATAAAAAGAGCATTTCATAACATTGGCAGGAGCATTTCAGGCATGAGCACTTTGAATATTTATTTGCCCTTTGTGTGAGCAATCTCAGCAAGAAAAAGTCAGTGTGAATAAAAGGAATTGCAAATGCCAGCGGAGGAGCTCCGGAGTTCTCATTCACAAGAATATTTGCACAGGCTCCTGGGAGAATTAGCAGGCAAGGCAATACAAAATCTCTTGGAGCATCAACACTTTGGATACTCTGTAATCCCACTTGTCTGATGAAAAACATCTCTTCCTGAGAGCTGGTTTGTTGTTTTGGTTTTTTTTTTCCTGCCTTGGAAAGGCTGGAGAAGGATTGGAAAATCTGGGAGAACTATTTTTGCCCCATTTCTGTGTCATAGTGCCTTGTATTCCCTCTGCCTCTCCCCTCCCATCCACTATCACTCCCTTGAGCTGAAATGGGATGAATAAGCTAAACTTCCTTTGGAAGTCCAAAACAAAGGGGGAAAAAGAGATGGACAAGCAGCCAACACTGTTGGAGCCATGGAAAAGCAGGGAACTCACAAGGAGAATCCCATCAAGGAGCAATTTAAGGCAGAACTTTATACCACAGCTCTGGATTAGACAAAATTCCACCTGGGATCCAAATGAGAACAAATCATTAAGGAACAGAGCCAAAACATCCTTCTGCTTGGAAAAGACAAATCAGGATAGCAGCATCCACTGAGTTTTAGGGTCAGCAATAAAAGAATGGGGGCTATTTACTCATAATTAGCCTTTATGGGCAAAAAAATCCTGCAGAATTTCATTCTTGCCACAGAATTTTATAGAGTGGTTCAGAAACTTATCAGAAGGATATTTTCTTGCCCAGGTTTTCAGAGCATTTCTCTAGAACCCTGTTGGTTTCAGCCCTGTTAAATTCAATAACTTCCTTAAGGGAGTGCTTTAAGTGTCAGGCTTGATTCAGTTACATAAAGGGATAAGGGAATAATCATTAGACAGTGCACAGGGATGGGAGAAATGGTTTTGTGCGGCACCAGTCTTATTTAAGAACAGTCTGAATTTATAGATGAGGCTGATGAGAAAGTTGGAAGCAACTAATACAAGCGTAAAATACAAAAGCCAGGCAATGCTTTCAGAGAGGGCTGGGACCAACTGGGAGACCACAGAGACACGAGGATGGTTCCAGAGGAGTATTTTAAGTGTTTTTAGATGTTTGCCTTGGTTTCATCAAGATGATGTCCCATGTACTCTTCCTGCCATTCTAATGTAAGCTATGGGCACTAGAGTTTATGTAAGAGGCTGTGCTGCTTGCTTTGCAATTAACACATCCTGCAATTAACAATCCAAACCACTGAAGTCTTTAATATTTCTTCTTACTTCTAATACAGAATATTTTACTTCTAAGATACTGCTGTCATTGTGCCTTAATTTATTCTGACAGTGTGAGCCACGACTAATCCTCCTTCTGAGTGCTGAGCACAGGCATAGACCAAAAACCCAAATCAGCACCTCTCCTTCCAACTACTCACCTGACATCCTCTCCAGAAAAGGGGAAGTGGATGAATGTGGCCTTCAGGAGACAGGGAATGCAAAGAAGGGTGAATGTATCACTCCACATCCTGCTCTGAGCAGGAGGCACCTGCAATTTGAAGAGGAGGAAAGGTGTGAGGTTGGTTTTTCAATGTCTTGCAGGAGAGGAGAGGCAGTTCCCAACAATCAGGTTTCTAGGGGCACATGTGAACTTAATGATGCTCTGATAGACCTTACACCTCAAATATCAAAAAAACCCCAAGCAATCAGACAGGTCCAGCTCCATTTTCTTCACTGGCAGAACAGAATAACACAGATTTTTCAGTCAGTGATTAAAGAGACTGAAGCTTTCTGCTGCTAACGGAGGGTATTTATCAGCACTTCCCAAAAGATCTGCTTCATAAACCAGTTATCCAGAGGTCCCTCACCCACACCTGAGACCTTTCAGGAGGAGGCACCTCATGACTCCTCACCCTCTGAGCCTGATCCCTCCCCCTTGTGGGACCCTTTGGGCCACCACCGTGTGGTGCTTTCCCAAATTTGTATCCAACAGTGCTCAAGACATCCCTGAGCAACACCTGGTCCTGCTTTTGTACAATGGGGGACAACTCCAAAGGCTCTTCCCAGCCACACAAATGCCTCATTTATCTCCAGAGTTACACAGCTCTTCACCAGCTGAGTGAACATTTCCTGGTCCATCATTCCACACCCTTTTTACGGCTTCTGTGGGTTCATCCCTGGCCAAGAGTGTGAGACGCTCCATTTGTTTTGGCAAGAACGTCCCTGAGATTTACACCTGTAATTACACAGGTAACCTTTCCAACAGGGAATTTTAAAATGATCAACGCTAAAGCAACCTACACATTAAATGTGATTAATAAGACACTGGATGACTGCGAGTCTGCACCTCCCTGCTTGTTAAGCGCATCAACTGGAGCATCCCTGCCTGATCCCACCACTGTGAGACACCCAAAAGTGGGCATTCCCAATGGATATAGCCTCTCTTCCCAGGTAGTGTCCATGGGAGGGAGGGTTGGGGTATGAACAGGCACAGAGGATGACATCCACCCCCGAAGTTTCGTGGAGGGTGGAGACTTCTTCCTGGGTCTAATGTCTTCTCCTGCCCCTCCTGCTCTCTGTCCTTTTGTCCCTTCCTGGTGGGAGCTGTATGGGTATGGCACAGCCAGAGGGATGCTGAAGAGGTGACAGCAGGATCTCAAGTGACAGGAGACAGATGAGCATGAGCCTGGCTGGGGGGCAAGTTAAATGAGGTGCCTGCTCCCTCAGTGCCAGGTTCTCTCTCCAGAATTGTCTTGCCATCCCCAGGGACACCTAATGGAACTCTCCTCTTCGCTCCCTGAGCAGGCACCAGCTTCACCTGCTATCAAAGCACCCACTGTCTGTATAATCGAGGAAAATAGCATCTGTCAGGATATCCATCATGCCCTGCAGGACCCCCTCCCTCCACCAGAAAGGGTTGCAGGACCATAGGAGGGAGCTCTGCCAAGGAATCCAAGCTTCACGGTGTGTTTGGCAGGTGGCACAGCACTATCCACACTCCTGCACGGGGTGGAGGTTTTAAAAGCTGGCATTTTGCTGCCGAGTTGCCCAAAGACAGTAAAAACCAGTCACAGTCAAGCCTGCATTGACCTTCAGTCCATGGCTACAGCACACCAGAATTACAGGAGAGATGCTGATCCTGCTTTCCTATTCTCTGGACAAAGTTATTGCATATAAATTGTGTATTGATTAGAGGCAGAAAACGTAAAGAAACCTCTCTGGGAAAACTGGAGGGTGGAAAGAAATTAGGGGGCTGACAAAAGAGCTGCTTTAATTAGGAAGGGAAGCAAAGTGGTGGGAAGAAAAAAATAACCACAACCTCCCCTCTAGAGCCTCCCGCTCCGGATCTGAAAATCTGATCAGGAATCGTCTCTTAAAGAAAAGAAACTGGATTTTGGAGCTGGTTTGTCTGGGAAAAGGAAACAGGAAAAAGAGCTGTCTTCCTCCCTTCGCCCAGCACTGATGAGGATGGAGAAAAGAGCAGCTACACTTTCTGCTGCTCCTGGATTTTGCATGTGGAACAGGGAAAGCCAACATCACCTAACGAGTGTGTAACAACCATGCTCATTTCTGCCTTCTAGCTCAAAGTGCTCCAGGGTAATTACACAGTTTGGACTTATTAGCTGTAATTATTAGGTTCTATAATTCGTAGAACATGTTATTAGAGCGTGGGCAACCTCAAGTGGTCTAAATACACTCAGATAAGTTTCTTGTTTGTCTTCTAACTTTCCCTGCCTCAACAGTAGATGAGGTGCTGCTTTTCCTGCTGGGAAACGTCACCACCCCTCAGGACCCCTGCAGCCACCACGGGCTGTGGTTCCTGACCTGGGACAGATGGGACACGCATGGAAACATGCACAGCCCTGGCCTGCAGCTGATTAAAGGCTACAGGAGCCTTTTAAAAATTCGGCTCTCGTTCATACGGCCAAAATAACATGTGGTGTTCACAGCAGAGTCCCAGCACTCCTTTGGATAAGCACCATTACGCCCGGAGCGGCTGGATCAGCTGCAGGATTTCGGCTCCTGCCTCCTGCCCCTTTGCTACTGGGCACTGCCAGGACTCTGCCTTCAGCAGAATGGTTTCCAAATCACACAGCTACCAGTGAGCAGGAAATACAGGGTTTAATGTCAGTTTGGGTCTGCGTGAAACCCTTGCCAGTTCATCGCAGATGGGACCAGAGGCAGAGCAGGTCCCTGAGAACACAGTGCACAGAAATCAGCTGGTTTAGGACTCTCCCACCTACCAGACAGGCTTCTCCCTGCCTCAGATTCTGTGTGGCTCGCTCCTCCTTTCTCCTGGACTAATCTCCTTGCTGTGTTTCTCTTCAGCCTCCCCTGATTTCTGGGGCATGGACTGGCCCCACACCTCCAGGTGCTTGCTCTGGTCCATCCCTGCAGCAGTTCCCTCACAGCCCAGATCCTACTTTTGCCCCCCAAATTCAACACAGCCTCCCTATTAACACCCATCTCCCTTTCCAGATGAGAGAGAACTGGCAGCTTGGCCAGAACTGGAAAGGCAGAGTCTGTGGGAAAGCCTGGGATTCCCACACCTTGGACAATTAGCTTCTCCCTACAACATTTCCCAGGGCAGCTTAGCTTTGCCAGTGCAGCCTTTTTTTTTTTCCAAAATCCCTTTAATTTCACACCAGTGCACGAAACGGAAAAGGCAGTTGGCCCATCCATCCCTGCACAGCCACACACAGCTATGGATCACTGGGGCTCCTGGTGGCACCATCCCCCTGTTCAGTAAAGAGGGACAACAGGCTTCCACCCTGGTTTCCACCCAAGGCTGGAGACAGCACACAGTGGATGCAGAGAGCTGAGAGATCCCTCCAAAGGGATGGAAGAGGAGAGGAGGCGAGCCAGCTCACTCCAGTCTCATCACCCAGAGGCCTTTCAGATCCCGGCTTTCCTAAAACCCAGGGGGCTGTAGCAAAATTGCCCAAGGATAGACAGCTCCACATTGTTTGCCTCAGGTGTGATGCCTCCAAGGGCAGGTGCCACCAATGACCACAAATCAGATGGTTCTGCAGAGCCCAGCTTGACCTGAATGAACTGCAGTAGCTGTACCCAAGTTCTGTGTGACTCACCTTTGAGGGGTTTTCCTTTTTCCATAACATATGTCTTTAGGAAAGTTTTGCCATCTGTCCTTATGTGATATAAAGCCAGGTCTCTGCTTCCTTTTGGTCTCTGCTTATTGTTTTGGCTAAAAAAAAAAAAAATCTACTTGCAAGTGGGGGAAAAAAAAAATCAAAAACAAAAAAGCTTGTGAGATACCCTGGACTCCAATGTACCCTTCTTTCCATTCAGAGTCAAGGAGGCATCGAGTATTAGGACACCTTACTATCCCACTTGGATCAGCAGTGAGGCTGGGCCACAGCAGCAGTATTCTCATCCCTAATCTGCTTATGGAAGTGTCCCAAAAAGCCAGGCAGGTAGAGGAGGACATCAGGCTCCCCACAGGAGTAGGGACTACCTGAGATAATCGACCTCTTCCAGAGGCGGCAAGTTCCAGCCTGACTAACAGAGCCAGTGCATCTCTCCAGGACAACAAAATGCAACACAGCACCACATGAACAAGAATTTTCATGGCAATTTTTACTCTAATTTATGTGTGACTTCCTTTTCTGAGCCTCTAGTACCCCCTGAAAGAAGTACTCACCTGTGGGAGCCTGGTGGCCACCTTGCCCAGGGCCGAACGGGAGAGCTGTGGTAGACTAAAATGATAAGGTTGTCCTTGGAACCACCTAGTGAGAGAAAAAAGATAATAATGTGTGACTATCATTTCCTTTTTGCTTCCTTGGAAACCAGCATCCCATCCATGATGCAAACAATGGGCTCCCCAAACAGACAAACTCTGGTTTGTCTTCCCTCTGGGGAAGCCTCTGAGGAGCCTCCACTGAAGTCAGTAGAGCTCATTGGGGTTGACACAGCCAAAAGAGGGAGGCATGTGGACCACAGCCTCCAAAAGCAGTGCCAGAGGTGCCTGTTATGGTAGCTCCAGACTTCTGGCCACCAGCCAGCAGGTGAGATGGCCAGATAACCCAAAAGCATCGCTTATCTTTTTGCGTGCTTAACATTTGCCTCCTTATTTCTCTTGTAGCGAAAAGCACCGTCCGACACTTCGAGATGAGAGCAGATATAATGCCAATCATTAGAGTAGCAATTACTTATCTCACAGGAGCTCTGAGAGGCTTAATCAGTTGATATTTGTAAACCACGACGAGCTGTGGAGATGAAGGATGCAAAGCATCCGAGACAGCTCACAGCAAAGCCCAAAGCAGCTCTGCTTTGCCGGCTGAGCTCCCCTCAGAGCCCCGGCTGCTCCTCGCCGGTGGCACTGCACATGGTGGTGCTCAGAGACACCTAAGGGAGCATTTCCTGCTGTGTGCCAGCCCTGTGGAACCCAGCGGGAATGTGACACTAATGACATCCTTCAGAAATGTAATTAGCCTTCCTTCATGGCGAGGTACATTAGGGAGAACTCCGAGGCTCGGAGAAGTGGGCTCCAGTGGGCGAGAACCGAGGCTTTGTGCTCTTGAAAGCTGCATTAGGGAAGGGGAAAAAAATAGAAAAGAAAACGTTCTAATATTACTTAATTACCCCAAGACATCCTGAGATGTAATTGAGCTTGGAGGGCTAAATGAGGGCTGCGCGTGTGAGACCGGCAGAAGTTGATGCATTTATAATGAGACCACTTTGCAAGGCAAACTAGGCCCCCGTGGAGGGCAAAGAGGAAGGACAACAAGGGGGCTGGGGAAGTATCAAGGTGCCTGAAGATCTGCTGACCTCCAGGCCCTTCCCCTTTGCTCAAGGTGCAGGCTAGGCTGCATGGAGGCAGGATGAGTGTGGATGTGGGTACAGCAAACCACGCACCATGGAATTAACTTGCTCATGGTCTGGATGCTAAAACCCCATAAAAACCCCTTAGTACCCAATAAAATGGTCAAGAGCTGCTATATCTCACTGACAGTGAGACATCCCTCTATCCAGATCCAAACCTGAGTCGTTTCAGCATCTCATCAGCCTCCTTGGGAAGCCTCTGGGTAGGGAGTGGGATGAGACAGGAGAACAAGTTGTCCTCAGGGCAGGGCTGTCTCTGAGATGAGAGGGGAAACCTTCCCCAGAGTGGCCAGTGTTCACCCCCATCGCTCCCATTAACTTTAATGGAAACCAGGCGGCTAAATCCCAGTACTGGAAAACATCCCTTTTATCCACAACACCAGAGGCCCAATGAATGCTCACAAGCCCATTCCAGCCCTGATTTACATACTGTACAGAAGGAGACATTAAAATCCAAACGGTTTATGGTAATTAACACTCATTTAAATATTATACTGGTAACTATCACTTCCAATTTTTCTCAGCCTTGAAGGGGCTCTGTGTGCACGTACATATGTACAGGGAGATTTTAAAGGGATACTACATCTTCTCTTCTGATTGCTGCTTTCCCAGAAAAAAAAAAAAAAAGGATGTCTAATGTTCATTAATTGTCTCACTTTGAGAAATTGCTGTGAAAACTCACCGCAGGAGAGTGGAATTTTTTTACTATTATTATTTTTTTTTGAAAGAAAGTAATAATGGGAAGCCCTGCCTCTGGCAGGGATGTGTTGGCTGAGTATGGCCCTGATGAGGCTGTTTAAGCACCATGATGGGTAACATAGAGCTATTAACACTAAGCTCCCTGTCACCAGAGGAATGAAGACTATGGAGATCCAACAGCCTTTAGGTAGGAACAAAATGCATTATTTATCACCAATTAATCTTCTTTTTTTTTCCCGCTTTTTCTCCTAAGCAGTAGGACTGAGGTGGGAGGCAGCACTGCCTAACTGGAGACGAAGGGGATCTATCAAGCACCTTTGCACTGACCTGCCCCTTTGTGATATCAAATATCAACAGGAAAGAAATAGGGTGTGGATAAATCGATAGGTTGTGGTACAAAATAAAGGTCTGAGAGGCTACAGGTGTCTCCCAGCCCTGTTTTCAAGGCTCAGAGCTGCTCCAGCAAGGCCAGGCAGGCATCACCCTGCACTGCAGTCAGAGCTGGACCACAGCATCCCCAGAGAACGAGGAAGAAGAGGAGATACCCTTTGCTGCATCCTTCAGCACTGAGGGCTCTGTCTCTTCCTATCTCCTACAGAGGTTCCTCCTGCGAAGATGAAGGATGCAGAAAGTTGTCCCTCAAGGGATACCCAACAATATCCACTCCAGCATCTACTGTGTGTCCAGGATACCCAGCCCCCCTGAACCACAGAAATGACAGCTCTCTCAGGGAATAATTCCTGCACAGCATGGGGGAAAGGGCCAGTGGGGTTACTCTTTCCCTCTGAGCCCTGGGAGCATGGACAGGGAATGTGAGACCTGCACAGCACACTGTGGGATCCAAGTGTCAGGACAGCTGCCCCCCCAGTCAATCTCACAGCACAAGCCAAATAATCAGCAAACCAGCAAGGGATCCATGTTCACATCCCATCTGAAAAGGTATCCAGGATAACTAACAGCCTCACGCTCCAAAACATTGTTCCTTTCCCACCCATCCATGGGAAAACATGGGAATTGGTGGCAGAGCCCAGGAGCTGTTGCAATGCCCCTATTATACTAATGATGTTTTCTGCCCAAACCATCCCAGGTGTGGCTCCTCACTGCAAAATAGGAGAGTCACCCCAATTCCTTCAGGCTTGGACCTGTCCCTTGAGCCACAAATCCCGTGGGAAATACCTGGGATTTTCTTGCAGGGGACCACCAGGTGATGCTGAGAGACATCAGCAAGAGCCTGTGCCCATTCTAATCGCTTGACAAGGTCTTGCAAGATCTATGTTTGCATTAAAAAGAAATTAAAAGGTTTTCCACTCCACTAGCTTGCCCAAAGCCTGCATACTAAACAGTAAATGCTACCTGTGAGGTTGAATAAAACCCCCATTAAAAAAAAAAAAGCCATCATTCAGTGAATACATCATGAACAATGACATTGGGGAGGCATTGTTCTTCTCCTGCCTGATGGACCATGCTGGAACACCTGTTTCTTATCGTGAAACTGTTAATAACTGTCACCACCAAAATCAGTGCTGAAAATGTGTCATTAAGCTACTCCAACCACCACCTAACTATGAGGGGCAGAAAAAAAGCAGCAAGGAGGAATAGAGGCAAAACTAGACCTTGGATAAACGTCAAAAGCATAGTTGTCCATGTGTCCACTGAAAAACCACTTGCCAGTGGGGAGGGAAAAAAGAAAACCCACCAAACAAATCCGTATTATTAGATGGCTCCTGCCTCACCAGCATCTTCTAGCTGACATGAAAGACACAGCTGGATAACCATAGGCAATTTTAACTGATTAACTACAGACATTGACCCTTTCAATTAATTCACTGGGGATTTATTTCGTTTTAATCATCTCCTTAAGCTACAGCCTCCCCGCAGAGTCAACAGAAAACCAGTGTCTGGTCCTTTCTCCACCAGCTGTTAAAGGGGTAAGAGGAATGGTTACCCAGGGGTGTTTAAGGTAATCCTGACTCAGGTAGGAATGGACTTAGGAGATGGACATTTGCAGAACACAACTCTTCAGGGACTGCAGGTCTTTCTCTTCCCAGAGAGACCTAGAGCAATGCAAAACTTAAATCTCCTACTCCTTTCAGGCATGGAAATGGACCCGAGTTTTGCAGTGGAGGAAAAAAATCTTTCACTGTCATTTGTTGTGCTGCTCCCTGGCTGTATTAGCCTGGTCTCCCATCACCACTGAAAGCTTTAGATCACTTTGCTATAGCAAAACAATGGTCATTTCTCCCTAAAATTACAACCCGTCTCAGGTTTTCCTCTTTTATAGAATCATGGAATCATGAAGGCTGGAAAGGACCTCTAAGATCATCGAGTTCAACCATCAACCCAGTACCACCAAGGTGTTCACCACTAAAATTCTCAGGTGCCATATCCACTAGTTTTCTGAACACTTCCAGGGATGGTAACTCCACCACTTCCCTGTTCCAGCGCCTGACCACCCCTTCCATGAAGAACTTCTACCTAATATCAAATCTAAACCTCCCCTTCAAGGCCCTGGTTTGGTCTTGCTTTGGGCTGTTTCTGCTCAGTGGAACCCAGCTGCCACCCAGTTTAACCCAGATTAAGCACATCCATAGAGATTTCAATGTCTTCTGCACTGGCAAAGTAGGCAGAGATATGAAGGCTTCTTGTCCATGGTGGTCTACTGCCCTAATTAGCTGCCTGCTGTCAAGGACTGATGCTCTTATGGCACTGATGGAGTTCTCCACTTTGTATAAAAAAAGCAGTGACTTCATCTCCTAAATTTGTGTGAAACCCTCAGTTTTCAGGTGGGCAGCATGGGAGCTGACACTGGCCCCATTCACAAGGAGTCAGGAGGAATGGTTTGAACAGAGTCCTATCCAAAAAAAAAAAAAAAAAAAAAAAAAAAGTACATTTCACACTGATATTTTCTGTCAAAATGAAAAATTAGGTGGAAAATTCTGACTAGAGCAGCTCTTTGCCTTCAGCCTGGGAATCTGTACAGTGACAGCCTGAGAGCTTCACCCCCTTCATGCCACACAGAGAGTCTGGGTCAAGACTATTTATATTTTCTTGAAATGTCCAAGCTTATTTTCTCCCAGTTTCCCTTGATCCACAGCTCTATCGCCTGGAAGAATTTAAAAAAGGATCTGCACTTCTCCAGAGGGGCAAGCACATTCAACAAAAAGATGCACCTGAGATGACCTTGAAACAAGCCCAAATTAATCTCTCCAGCGCGAGCTGCTGTGGAGGTAAATCCGTGGCTGGGGCTTTGGAAAGCCGGATATGGGAGGATGGCAGCCTTTATCTTCCTCTCCCTGACAGCCTGAGAAAGGATGGTTCAAAGGAGCAAAACAAAACACTCACCTGCATGACAGAATAGTTAACTTAATCCCCCCGAGGCAAACCCCATTAGCATGTAAAACTAGGAGTGATAATTGTAACCGGTTTTCAACCTTTACTGTAGTGGAAATAATCACTGCAGTGGCACTGCCTCACTGCCCAGAGACTCCTTTCTCCACAGATTATTTTAAACTAACCTAACAAGGGGGAGCAGGAGGAGAGGAGGATGTAAGATTAAAGATGAGGGAATATTTAAGGCTGGGGTGGGAGGGCAGCTACAGGTTGGTCTGAGCGGCAGCCTCTGCTTGAGAAACCAAGGCAAAAAACTAAGGAAACGGGTAAAACAAGCTGGATTTCACGCAGATGGATTCAGTCAGGCGAGCCTGGTAAATATATTTTTCTGGGAGATAACAGTTTTTATTTTTTTATTTTTTTTTTTTTTAGACAAAAGCCAATCTTTGTCTTTTGTGAGAGAGCTTGACCATCTGGACTTCAGAAACGCATTTGATATTGTGCCACATGGGCAAATGATTAGTTAAACTGTAGGAGGGGAACATTACGATAAGAATTATGAATCAAAGAAATGCTTTGCCTAAAAAAATAAAAGGATTATAATAGATAATACCAAAAAAGGAGGCAGTTTGGAGGGATTTTGCTGAGCAGGCTGTTCAGTCACCACTCACATTCAACGCTTCCTTAACAACAGGGGACCAACACTCATCAAACTCACTCCTTCGGAGGCAAAACAACACAAAACAAAGAGTTTTGGCATCGTTTGGAAGGAAATTATGACCTTGGGAACCAGATTGATGGATGTGAAATGACATTCAATGCTGCGAAATCCAAGGCCAGGTTTAAAAGATCAGTGGCAAGGGTGGAAAATCAGTGGAGAAGACAAATGAGAAGAACCACCTGTATGGCTTAGCTTGTGAAGTGGCTTAGCTTAGAACAGATATGGGGGCCCTGACACAGTGGGATTGTAAAGAGGCATCTACAACTCAAAGTATGCCCAAGAGAGAGAGAAAAACCTGTTACCTGCTGGTGAAGAACACCTCCAAGGGATCATATCCTGAGGCACAGTCGTTTCATGGGCACCTCATCGCCCACTTCACCAGGAGCAGGTGAGTCCCCCACCAGCCGCAAGAGACACTTCCCATCCCATGGCAGGGCTTCTCCCAGAGCCCAGAAATGTCATTTAAGGCCTTCTAGGCTTTGTGTTTTACAGATGCTCAGAAATAACCCCCCTGGGCTTAAATCAGATGGATTGATTGGAGATTGTCCAGGGAGCGCTGGTCCTTGTGGCAGCTGAGCCAGCCAAGCTTAGTCTGGAGTTAAGTACCTCTCACTCACTCTGAGAAGACTTCACAAGAATACAGGTATCAACAGCTACCTCAGAAAAGCAAAACACTGAGGAACATATAGAATATAAGATGGTCCTATGCTCTGCCAGCACAGGAGGTCACACAGCATCTCCAAATCCATGTGTTTATCATCCCTCTCCAATGCAACAACTGTCGCTGCTGGAACCCAAACCCACAGTTTCTCCTTCCTCAGGCAGCCCTACAAGGTCTTTGGAAAGCAGTAAGGGATGAAGTAAAGGGATTTCAACAGAAATTAAACTGAATTGCCTCTGGTGAATATTCACGACAAGATACTGCAGGCAAACATTATTAAGCCTCCTTAGGTAATGTAATTAGAAGTTCAGCCCCTTTTATCCAAATTTTGCACACAGAAAAATATCCATCATTGCATAAAGTGGGAAAAAAGGCTTTTCCTTCTATTTTTTTAATTAATAAAGGGGTTTTTTAAAAGCCTTCTTTAAGCAGGCGAACATTTCATGAGGAATCCTGGGCTTGTTCTAAGTGCATTTGGATCTCTCCTGAGTAAATCAAGAGACAGGTTTAGGTTCTACATCAAAATATGTGACAATAATCCTCTCCAGGTGGCTGTTTGAGGAAGAAGACAGCAGCAAAGGCCTCTAAAAGGAGAATTACTCAGCTTTACCGAGCAACTTCTGTGTTTATGGGCAAAACCCACTCACTGTGAGCAAGAATGGTCAGAAATTGAGACAAAATGGGTTTTAGTCAGAGAATGTCAACTTGCCAAACCCAGGATCTCACACAGAGAGGGGAAAAAAGCCATTTCACATGATACATTTATTCACCCAGTGCAGAGATTTTTCAGCGTCATCGTGGAGTTGTCAGCGGTTAAAAAAAGAAACCAAAATAAAAGGAAGAAAATAAGAAAAATGGAGCTTCACAAAGCACAAATAACCTGGTATGTTGGGTACTGGCCAGGGATGCAGATGGCTCAGATTCAAGCCCTTCAAAGCAGGGATTTGTACCTCTCTGTCTCTAACATTCCCAGCGAGGCCCCAGCAATAAACCAATCCTGGGAGTTTCACTCTCACCTTCTGGTTAAAAAACCCCAATAATTCAAAAGTATCTTGGTTTTTTCTTGCTGTAGAAAAAGCTCTTCTTTTGAAATCTCGGGAAGGGCTGTGGGATGAGAAAGAAGCAGGTCCCTTCCCTCCCTGGTTTTGATTACAGCTTATTAGCATCATTGTTTGGTTTAAGATTTCCCATAAAAATTCCATTCCCAGCAAAGACCTCGGCCGAAAAAGTAAGCAAAGCATTAATAGGAGCTGTCTCTCATTAAGACCAGTTTCCTAAGGAGCAGGAGCTCCTCTGTGTGTGTGTGCACACAGGTCCAGCTCAGCCAAGCCACCATTTAATAACTTTCCCCCAGTTTTGACACAGGGTAGGAATTGCAAACTCTTATGTTCCTGAAAACTTGATGAAAACAAATAGCTGGACAAAGGAGGAGGAACAGCCTGCCCAACCTCCCGATGGAGGGGAAATCATAGGAGATGAAGCTCTGTGCCTTTTCCTGCCAGCAGCAGCACTTGGCTCTTAAAAAAATTAATAAATTACTGTCAGTAATAACCTCGGCTAAATGGCAGGAAGGGAGAAAAGAGGCTTTTCTGTGGAGCTTGTCCTTCCTCCCAAGAAGGGCCGATCCTCGCGGCCGGCCCCCACTGCTGGCAGGGTCGAAGGCTTTGCCACCACCAACTCCAAGCAGATGGTGTGGACACGCCTGAGCTGGAGAAATCTTTTGTAATAAAACGCGTCTCCCAGAAATTAACTTCAATTAAGGCATGAGCACTTAATATCTGTATTTGAGGTATTCAGAGGAGCCTGTTCCCAGCCGCTTGCCTCGCACCTTCCCCAGCACCTCCTCCTGTCCCCACCCAGCCTCATCTTCCCCTCATCCCTGCCCCCCTTGGGAAGGTGGCCCCAGCTGCTAATTTGCAGGGAAACGTGCAGGAACGTCGCGTCTCGGAGCTCTCGATCCCTCCCGGTGAATCTGACAGGGGGTTCAAAACTTGTTAAGAGGAGGCTGGTGGGAGGAAAAGCACTGACAGACAGTACAATCGCATAAGCTTCTTTTCCTCGGGAAACCAGGCTAAAAATAATACCCTGCAATTTGACAGCCTCAACCCAGGAGAGCCACCAATGTGTTAGCGAGGGTGAGGAGCAGAGCCTGGATGGGTGCTGGCTTCCTCAGCGCCCAGCGGATTCGAGGAAGGCACAGGGACAGCACCCACGAGTACCAAACCTCACCCTAAACCTGCGATGGCACCTGCTGCCGCCCGCCACGGCCACTCCAGACACCAAGGTTCCACCAGAGGGGACACAGGCACCCAGGATTTTGCGAGCAAAAGGGCTCCTGCAAGATCCCCCAGCTACGTACCCACAGGTTTCACCGCACTGCTGCTGCGTCAGGCTCAAAAAAAAAAGCTGGTTTACAGCCCAAACCCACGTTCCATCAATGCAAGAGGGAAAACTTGCTGTCACAGCCACAATTCCACATCCTGCTCCGGTGATGGAGGAGTGAAGCCTTTGGTAGTAATTGCTATGCACGGGCAGGGGGAAGAGATTCTGATAGCTTTTATTATCAGGGTATCCAGACGTAAAACGAATGCCTGCAATATTTATATATGTCATCACTTAGAGTAAGTAGCCTGATTTGTCAAACGGAGACAAGATTCGGGGATGTCAATTAGGAGGAGATGGAGGGCGAGGCAGGGGAGAAACCGCACGCAGGATTCATCAGATGCTCTATCCCAAATGTCAGCTACAAAACCACAAGTGGCTTTGACTGGTGAAACACAGCCAGAAACGCTGGAGAAAGGGTGAGGGCAAGGCAAAGGGTCCTGCTTTGAGGTCAGCCCTCTGCCCTCGGGGTGGGTGCGGGTGCTGGCTGGGAGCCCACAGAGCTGGGGGAGCAGGAGGAAAGGGAAGGTTTCCTTTGACCGCCCTCTAATGCTGGGTAGAGGGAAAAGGGATGGGTGCTGGAGGACACGCAGGGAGTAAGGCAGCAGCACATGGGAGCAATCCCCACAAGGAGGTGAGAGATGCTGCCATAAGCCTGATAGAGCCCAAGAACACACCAAGGCCTGAATTGCCTCAGTGTACACCCTCACAGGGTATTTTAGGCCACTGTTACTTGCAGGGATCCCCCTTTTTCCTCAGAAATCATTAGCCCTGCAGAGAAATGATGGACAAAAGTCTTGCTGAAGATTGGGGTGTCCTTTTCCTATAGGGTTAAGTCGTCCCACGTGTCCCATTAAAGCAGCATCACAGGGATGGGGGTAGAAGGAGGAGGAGACCTCCATGGAGTATCATCTTCCAGCCTGACAAAACAGGATCACCCCAAAGCACTTCAGCCAGCAGCGACATTCAAGATAAACCAGGGAGAAGCATCTGGTTAAAGATCCCTTAGAGATGCAATCACGTGTGATGTTGTTTGCTCATCAAGGCAAAGGAAGGACACTGCAAGAAGCACTTTCAAACAGTGAGAGCTTAGTCCTCAGCCCAAAAATTAGTAAGGATCAAGGCCAGGTTGGATGGAGCTTGGAGCAGCCTGGTCTAGTAAAAGGTGTCTTACTGCCCCAGGCAGCAGGATGGTCTTTAAGGTCCTTTCCAACCCAAACCATTCTCAGATTCTATGAATGAAATAACTAAAGTGTGTTTTGTCACCGAAAACGGTCACCCAGGCAAGGTTTTGTTCTTCACCCTCTCAAGAGACTCATGACAGGCAACATCCTGAAATGTCAATACCCTACATGCTCTTTGAATCAATGGTAAAGAATTTATCCCATGGCAAAGAGCTCCACAGGAGGAAGCCACAATGTGGGACTGCTGCAAAAACACAGCCTCAGAGTTTGCCTCCCCCTGGGAAGCAATGTCACATCTCAGGCAGAAAAATACCCAAAAAGACTCCCAAGAATGTCACCTGGTGCCAAAGTCACCATGAGGAGTCTTGCAGGAGAAGGAGCAAACCCCTAAGCAAAGCCAAGGGAAATGCTGACACTGGGATTCGTCTTGCTTAACTTAATAACTGCAGACACCTACATCTGAGCTACTCATTCCACACACCTGTCTCTCTGTAATGAAGAGAAATAGGCACTGTTAGGACACAAATCGATTTTAGGCGTCCACAGGAGCAGATAAAACCCGAGCTGAAAGCGCTTGTGCGGGGAAGTCGCAGCATTGACGTCCAGGCTGCCCGTGGAGCGAATCCCTCCCAGCCACGAGCAGGGGACAGCGGCAGGAGCTGGCCTGAGAGCGGGATGTGTCTTCACAAGAGGAGAGCTGATGTCTGGAGACAGCCATGGCTGACAGGCGAGCACCAACACCCTCCTCTCCGTCAGAGCCTCCCACCTCTGGGGGCCGGCCAGGAGGGAACGGGGATGACAGACACATTAGCACCTTCTTCTTGTTGACAGCTTATTTTGGTCCGAGCTTTCTCGTCCTCCACTAATTATTTCCTTTTGATTTGGAGACTTCAGATGGAATGATGTGGCTGTGGCCTCCAGCTACTGTTGTGGGGCTGAAGAGGGGGAGAAAAGCCCTGAATGACAGGAGACTCAGAGAAGGCGGAGGCTCACTCTTGTCCTTGCATGCAGAAAGCAGGAATTTCTCTTTAGAGACTTTTGGTGCACATTTTTTGCCATGAGGGTGGTGAAACACTAGAAGAGTTTTCCCAGAGAGGTGGTGGATGCTCCGTCCCTGGGAATATTCAAGGCCAGGTTGGATGGGGCTTTGAGAAACCTGGTCTAATGGAAGATGTCCCTGTCCATAACAGGGGGATTGGACTAGATGGCCTTTAAAAGTCCCTTCCAAATTATTTTATGATTCTATCAATCTTCAGGCCAGACCTGAGAGTTACAGTATGCTGCACTGAGTTTTGGGGCTGCACAGGTTTGGGACTGACTCAGGGAGACCAGAAAGGGTTGAGGTCCTACAGTAAAAGAGCACAGAGCAGGTACTCAAGGTGGGACAAGGAGGATGATGTCTAGAGGCATCCAAAAAGCAGCACAGACATATGCAGGGTAATCTAATGAGCGTGTTTTCAACCCTGGAGGGCCACTCTACCCACTCAGGCCCCATGCTGGGCACAAAGCATAAATCCCTGCGATGCTTCTTTAAATTAATCCATGGGAAGAGACTCACTAAGCAGCAGAAGGTCAGCGAGGGTGATTCAGACCAGTGGTTTGGAGAATTCTTATTCTGACCGATAACTGAAGCTCAGGAAGGAAAAGGGCACAGGCTCACAGGAGAGGGAGTCGGTCTCCGCCAGGAAGGCAAACAGCCTGCACACAACCACAGCCCCTGTGGGGTGTGAAATGCTCTCTCAGCCCCGGCTCCAGCATCACTGGCAGCGCTGCTTATCCTGCAGCTCGCAGCTTTGGGGTACCACGAGCCAGCAGCCATGAAGATTAACTTGCTGCTGCTCCCAAACCATCAGGGCACACACAGGACAGTGAGAAAGCACCTGAGGGAAGGGCCAGCAGCCCCACATCCCTCGTGTGATGTGAGCCGGGCTGAAAGGCCCCTTCTCTCCACACCCTCCTGGCCAGCAGAGTTGCAGTGACCCGAGGCACCAGTGCACTCACAGCACGTGGGGACCAACGTGGGGCCAGGCAAGGCACCCCCAGGGCACGAATCCTCCACCCGCTTGCAGCTTCCTCAAGCCCATACATTTGTATTAAATGGTCTGTTAGAGATTTGCCGGTAGTTTTCAAGCTCTGACAGCCCTGTTTTTTATTTCAGTTGCCT
This sequence comes from Chiroxiphia lanceolata, assembly GCF_009829145.1. NCBI lineage: Eukaryota > Metazoa > Chordata > Aves > Passeriformes > Pipridae > Chiroxiphia > Chiroxiphia lanceolata. The sequence continues at coordinate 34,423,834 of NC_045644.1, forward strand.
TTAAGCCACCTCATGGAATTTTCATATATAAATATGGAAATATGCAAAACCCCGCAGATTTATAGGATCCGACACTGTGGTTTAAATGAATCCCCCATGATCTTGTCTTCTGCTCATGCCCCCTCCTACAGCACCCCTTCCTCTGGTCTCTGGTATAGCCGCTCCATGAGGAGTGGTAATCCTTCCCAGGCAGCTCCATGCCTTCCTCTGCCTTCCAGCCTACTAATCTCCCATCATTTACATAGCTGGGATACAGCTCTGCTCCTTTTCTCCCACGTCCCTGGAAGTGCCCAAGGCCAGGTTGGATGGGGCTTGGAGCAACCTGGTCTAGTGGAAGGTGTCCCTGCCCATGGCAGGGGGTTTGATCCAGATATTCCCTTTAAGGTCCTTCCAACACAAACCATTCCATGGTTCTGTGATGATTCTATGATTCAGTTTTGAGCTGGACAGGGCAAGGCAGACCTGGGAATACAACTACAGTTGCAGGCAGTGGAGAATCCACACTGTGCAGCTGCAGGAAAAGCCTTGGTCAGATCCTGTGTGGCTCCAAAGAAGATGGACCCAAGACAAAAATCTCTTGGGCATGCAACTCCCACAGGGAAAAGACTCTTCTGTCTACAGCTCCCACGCCAGGAAAGCCCTGCCATCGCTTTGGGGTTAAATCAAAAACTAAAAGCTCTGTCTGGCACCACATTTTTGCTTCCTGCCTGGCTGTGCTGGAGGATCACGAGGGAAAAGCTGACTCGGAGGGGAATTGGTCCCACAGCTGTGATGGGAGCCGAGGGTAAGCTGAGCTTTCTTTACCCTCAGTGAGACAGAAAAATGCAGCATGTCCCTGGGGATGAAGGCCCTTGGCACGGGGTGAGGTCCTGGTAATTCTTTTGGACTGAAAACCCCTCAGGGCCTGCTTGGAAAAATGCCTTTCCTCTTTTCCAAATTACTCCAGAGCAGCTGAGTGCAACAAAAACCAACCCCGAGCTCACAACCCTGAAAGCACAGTCCCCCTGGGCAGGGCTATGTGGATCCCCCAGAGAGGGGCACGACCAGAGGCTCCTCTGAGCTGCACAGCCATCCCACACAAATTAAAAATCTTATAAAAAAATTATATAAATAAAGATTAAAGTAATGGTGGCCTATATGAGGCTGATGCTTCCCCAGTTTAAATGAGTGAAAATCGATTAAAAAAAGAGAAAGTAATAACGTATGTTTGTTAGTAGAGTGTTAAAGAAAGTCAAATCAGTGACCTGGAGAAAATTGCTCCTTCAGTAAGTGCAACAAGAGCCGGTTAAAATCATCTTCCAGCAACCATATATTTTCTTATAGGTGCCCCATATTCCCCCTGAATTCCAGCTTGTTTAGCCAGCTCACTGCAGCGCTGAGAAAGCAGCTGGAAAATGGCTGTGGCATCCTGTCGACCTCTGCCTCTCCCACTTGTTTTGAGAGAGAAACTGGAAGTCTGGCTCCTGAACAAGAGCTTGGTTTGTAAAGCTTTGAGGACACACAAGGAGGAAAGCCCAGAAGAGCTGGGACTGATTTCTTAAGCACAAGCACAAGCAATGCAGCCTTTGTTTAACAAACTGGGGAGCTGAAAACACAAAACATCTTTGCCTGGGAGAAGGCAGCACCACTTCCTCACCGAGTTTAGCATTTCTCCTTGACTATTTTGTTGGGTTTTTTTTTTTTCCTTTTGGCCTATTTTCTGCATCAAGAGAATTTCAATTTCCCTCCAAAAGCAACTTGATAAAGATCATAAGAAGATAAAAAAGTGGGGAAAAAAAGTGTTGATGCAGCTTTTCCTGAAGGAGATGCCTATAAACAGCTGTACTGGAGCATGTAATTCTTTCAGATAAAGCATATTTGTTATTTTCTAAGACACTTTAAATTTAAACCCACAAGTTTGGTGTTAGGCCTGCACTTGGTTATCAGATTGACACATCCTGATTAACCAAGAAGAATTAACCTCTCAGAGTGCAGAAAAAGCTGATTATTTAAAATAAATCAAAGATTCTTTTCCAGTTCAGATCACACGGACAGTCAGTTATTTTAATGCATTTTTGGCTGCGCACGTCCTTGGCATCCATGGGTTTGCTAAGCTGTTCTGCCAGCGACTCCCTGCAAACCCTGAGCTTTTCCTGCACACACCTTCAGCCAGAGCCTTTCCCCCTGCCAGGATTCACTGGAGGGAGGCTAAGGAAGGGCAAAGCATGTCGTCCTGGCTTGCCAGCCCCCAGCATGGTGTGCCCAAGCCTCTGCCACGTCTCCTTCACTCCTTTCTCAACCCCTTTCACCACCTCCCACTTCATCCCCAGCATGAATCACACCACTCTCAACTCGTGACACCATTAGCTTTTGCTGTCACCAGAGCTGACAATTCAAAAGGCCCTGGAGAGCTGTCTGCAGAGACACAACAAATGAGATCTCTTAATTAACACCTCCCTTAACTAAATAAATTAATTTTATGCAGCTGATATGTCGCGCCTTCACAGTTTGAGGGTGACTGAGTAGCTGAAAACATCCCTCTCCTCAGAGCTATTGGAAGGACTTTTTTGCTTGACAGTGTTTCTGTAAACAATCCCTGCTCTGAGGTGGCTGTGGGTGTGTGTCAGGCAGTGAAAGGAGGGAGGGATACCTCTGGAAGCAGACCAGCTAGCATCCCTCTGCTCCAGCATCCCTCAGCACTTGGGCTTCCAGGAGAAACACCTCACCTGGACCAAGGTGGGGAAGAAACCCCTCTGCAACAGAAGAGATGGGAGATGTTGACTCTTGCATCCTGAAGTGGCTGCAGAGACAAGGCAATCCACCTCCTTCACTTCCCCGGAGCAACACCAGTAGCAGCTATGCCAAAGCATGGAGAAAAAGCCAGGGTGCTTCACCTCTCAAGTGAAGGCCCCTGAACACAGTCTTGCAGTGAGTGCTATAAAACCTAATAGCAAAGATTAAAACAGAAAGGACTTTGGCACATGAGAGTTGGGATTTCAGCCCTCGAACTAAAGGATTGGACAAAGCAAACGTCACACCCTCACAAGCAGCTCCCAGCTTATATTTAAATGTGGAAGAGACTTCATATCCAGCATGGATCCTGATGTATCCATCACTCAGCCAAAGCACTAAGCATGGCATAGCTCAAATTTTATACCTACACACACCCTCATCTCCAAATCCACCTTTTCTTTCAGTGCAGCTGACGCACACGTGCACACTGGCCTTTCTTTCATCTCTTTTCCCTTCACTTTTCTCTCCCTTTTAACCCAACAAGCAGGGTCCTCCTTGGGAAGGAAGGAAGGAAGGAGAGCTGGGCTCTGGTCATCATGCCCACAACTTGTTTTCTATGAAGCAGCCACTGGTAACATGATAAAAGCCTCCTCTCTGCCCTTTGATGGCTGAGAGAAAAAAAAACCAACCTGAAAGCTTACCACTAAAAAAGATATTCTCCTCCAGGTCTGAATCGCCAGCACAGCTTTTGGTCCTTGAAGAAATGCAATAATCCAAGGGAACAGACTCAAGGCCAAAATCAGATTGTATTATCCAGGTTATCACCAGGGCGCCCTGCAGAGATGCAGCCAAGAATTATTTCCTCCTCCCTCTCTTTCGCCTGGTGGAGCATGACAGAGAGAAAGACTCTTGCTAGTTTTGTTGGGGTTTTTTTAAGGAAAATAATTAGATTTTTCAAGAGGCTTGGATTGAAAATCAATTTCCCAATTAAAAAGCGTAAGGTTTATAGTTGGTGCACGATTTAAGTTGGGACTACTTGTTTGCCTTCTGGGATCAGTGCAAAACCCCCAAGCACCACCGTTGTCACTACTGGGACAAAAACTTTTAAAATAACCATTAAGGGAACTGTTTTCCTGCTCAAAACCAGTTTAAAGGAGGGGCAACAAAAAAGACTATACCACGTGAAACTGCAACGGGCAGCCAATATTGAAAGGTGTTATAAAGCAACATCTACCTTCTTCACAAGAGCAAGTAAAACAGTCTCCAACAAATCAGAGGTTGGTAGAGGTGGATTCTCTGATGCATGCTAAGGGGCTGCTTAATTCTGAATTTGCCCCCTGAGGGGGTACTAACAGCACCCCTTCCTTGCCCAGCTCCTCTGCTCACCTCCAAAGGAATTGGTTCAAGGCTTAAACTCTCTTATCGCCCACAAACAGAGCTTGACCTCTGCCATATTTGCAGCAAGTCCTATTACTTTGGGGTGATTCAGAGCTAGAAGCTGATTATTACAAGCCAGGAAGGAGAATTCTGACTTCTGTGGTGTTTACAGCTTTTATCACAGAAAAATCCACGTGTGCCAGCTATAAAACCAGATAAAATCTCCCAGTGAAGCCTGCTCTTCTCAAGATCCCACGTCACTAACAAGTCCCTGTATGCTCTGGCAGTGGCCCCCCCGAAGCTGTAAGGCTTTTCTCCAGTTCAATCTGGCCTGTGATCTTGGCTTAGAGGAGCTCTAGAGACAACCTGAATGCTGCCAGCACAGCACATGGCCGTGCTGACCACGGTCAGAGCAAGTTGTATCAATGCTTCCTTCACCTCAGCATCAGCATGCACTCACAGCAAACACCAAGGGGAGGAGGAAGAAAAACAAGTTAAAAAAAAATTTTATATCTCTTTTCGTGTAGCAGGAGAGTTACTTTCACACTCAGAGCACAGGAAGCTCACTCATGGCAGTGCTTCACTTACTCCCAGGTATCAGGGAGATTTTGTCTCTTGCTCCCAGGCATCAGGGAGATTTTGTCTCCTGCTACTGCAACATAATCACAGCACAGAATCACAGAACACGCTGAGCTGGAAGGGACCCACAAGGATCATGAAGTCCAACCCTCAACCCTGCACAGGACCATCCCCAAGAGTCACACCCTGTGCCTGAGAGTATCATCCAAACGCTCCTTGAGCTCTGCCAGCCTTGGTGCTGTGACAATTGCCCTGGGGAGCCTGTTCAGTGCCCAACCACTCCCTGGGGGAAGAACCTTGTTCTAATATCCAACCTAAACCTCCTCTGGCACAACTTCAGGCCACTTCCTTGGGTCCTGTCACTGGTAGATGCTGGTCGGTGAAGCCAACAGTATTCCAGAGTGTGACATCCATCCAAGCCCATTCTGAGGTGGATGGGGTTTACTACCATAAGAAAATGCTGACTGCTTCCTCTAGGAAAGGGCTGGGCAGTGGGGAACTGCCTGCTTAGGCCAAACACCAGCAGGGAGGGACCTGAGCCGTTACGAGAGGGAGGTGTGGGGAATGGGAAGGAGACACTTGAGGAGCACCAAGGTGAAGACATAAGTTGAAGAACAGGAAATACAGGAGGTGGCCCAAAGATAATTTGGAGGGAGGATTGGTAGTAGAGTAAGAAGCAGTGCTGAAGGACCTGCAGGAGCCCGAGGGTGAGGAGATGTTGGAAAGCCATCACAACAAAGCCAGGGTCATTGGAGGAGGAGTGCCAGGGGTTGGCACCCGAAGGAGATGAGACTGCACACAGCCTCAAAGGCTTTTAGGGTTTCTCAGAGCCCTGGTGCCACCAGAGAGGATTTGATGAGCTGAGATAAAATCCCTCACTTTGCATTTTAAAAAGTGTCTATCTCCTGCAGCCCAAGAGGGAAGAGAAGAGGAGGGGGGGGGGGGGAAGTGCAACCCCCTCATACAAACTGCAACGGAAGGAAGGAATTGGAAAACATGCAGAACCCCAAGCTTGACTCACAGCTATTGATGGAAATTGAGTTTGCCTGCAATTGTCTTGTTCTCACAGTTTTTTCCCTCTCCCAGCCCATCCTTTGGTCTTTCTCACCCAGAGAACCACTAATTCTAGTGGACCCATTTCACCAAAGCTTGAAAAGACAATGGAGCTCACTAGGAGGAGCTTTCCCTCCAGGAAAGGCACCCCTCCTTTTCTCATCTTCTTGAGGGAAGGGCTTAGCTTGTCTTGGTCCCACCTAAATCCCAGGGCCAGAAGAAGCTGCAGTGAGTCCAATAGTCATGACCAAGCTCAGCTTTTTGATCAAGATGTTCCTCCAAACAAAGAGGGACGATCCTCTGCCTGCTGAAGAAGGAAGAGTTTCTGGTTTGGAATTTTTACAAAGCTACTGCTTCCACAAGAGAGGGAGATATTCATCAAAGTTCACTTTTCAGTGGAAAAAACTTCCCCAAGATAACCTGGAGTTCCAAGGGGAAATAAGCCAAAGGACAAAGCCGTGTGGGACTGCTGGAGGGCACGAGAGCTCAGGCAGCACATCACCGCCGTTTGGATGCCCTGAGATGACATTATCACTTTTATCCTCAGCTCTCCTTTCCAATTCCCAGAGAGTGAAGTGAAAGAAGAAGTTTTCTGAGGGCCAGGCAAGCACAAAGTGCACTTTGACAGCACTACCTACACAGTGCCTGATGCCTGTACTCATTGGGACAGCTAAAAGCAGCAGGGATAACCCCAAGAGAGGCATTGGAAGACCATGGAACACACAATGTCTGGGGTCCCAACACTACTGGTGTGGTGCCACTCATCCCCTCCACCTGAGGTGGAATTAGCCCCTTTACTTTACAAGACACAAACCCATTTGCTGCCCCACTGTCACCCTCTCTCTCCCTCCCCAAGTCATTCTCGACTCTCAGCCCTACTGGCTTCTTGAGGACTGTGTTTAGAAGCTCACAAATTTCTTTTCCTTCATTTTAAAGAGTTTTTAAAACCTAATTTTTCCTTCCCTGCTGTCTTCATGGACACGCCTCAGCTAAAAATGCGGCTTCAATGATATATCATTCATCCAGGACCTGAGAGGGAGCAAAGAAATTGTTCACTCACTCCACAAAGAAGCATAAGGAAAGCCAATATTCCCTCCCATTCCTGCTGTTCCATTAAACTAATTTTATGCATGAGGTGAGATTGCATCTTTCCTAAAAATAATAATAATAGTAGTAATAATGAATACATTTTTCTCCAGTGACAGCATCAGTGATGAGGTTTTGCTTTACCACAAAGTAGACATTTCTAGAGAGCACATGTAGAAGCTGTCTGGTTAAAAGTGCTCCAAGGAATGGCCAGAATTAGCAGCTGAAGGAATTTATGAAGCTTTCTGGGTTATTCTGGAGCAGAAATTTTAAGGAATCACACACCATGTGAAAGATATACACAAAACTGTTTCCAAAGCAGTGTCCTTCTGAGGGCAAATCGATGCCTGGAGGATCCACGACTGGATTGAGAGAGCAAACTAAGACCACTGAAGGAGAGATTCACAGGTAGTAACTTTATGAAGGATTATGCTTAAATGAATCCACAAAATGTGACTCTGGACACGGATGCCAGATAGCACCCTATGGGGAAAAAGAGGATATCCAAAGTGAGTAGGGAAATCTCCAATCCCCACATCACCCGCAGAGAGCTTGAGGGTGATTCCACTCATTCCTTCCAAGCCCCAAACTCCTGTTGTAATGAGGAAGGGGACATGGGAAGATAAGTAGATAAATCAAGTACTTGCAGAGGTGCCAAGAAATGCAGAAGCAGCTTTGGAGAGAGAGCACATCACAAGGAGACATCTCAGGAGAGAGTCTGTCTGTGCCATGCAAGGAGAAGGACGGAGGAAAAAAGCTTTTAGCACCTGTTTGCTTGCACTTATAAATAAGAAAAGAGGCAACTGCAGTTAGAAAGGACAGTAGACACCAATCTCTCCTTGAATCCTGGTTGCTGTCCCCTCTGTGAACTCCTCACTTCATGACGGCTGCAGCTGCAGGAGGAGGGAAAAGGCAAAGGAATCACATCCCGCTTCCTAACGGAGGCGGGCACGGAGGAGGCACAGCTCTGATCACACATGCAGACACATTTCCCAGAAAGGAAAGATGAGAAACATATCACCTATAATTAGAGGGCAAGAGTTGTAAATACAGCAGTGAAATTAAAAGCAGAGGTAAGTCCAGAGCGGAAAAGCAGAGCTTGAACACACTCAAATCTCCGTCCCAGCTGCAGCGTTTGACCAGCCCTTGGACCTGGTTTGCACTGCCATGGCACTCAGAATTCCCAGCCAAAGGACTTCACACATCCAAGATGATGGTGAGGGCTTAGGTAACAGAGCAATCCTGAGCATGCAGCCCCTCGTGCCAGTGGGAGACGGGAAAAAACCCTTTTCCACAAACAGCGATGGAGACGCCTACCCCCAGGATTAGCTTCCAGGGCTGGATATGTTTAGCATGGATGACAGAGTGCAATTATTGTAGAGCTGTTACAAGCAAGGTTACAGACACTGTGGCCACTGATGAAAGCACTGAACATGCTGTGCTAAGGAGAGTGTCTTGCTATTTACAAACCAGCACATGAGGTCAGGGAGCACAGCTCCCTTCAGCCAGAGGCCACAATAAAACTGCTGCTTAACACTAAAGGATGCCCAGACCACCTTTTCCCCCTGCCACAGGGTGCCTTGAGCACCCAAGTCTTTCTATTAGGTGGATATGATCCACAGCTGTGACCTCCACACCTCACCAAAGAAGTCCAGCCAAATTGATAAGGTCCACATCAGCTTGCCCATCCTCCTTGGAAGCCCAGTGTCACTTGGCTTTGCATCGTCTATCAGGAAAAGCCAGTGAAGAGAGCAAAGTCCTGAATAATAACAAGCAACAAATAAAGGGAGAAATGTAGCAAAGCAGTTGGCAAGCCCAATTCTCTGGTCACAAGATGGACAGAAGGCCACTGCAGCACACAGAGCAAGCTTTTGGTTTTCCCTTTCCTGTTGGGCACTCCAGACAGAAGTCTGTATTTTCTCCTGTAGGAGAAAGTTAAGGGTTGGCACCCTCTGGCTGTGCTTTAGACTAAAGATATTCCTAACACCAGTTCCTCACTCCCACTCGAGGGTGAGACAGAGCTGGAAGACTTGAGCCTCTGTGTTGTGAAGATACACCCATAACCTCTGCTCATCAGGAGACCCAAACAAAGCTGTGCCAAAGACTCGACACCGCACTTGCAAAAGGCACTAAACACAACCAGTGCTGGACGAGCCGACTTCCCTGTCGATGCCTGGTTTCACAGCAGAGATGAAAAACCGCCTCTGACAGCCCAGCAAGCGTGGCAGTGAAGCTGTGGAGCAATGCCAAGGCACCGTGACCTCCAAGTCCTGCTGAGGAGACCAGCAGGACTGGGAGCAGCCGACCGCAGGCAGCAGCAGTCCCGGCTGGAGTCAGCCTCCTGGCTAATTCCACTAGCATGCGGAGAGAAGCCACACCATCAGCTATTCCCCAAGTTATTTTTAGGACCTGATGACTTTCCTGGAAGCATGCCATGGCAGTGGGTCACAGGGATGACTGCAGGAGGGACTAGAGCGGCCCCTCTGCCAGCACAGCACTGGCATCAGTAGAGGTTTGAAAGGGTCGCTGATAAACACCTGAGTGTACCAAGGGTGAACTCCAGCTGCAATCCCTCCATCCTCCTCCTATCTTTCCCCTCTCACCTGTGGAGCAGCAGCCAGTGCCAGCCCCAGGGCTTCCCACTGCCTGCTCTGTCCCCACACAGCCCGGAGGGATGAAGGGCTGGCAGCACTGGCACACAGGGAATGCTTCATCTCAAGGCCACGGACGAGAGTCCGTAACTGTTACTGAACAGGGAGACCTGGAGACAGAGCCTTGCCCTTGGAATGGGATAAAGACAACAGCCAAAAGCCTCACAGGTTGGGTCCCAAAGTGAACTGGCACCTCCCAGGCAAATGGCACCCACCAGTCGGGGTGACCACTGCCCACAACCCTGACCAACACCTAAGCTGCCTTGGTATCTCCTAGACTGCTGCTGGCCATGAGGAGAAGGAGCTCAACACTTCAAGAGGGATTAGGCTGAAAATTAATGACATTTTCCTTCATGCTGCCAGATAGATGCACCAGAGAGGCATGAAGGAAGGCAGCTCCAGCTGCCAGGAATTCAGCCTGGTTTTCCACCTCATCTAACATGTTCCCCCCAAAACAGTCTTGGAAGGAATGCATTAGGACAATGACAGTGGGAAGAGGAGATGAGAATTGGACTGCTCACACATGGGAGAGCAGCGGGAGGTGAGCACAGCGTTGCCTTTGGGTTTGAGTTACCACAGAATATTTGCTCTCCACCTGCACTCAGGGGAAACGCTCCTGTGTACGGCACAGCAGGGCTTGGCTGGTGAAATCTTAATGCTGAGGCACCCTGACTGAGCAGAGCCAAAGTAAAGCTAAATAAATAAAGAGAAGGTGTGAGAATCTCAATATTCCTTTTGCTGTTTTAGAACCCAAATCAACAAAGGCAGGAATTGAGGAAAAAAATGGGATATGCAGCACTTTGAAGTCATTCTACAGATGCATGAGGCTTTTTGGGGGGAGAACAAGACACAGCCCAACTGCCTCATACTTGACTTTATAAGGTTTGACCTTATCTGAAAAGAGATCAGAAGAAGTATAATTCTGACAACAATAAATCCACCTTGGGGCCATATCCTATGGGTTCACAGAGGTGGTGAGGGGCTGGAAGGAGCAAGCAGAAGTTCTGCAATTTAAATTCTTACCAATTCACCCCCGTTAAAGTCTTGCCCCATCAAAGAGGAGTTTGAGCAGTCCCGCCCCGTGCTATGCCCATGATATCACTCACCCCACTGCTGAGATCTGTCCCAGGGAGCACCACATAGCTCAGGAGCTCACAGCCCAGATCCCTCCCTGAGGGTGCCAGGGAAACCACAATCCAAACCGAGTGTTCTGCAGAACTGGCTTCCCTCAGCTGGGGACCCCCACAGCCCTTCCTCAGTGACCCATCCATGAGGTCTGAGCATCTGGTTGCCCCCCAGCATGGAGGGAAGCCCAGCACAGCCCAGAGAATTCCCACTCTGCTGAGAAATTCCTCATTTTTATCCTTCCATTAATGATTTATTCAAATTTACCTGCGTGCCAATTATACGTCAAAGCATTAAGAGAATAAAAAACCTTGATGTGTGCAAACTGTTGCTTACTAAATTAGTTTGGTTGGTTGTATTGTTTAGGATTATTTTTTTTAATGTATTCTGATCCCATATCTGCTCTACTTTGCTGTATGAAAAAAAGAGCTGATAAGAATGAATCAAAAACCTGCAATAACGACAGGGAAGGGGAATAGAGTTTTACAGAAGATGGGCATTAAGGGGGTTAGAAATGCACGTTTTTAAGGCAGCAGATTAGGAAACGAGGTGAAGCATCATAGCAAAGGGGTTTTATTTTGGCTGCCTTGAACTTCCACATGCCCCCCACTCCCCGAGCTTCCCCGTGTGATAAGATTGATCCCGATAACTAAATATATAACTGAAATTAAACGAAGGCGGTGTAAAGTTCAAACAGATGCACTTGCTAGTCCCTTGCCAGAGCTGTGTGCATGCAGAATGGGAGCGTTGGCACCCAGCTTTGCTCCCTCATCAAGAGGAATTGTTGGAATATCTGATGGAGCACGTATAAGGCTCAGGCTGGTTAAGCAGTGACAGTCAGGGAATATGAATGAACACAAGAGTTTTAAAAGGCCTTAGAGGAATTAGGTGCCCAAAACACACACAGGCAGGCATTTAATTCCCCTGAAAACCCAGTATTTCAACTACCTTGCTGAAAAGATCTCTTTAGATAATCCGGAAAGCTGACATAATACCCAACAAAAGTTTTTAATTTTCTTTTTTTTCTTAGATTCAACATTATGATTCGGTTGCAGGAGGAATTTGGTCTTAGCCTTCTCCTCACAAGGCCTCCAAGCCTTTTGGGAAGTTTCAAGGTGCATTTCCTAGTCATTATGGTAATAAATGAAGAAAAGCTCCAGCCTAGCGGAATGGGTACAACCTGCAAGCAGAGAAATCACTTCTCTTCCTCACACCCACTCGCATCCATCCGCTGCCCATGCTTTTAGCAAAAAGTCAACTTAAACACTGCACCATTGCTGCACCTAAACCAAACAGAAGCATCCAATCTCGTGAGCCAAGAGCATCACTGGTGCCCTCCTGGAGACATTCCTGTAGACAAGGTGAGCTCAGCGACCTCACTGCCCCATCCCCTTCGCAACAGTGTGAGGGAAATACCAGCAAAGGCACACAAAAAGCCAGTGAGGTTGTTACAAAGCATCTCTTGTTTCCCAGCCCTAGAAAGAGCTGTGCAAATGGGATATCTCCCAGAGCTCAGACTGCAAACTACTGCCATCAGCCTCCCGAGGCTGCTCAGCATCCACGGCTCCCAATACTCTGGAATTCCCCAAAGCCCTTCTCCATCAGTGGGAAAGTTATTTTCGGGGCCATATTGTGCCAGGGCTGGAAACAGGCTCTGATTACCATTTTATGCCTGTTTAACCCAAGCAGGAAATATCAGTCCAACACTCCAAGGACTCTCTTACCTGTGTGGGGTTTGGCAGAGACACCTTGGTTGGAGGACACCATCTGCCCCCATCTGGCCTCCTCCGTGCAAGAAGGACAAAGGGACAAAGAGGGATTGGGCACAGAGATTTAAAAAAAAATAAATTTCAAAAGCACCAAGAATCCTGCAGGCTCCTGACCATGTGGGGAAGTTATTACTGTTAGAAGAAAGCCACCTGCATCAGAAGGGAGCGAAGCCAGCAACTGAGATACATATCAGGCAACAGGAAGGAGGGTGGGACGTGATGAGAATTGGCATAAATATGAGGCTGAGGCAGAAATCATAGGAAAATAAGGGAAGAAGAATGAGCATAGGGCTGCATGGCATCCCTGGGTCATTGGATCCGGCCCTCCTGCAAGCTCCTGCTAAAAGCAGGAAGGGTTTCATCCCCCTCTATTCCCACAGGAAGGCTGGTCCATAGCCCGATCGCTCCCTAATTGTCACAAACGATCTTCCAGTTTCCAGGCTGAATTTATTCTGGGCCAGTTTACGTACATTTATTCTTGTGCCAACACTATCCTCGGGCATAAATAGTTCTCCTTGGCTGATGCTCTCCCCTCCCCATCTTCCGCCAGTGTATTTATAGGCAGCTATCTTCCTCAGCTTTCATTTGCCTAATTTAATTAAGTCAGGCTTTCCTCATCTCCCCTCCAAACACACACGAGCTCCATTTCTTTTATCATGTTAGCAGCCCTTTCCCAGTCCTGGCTCTGAGGAAAACATGAAGCACACAATCACCAGCAGTGATCTCTCCTGGAAAACGGATGCTTGTGAGCCGAGTGCCTAATTGCAAACTAACAGAGACAGGCTCGTCTTTTATCCTGTCAGCTATTTTGAATCAGTTAAAAGATCATAAATAGTGTTCTGGAGCATAAGCAGGTCCCATAGTGCTCTGCAGTGTGTTCAGTTTACATTTTGGCTGAGTTGTCTTGCTGTAATCCTGAACCAGTCCTTCTTTTTCCAATTATGCTACAGCACTTTGTAAAAGCATACGATGTCCATCGGATTAAATATTATCCTATTTGGTGTCAGACAGCAGCTCATATTGCAAAAGGAGAAAGCTTTGGCCAGCAGAGGGGAGGACAACAGGAGGTTTCATTCCTGCTTTTCTTGGGAAAAGAGAACTTGACAGCAGACTGCACGGGATGGAAATATTGCTGTTTCACTGAGCATTTGGGTAAGTCCAATCCATGGACTTCCTAACAACTAAAGATCATGAAAAAGTAGCAAAACCTGGCAACTTGGGGTGGTCCTGTGCAGGGCCAGGAGTTGGACTTCGATGATCCTTGCAGACCGCTTCCAACTCAGGATATCCTGTGATTCCATAAGATATACTTAGGTGATCAAGGCCAGGGAACTTGGACTCAAGAATTTTAAGACACCTATTCAAGGAACCATTCGAGCTGTTTTAAAGCTTATTTTAGTAAAAGCTTTCAAATTATGGGAAAAGATAACACGTATATAAAGATACAAACATAGGATATGGTGAACAAATCCACAGGGTTTTAACCAAATTTGACTTTACACTGTCTTGGGGGTGGTAGAATTTACTGCTTCTTGGGGCCGTCCTGTGCAGAGCCAGGAGCTGGACTTTGCTGATCCTGGTGGGTCCCTTCTAACTTAGGATATTCTACAATTCTATTTTGTTTAAATATATGTTGAACAATGATAATAATGTTAGATCTTTCATGCCACGGGTATTTCTAATTTTCTAACTAGATGTTGGTATTTCCTTCAATATGAGTGAAAAGGGGACAGATTAATAAATGCAGCCAGCTACCTGAGGACTTGATCTTAGAGGTCCTTTCCAACCTCAAAGATTTCGTGATTCTGTGACTCACCCAGGATATGGCTCAGTCGCCATCCTCTTTCCAGGAGGTTTCTGAATATGACATCTTAAGAAAAGCATGGGCACAGAAACTCAGAATACTGTCTTTGCAGCCGATATTAGGCTGACAGTTAAAAAAGGACACTGCTGAAGAGCAACTCTGCTTTTTAACACATCTGATAATGTTTGTTAGCCCAGCAAAAACTGGTATCTGCCTTGTGTAAGCATCTTCTCTCCCCTTCTCACGATGACCTTGAGCAGCTCTCCAGCTCAACAGCAGCCTTGTTGCACTCCACGCAGAACAACAAACTTCTCATGCTTCATCTTGGTCTCCTCTTGACATCAACCAGTGCAAGCTGTCCCTTGCATCACCAAAAGCAGAGGTGAAGGGGTACAGCACTGTTTCAGTGGCCACTAACCCCAGAGAGGTGCCACTGCTCTATGAGGCAGTGCAGAGGAACATGGCATTGCCCCCACGTGCCGTCACATCACTGCTGAGCGAGGCGCTGTTCCCACACTGCATCTCCCAACTGCTCGTTGCAGGACCGGGAACAGCTTTGTGGGATGATTTTTGATCAGTCAGAGAGCAAGATAGGCTCCCTCCAGCCAAAAGTGAGAAGAAAAGGTGCAGCTGGAGACCAATTTGCTGTAGTGCGACCACCAGAAAAAGTGGAGAAAAATGGAAATATCCTCCAAGAATCCCAAGCCTTTCAATAAATAAGGAAAGCTGTTGTCGAGATGTAAAATAGGCAGGTGTTATTCGTAGGAAAGCGAGTTGTAGTGGGGTGCACCAGAGCCAGAGGAACAGTTATCCACAGCCTCTTCCTCTCATTTCTTCATGGAAATCGTGGTGCTGGCTCCAAAACATGAAAGCCACAACCGTTTCCAGCAGTGTTAGAAACACAACCAGCACATCAACCATTTGTCAGAATGACAAAACTAGCAGGAAAAGAGGAGGGGAAATATGTTCTTTTCAAGCACCTCCACGGGGGATTTGCAGAAATTGGGTGACAAAAATTAAGCAAATTGCCAGAATCCTCCAACACAACACACTTCATTTGTGATTTTACACTTCTGGGTTGCCGGGGCTTTTCTGAGCCAAAAATTTCTGCTAAAAGAGAGAAGTGCCCACTACACAGGACTCAAGGAGGTCTTGTAATGGGTTTTCCTTCAGCTAGAAACAGGCAGACCTAGCACAAACACCTCCTAGCTAAGGGAAGGTTATTAATACCAAGAGAGCAACAGCAAAGCATCCAGCACTGTTGAAATATTACCTTTTAATAGAAGCGTGGCAATTTCCCTACAACCCGAGCCCTTCTCCTGCAAGTGGGAGAGTGTTGGCCAGGCTTCCCCTGGCTCTTCCAGTGACATCAGGGAAGGGCCTGAGATGGATGGCCAGCCCCAGGGCAGCATGATTGATTTCCCTCGTTAGCCAGAGCGGTTAAGTGGGACAGAAGTGTGGTTTGTCTCACTCAAGTCTGACGTGAGCAATACGTGACAGCAGCAGGAGGAGGTGTTGCATTTACGGTGAGGGTTATGCGTTGCACCACAGCTATGGAGCCAGGTAGGATGAGCCCTTCCTTATAGAACAACTTGGTTTTTATTGTTGTTCCTCCTACAGTGAGCTTTCTCCTTCCCATGTATGAAGCAGAGGTGGAATTAAGGCTCAAACAGCTGATGCTGGCCAGGCGTAGTAGAGGAAAAGGACCTCTTGGTGACAAAACCTTTCAGATGACCACAACCATCCTGAGTTAATGCTTGCATAGCCTGGCCCAAGGGAAGAAGTTCCCAGAAAAGCTTGTTTTTAACTCACACAGCTTGGTTTAGCCCTTGAGATCGATCCTTATTTTTCATTTCCATATTGCCATCACTCCAAAATAAAGCATTCCCCAAGAACTCAATGCCCATAGTGCTGAAATCGAATCTTACAGTGAGGCTGCAAAGGGAAAGAGAAAGAAATCACTAAAACCCACCCTGCTTCCCATGGAAAATTCTCCTGCAATCTCAGTTTTAAAGGCAGGTTAAAACTGGTTTGGGGTTTGGTGGTTTAAGGGGAGGTTTTTTTGGAAATCAAACAAAGGCCCCAACCATCACACTGTGACACCCACAGCATGATGAATGTGTGAAGCAACCACTAAATGTGGCTGCCACAGGCCATAAGAGAAATGAAATATGGGAAATGGGAAATCAGGGTGGACAGGAGGAGGAGGGAGCACCAGGGAGGGACCAGCCCTGGTGCCTTCAAGGCAGGCATTCTGCCTTGGTGGGAGCTCCTGCCTCAGTGGGCATTAATGGATGCAGAGGGGGGACACTGGCTTGAATTTTCACTGCTCCCTCCAAACTAGCTGCATCCCTCACTCCAAAGGCAAATAAACACATCAGTCCAACACTAAGCTCCTGCTGAGCCCTCACCCTCCAATGACATCCATGGATCTGGGGGGGCTTTTCTCAGGAAAAACTCCGTGCCGGCTATGTTTTGTCCCGGCCCATGGCTGCACCCGGGCTCAGCCCCTCGCTCCAAGGTGGGAAGTGGGCATCTGCCTGTGTGTATAATTGGCATCTGTGTAGGTCAGCCCCGGCTCGTGGGCCTGCTGCAGACAGAGATGCATTTTTCTTGCATCCTTAGGCAAGCTGGGAAATGTCACTTCCTCACTCAGCAATCACTAAACATTTTGCTGCCCTCGGTGCCCACCTGCTCCACATGCACAGCTCTGCGGCTCTGGGAGAGGGCTGTGAGACAGGGCTGGAAGGCTGAGAACAGCTTTCCCCTTTTTTATACATTTTGTTTGATTTGGGTTTTTTTTAAAGGCACACAGAATGATTTAGAGACCAAACCAGGGGCAAACACCCCTACTCATTGAGCATCCCTGTTCTCATCTGTGCCTCTGCAGCATCCTTCACCTCCCTTTTTATTTTATTTTGTAAGGGAAACAATCAAGTTTTATTTGAAGCTGTAGCCCAAGTAAAGCCTAGGGAGCAGACAAATGCCTGCACAGGGCTGAGAAGCTGTTGCACATCCCAAAGGCAAAGTCCTGCCCAAGAAGGTGGTGGAGGCTGCCTGTGTAGCCCATATCTGCATGCAGAAGGAGCTGCATACGTGTCAAAGGGGCTGCTTTCCCTTAGTCCTGGCTCCTCCATCCTCAGGGAGGAACATCTGGAACAGGAGCTGAGTTCACAGACACATGTCTGCTGCTGAATCCCCTGCTAGTTAAAACAAGAGGATTTGGGGAGCGGGCTCACAGCACTGTTTGAAACAAGCACCCTACAGCAAGCACGGACGTGGCAAGTCCTTCCTGACCAGAGTGCAGAGCCAAGGGGAGAAAGATGAAAGAGATGAGTCCA
Source organism: Chiroxiphia lanceolata (assembly GCF_009829145.1). Lineage (NCBI taxonomy): Eukaryota > Metazoa > Chordata > Aves > Passeriformes > Pipridae > Chiroxiphia > Chiroxiphia lanceolata. The sequence continues at coordinate 34,441,331 of NC_045644.1, forward strand.
GGAGGGGGAAAGGAGAAGGGAGACTGTGCAGAGCTGAAGCTCTCCAGGAAGGTAGAGGGCAGCTGAAGATGCTTCAAAAGGGACTGTGCTTTCTATCTCCTAGCAACAGATGCCAGCAAAAAAACCAAGGGAGATGATGAGAAGACAGTCTTAGTTGAGGAAACGGGGGCTTTGCCAAGTCTCACCCCAATAGTCCCTCATCCCTCCCCTCCTTGGGCTCCTTACAGACACCCTTGCCACAGCCAGGCTGCTGTTTACCCCCAGTGGCCTGGGTAAGAGGTCTGGGTCTTTTCAGCCCCACTCAGAGCACCTCTCCTGCTCTCTCCCCAGCTTAATCTCGTGCAATAAGGCCACAATTTGGGCTGTAGCATTACAAGGGCAACCAAAAATCTTGTTGGCGAAAAGGAGGACCCCAGTATGACACACAGGATGGTGCTTAGCTGGGAGTGAGCTCTCCAGGGTCTTCTGCTGCTCAGTATTTTAGGCTCCATCTGCTTCCCTGCAAGTGTATCCATCTGCAAACAGGGCAATATTTACAGACCCCAAAGCATCTGGCACCAATAGGCTTTAACCCATTAGTAAATGGCTGGAGGACACCACACTCAGGGCTTTTAGAGACATTAGGAGAGGGGAAAAAAACCCTATGTCTACAGGAAAACCCACCCTGCTCATCTCTGTATCAATTACAGAAGAGGCATTAAAAGGTTTTAGTAATGATTTCTTGTCAATAACCTGGAGCTTCGAGTCCCAGTGTTCTTATTCAAACTCTCCTGGGAGCAAGACATTCCAGCAAGAGGGACACACCACAGACACATCACAGCAAAGGCAGAGGAAAGATAATAGAAAAAGAGATACTGGGCAGAGAAAAAAAAAAAAGATCAGAGACAGCAATCTGTGGGAACAGAGACAGATCACGAGTTTAAAGGAAGGTGATTCTTCACTCTACGCCTATACAAATGATTTCCTTCCCTCAGCTGCTCCCTCCTCCCCTCTCTCCCGATGATTTGAAGGCTTTGGGAGCTGCAATAAGTGTGACTGTTTTTCCATGCGACTCAGCCAAAGATTTAAGTAGGCAGGAGGAAAGAACTTTCTTTTTCCATCAGCGTTCAATAGAAAGACAGTAAAAAAAAAAAAGAAACAAATAAAAAAAAAAGGAAAAGAAGGGAGAAAGTTCACGAAAGAGTCCAAGTTGCAAATTGTTAAAAGAAAACATAACCAGGAACATAAAAAACAGAGAGATGGAGTGGAAAAAAACACTTTCAGCTCTGAGCCAGCCTCAAACAATTCTCAGGTACGTAAAGTCTTAATGCAGAGATTAGTCTGCAACTGCTGAGCCAGAGCTGGGCAAACTGGCCTGGGAGGAGCCTTCTCCACACCAGGAGAGATCTTCTGATAATTCCCAGTGGAGAGCTTCGGAGGCACATCGACCAACATGTTTTCTCAGCCCCTGGGAGAGATAAAGAGGGGGGAGCTGCTGCTGGTTATGATAAGGCTGCTCCATGAATGCTGATTATCAGCCTGGCCCTGCCATGCTAATTCAGAGCCCTAAGTCCACAACCCTTTCCCTGGCCCTGTAAATCCCTCATATGGGGCCAGGGCTGTTTGAGGCTCTCGTGGTCCATCAGGTCACACTTGCCAGCCCGGTTACCTGAGGAACCAGGGTACACACGGTCCCAACATCTATCTGTCCTTCCCTTCAATAATCATTTCCCAACCTGCCCATCCATTTGAGCTCCATCCAAAACCTCACTCTGCAGAGATCCCCTGTGATACCCACTGGCTCCCACAAGTTTCCTCCTCCCTGGTGAAAGCAGAAAGGGGAGACATTTCTCTGATTCAGAGGCACAGGCAGCAACTGGGAATTTCTCCCAGGAGAAATCACACAGGAACTCCATGTAGAGCCCCACAGCAAGGGAAAAGCAGGCTTTTTAGTCTTGCAGATCACGGGATGGCTTATTTTCATTACACCAGGAAAATTCAACAGAATAAGCTCTTACTGATGCAGTCAAAACTCACCCTCAGACACGTGGCGTTGCAGGAACACATTTTTCCTGTCCTTCCTATGCTCCAACGGCATTCCCAGCTTACAGAAACAGGAACATTGCGGGACGAGGGCTTGGCTGATTATTTTTTCTTCTTTCTAAGATATTCATCTTTCTTTGCCACCAAACATTGCCTGGAGTCCATCCAAAACTTTCCAGGAGCACAGTGTCTTGAGTGTGCATGCCTTGAAGCTTTTCCATTCTTTCTGATGTTATAAAACTGTCTTGTAAAAGCAAAATTAAAGGCTTGAGTGCTGGCCACAAAGCCCTTACCATGGCTATGTTTTCTGTTGTATGCAACTCCAAGACAGAAGGAGGGGGTGGAAGCAGGGGGGGGGAGAAAGCTTTATGCATTAAACTTCTTTATAAATCTATTGAAGGTATTTCATCACTTCCCGACATTCCTCTATAAAACCCACTCAGCTACGTTTACAAATTATAAAATTAGCTTTATGTGCAGGGTCCAGGCTAATGGCACAGCTAAATCTAGGGAGCAGGAAGATTAGATGCTTCTCCCTTCCTCGTGGTGGGATTTATTTTGCAGCACAGGGAGCAGCATCCATCCTGGGGTGGAAAAACTTCCCTCCCAAGCCTGAGCTTTTAAGGTTCCACGGAGATTTGACTGCTAAGGGAAAAGTCTGGGAGAAGCCACATCTATGGGGAGCAAATAGAACTGGATGGCTCAGGACAACGTTTGTGCTCCACAAACTACTTCTGGAAAATGAGGGAATGTAAAACTTTAATCCCGTGGAAGATAATTGAAGGATATGGGATGGAGGGCGAGGGGTGCAATACTGAGAATATTCAAGAAAAAGGGACAGTTTTCATTAATTTTAATGTGTCAATGAACATGACAGAGGTGCACTGCTATGGAAGATTCCTGGCAGCTGGATTGCATGTACTTGGTACCCTGCCTTGCCATTCAGGGAAACCTTGGGCAGCACCAACCTAGTTCCCAGTGGTTTCCCATTCCTTGGCCACAGCCCAAGGCACTACCCACCACAGCTCTCTGAAGAGTGATAAAAGACCCATTACAGAGGCCAGACCAGCATCAATATGAATTCAGCACAGCACAAATGCCAGAAAGGGAGAGGGGCTGGTACACTTCAGCCTCTCCTGCCCGGCTCTGGGCTTCACCCCACTCACATTCCGTCTCCAGCCCCTCTCCAGGTATTACATGTCGTGCAGAAAGAAGCTTGATGTTGCTTACCTGGTCCATGGGGATGCTGCCAGCTTCCCCATGGGCAGTCCAGGCCTGCAAGGAGGGATCTCATGGCAGAGCAAGGTCACCTCCTCATGTTTTTGGCCACTTGCTGATCCTCGCAGTGCCAGGGATCAACACTGTGGGGCAGGAGGGAAAAGTATGACACCAATTCCCTCATCTGGAGGAAGAAACAAAAGCTAGTCAGCCTCGAGGACAGGGGGCATGAAGGGAACAAGCTTCTTCAAGGCACATTCTCAGCTTTAGTTCTTTGGTCCCTTTTAAAAAAATAATGTCCTTTTGTACCATATTAATCACCACAAGTCAGCCTTAGGAAGAGTTATCCATGGAGCTATGCAGGGACTGCCAGGACACTGTGTTATAGCAGGATTATTTACTTTTATAACCTTTACAGAAAACAAGAGATAAGTACACTAGAAAAACTCGCTCACACACAACAGCAGCAACTGCCTGATTCATTCCTGCACCCTCCCCTTCGTGCACATGTGCCTGGAGAGCTGCTGCTGGGGTTGCCACTGTGAGAGCCACACAAAATAGCACTGAGCCACACAGGAGTGGCTTTGGAAGTGTACCTTTCAGAGTACCAGGTCTCCCATCCCACTGGGCAGTGGCACTCAAGGGCTGGAGGCCACCACGAAGTGCCTTGTGCAGCAGCACCCTGGGAGCCTCCCCTTTGCTCCTGCTGTGTTCTCCTCTCCAGCAGGCACCAGCCACCAGCAGAAAGCCTCCTGAGCACTCTCAGACCCAAGCTTTCCCATGGGTCAATCACTGGGAGCCTGCAATAAACTGAGAGCCCTCCTCTAACAACCACCCCCACCTGACCTGCAGCTCAAAGGGATGCTCATCCCTTGAGCCAACAAATGAATAAGACCTCTCCTGCACTGCTCTCTGCCTCTTCTCCTTGCCCTCTGAGGAGAGCTGAAGTTAGCTCTGCACGTGGTATTTATTTCCCTGGCCCCTGGCATTGTGGCCATGCCCAGAGGTCAAGCACCCCAGGGCAGCTATGGCACCTCTCTGCATTTTGGGGAGGCGTTGCCCTTTTCCAGCCAATTCACCTCCCCAGTCTGCCAGGTGCAGTCTGGAATTGCTGCTAAAAAAAAAAAAAAAATTCAAATGGCACACGGGGAAAACAAAACAGTTACCTCCAGTCTCTGCTGCAATGAGCCAAACCTCAAAGGGAAAGTGTTCTTCATCCCTAATTTCCATTTGCCCCTGAACTTGCGTCTTGCACCCTCCGGAGCCATCTCCCATTTCTGCAGAGTTCTGTGGGAGACATCCTGATCTACAGACAGAGAAAGGAGTCTTTGTTTACAAGATAAGAGCCACAAAATGCAAATAAAAAGCCCCAAATAGCACAAGATCAAACGGGGTCCATATCTACCCTTTCAAAGGCATACAGGCTGCAAAACACCATAAGCAATGGCTTTGTTTGGAACATTAAATATGATACTAAAAACATCTTCTGTGTGAGAACAACATGCATATGAGTTTGTTTATGTTATAAGTTTAATCTCTCCAACAGCAATTCTTTAGAGCTTATTTTAGGCTGAAAAATTAATACTGAGTAATGAATCAAGGTGCAGTGGGTTTGCATGACCCAGTTTTGGTAGCAGAGGGCTACAGGGGTAGCTTCTGTGAAGCTTCCAGAAGCTTCTCCTGTGTCTGACAGAGGGAATGCAGACCATGGTGAGGCAGGGTGTCCCACAGAGGTCCACAGTGCAGCAGAGATCCACCTGCAGTCTGTGGAGGACCCCACTCCAGAGCAGGGGGATGCCTGAAGAAGGCTGTGATCCCATGGGAAGCCTGAGCTGGAGCAGCTCCTGTCAGGACCTATGGCCCCATGGAGACAGGAACCCACACTGGGGCAGGTTTGCTGGCAGGACTTGTGACCCATGGGAGGGACCCACACTGGAGCCTGTTCCTGAAGGAGAGACCCCATGGAAGGGCCCCACACTGGAGCAGTTTGTGAAGAACTGCAGCCTGTGAGAAGGAGGACTTACTTTGGAATATTTCACGGAGGACCCTCTCCCATGGGAAGGACCCCGTGCCGGAGCAGGGGAAGTGTGAGGGGGAAGAAATGGTAAAGACAATGTGTGATGAACTGACCACAACCTGATTCCTCATCCCCCTGCGCTGCTGGGCAGGAGCAGGGAGGTGTTTTTAAGATTTGGTTTTATTCCTCATTAGCCTACTCCAATTTGATTGGCAATAAATTAAATTAATTTCCCCAAGTGGAAACCGTTTTGCTTGTGACAGTAATTCCTGAGTCATCCCTCCCTGTCCTGATCTTGACCCAAGAGCCTGTCACTGTATTTTCTCTCCCCTGCCCAGCTGAAGAGGTGAGTGATGGAGCAGCTTTGGTGGGCACATGGCATCCAGCCAGAGCCATCCCACCACACGAGGCCTTGAGAGGCTGGGAATGATTCCCTTAAGCAGCAGGGAAACATTGCAGAGTGTGCAGTCCTGATTTAATTAAAGTCCTAAACAGACTCCAAGCAACACAATCCATCCACCCATCAATATGATGAAAAGACTGCAAGTTCCCTTCAGCTCACCCTGCCACCTCATGAATCTCCTGGTTGGGAAGGCGAGGAAGAACGCAGTCCTCCTTCACTTAATTCTTCAAAGCAACCACTTCCATGCAAGCAGGAGCCACTTTGCTGCTCCCAGGACATGCTGAAGGGAGCTGTACCCGTGCAGTGAGCAGGGAGGAGGCTCCAAAGCCTTCTCACAGCAGGAGTGCAGCAAAATCCAGGTTGCTGGTGCCCCATCCTGCAGCTCAAGCCATGTGTTGCTGCCCCTGTGGACGCTCCTCCTCTGTGACATCCAGTTTTCTGGTGTCCCAAAAGGATCCGAGACACTTCCAGGCTCTGCCATGCTGCAGGAGTTACCTTAGGCACTCCTCTCGGGTACAAGGACAGCCTGGGGACTGCTCAGATGTCACTTTGCTTCCCGTTTCTCCTGGCTTGCACCTAGTGGTCTTTTCTCCGTTTTCAGAGCAGTGAAGATTCAAGCTGCGCTTCGTGGACTCATCCCAAATCCCTGAGAATGGCCACGGTGCCAAGGAGCTGTGCAGGCACTTGAGAGCTGAGAGGGTGGAGCTCTGAGACAGAAGGACTTCCCAGCTCGACCTCATCCATGGCTCTGCAGGTCCATCCCTGGTTCAGGGGAGTTGGCCCAAACCACGGAAGGGGAGAAGCCAAAGGGATTTAAGTCCACACTCATCATTAGGCACACAAGGAACCTTCTCCTAAAACAGAGCTCTGGTGACCAAATGAAAAAAAAAAAAAAAAAGGCAAATATTTGCTAGAATAGAAATGTCAAACACTTGGCAGCTTTCCTTCTGCCTTGTTTTTTTGCTCATGGGGCTCCAACCACTTAATAACTGTGCGATCCATGGATTTATTTCTTTTCGGCCAGGGAGATGGGGGTCATCCTGAGCCAGCTCAAGACAAACATGCTTATTTCTTCTTCAACAAAATTTCAAGCAAGGAGAAAATGGGGGGGAAACGCTTCACTGGGGAAGCTGCAAACACCATTTTTTTAAAAGTCAGCATTAGCTTCATTTTGGTTCCGAACATTGCTTCAAAAAGTAGAAGTCAAAGCATCTAATTTCAGAAACGCACAAAGAAGTGGTTTGATTTTTTTCCAATTGCTACTTTCTGTTGTCGTTTTTTTTTTTTGTAGAGTTCAACACAAATAATTTCAGCTGACCTGAAATACTATTTTCAACAAATGTAGGCTTAAAAAAAAAAAAAAAAAAAAAGGAAGAAGGAAAGAAAGAAAGTCTAGTTCTTAAGCCTGTGTTTGTGCAAAACCACTAATTTTTAGTTGTTGGTTTTCTGCTAGAGATAATCCCACCGAACGAATGGCTGAATAAATTATTCTTCTCACAGGTGTATCAAAAGGGCTGACAGAAAGAACAGGAAAATTAGATGGTGTATCAAAAAAGAAAAATATAAAGTGTGTATAGATACAAACCACTAGAAACATTTATAGAAACAGAGCACCAGCATCAACACTTGGAGGCTTGCATTACCAAAGCCTTCTTTGTAGTTAGGTTTACCATCTCAGGGCATTGCATATGTGCTCCCTGTGATCCAAAAAACGCAAATTAAGGAGCCTGATTTTCCCTGGAAGAGCTCGGAGTGACCTCGTTGCTTTGGGCCGGCGCTGGAGTTCCTTCCTCGCCGAGAGGAGCGTCAGTCCCCCAGGTCACCCAGCTCCAGGGCCTGGGGGAGCCTGTTCCAGTTCCTCATTAAATAATTCTGACTCATGAACACATCAGAAAACTTGCATTGTGCCCTTTGACAGTTTACCTCCGTAAAGGCAAAGTTTGTCCAAGAAAACCCCGTTCTGCAAATCATTCACGGGGCGTTGGTCATGTTTGTCCTTCCTCCGCCTCACGGAGACAGCTCCAGGAATTTGTACTATTTTCATTGCCTTCCCCTCACCCTCATCTGTCTTGACCGAGTGAACTTAAAACTTTATCTCATCTCCCTGCAGCGGCAGATCGAGATGGAACTGCTTGGCCTGGCCAAGAAGAATGGACTTAAATACAATTTTCATCTTTTTTCCCCCCTTGCAGACAACCTACTTGCCCATAATACCTGACTGTGGGCTGGCTTTTGGCCTTCAGAGGGGTCTGACCAACAAGGAATAACAGGCACGAGGACATGACTGGAAGGTCATGATTACTGATTTTATATATATATTTGTATGTAGTTGTATATAACTGTGTATAAATTTGTATATATGTATATATGTGTGCATTTGTATATATTTGTATATATATATATATATACACACAGCTTTTATGTATATAGCCCTATTTCTCTTTCCCTTCCAACATTTTTTTAAAATCAGCCAAACTACAGAACTACAAACATCTCCCATACTCACACATCTCCTGAAGCCACATGCAAAGCAGAGCGCTGAAAAAGGATGATAAAGGTGCTCCCAAAGGTAATCTTAAAGTTGCTCAGCCTTGCACACTTCTGGGCCCACGAGCACATACCTTCTTGGGTCACATCCTGGGGTGAGAAACCAGTTTTTCAGGAACTTTTCCATGCAAGAGAGAAATGACCTCAACATCTGATATTTCCTCAGCCCCCTTCAAACCCTGGCATATATTTCCAGCAAATCTATACATTTATATCTGGCTGCTTAGCAGGGAAAAGCTCTTTCTGAAGAGCTCTTTCCACTGTATATTTTCCTTTGACATAAATATGAATTGAGGTTATGGCCCAGTATGATCTTCCCAGGAAAAAGTGTAGATTACATCAATGTGACCCATTAAAGCAATCTTAAATACCCACTGATGGTTCATTATTGCAAGTTACTTTCCTTCCTGATGTAGAATTTATTCAATATATTGGAGAAAAGAAAAGGTCTCCAGGAAGGCATTGCCTTTGCATTGCATTAATAAAAAGGGACAACACAAGGGATGGGTTTGACAAGATGGAAGAGGAGTTTCCATTTACACAACCCCACTGGATGAATCAAAATATCCCTCCTGAGGGGCATGAAGGCCAAAAGGAAAACTTGAATTAGCTTGTAGCCAGGTGAGCTCAGTCTCTTCTCAAGGTGACAAGCAAGAGGACAAGAGGAAATGGCCTCAAATTGCACCAAGGGAGGTTTAGATTGGATATTAGGAAAAATTCCTGCACTGAAAGGGCTGTCAAGCACTGAAACAGGCTGCCCAGGGAAGTGCTGGAATCACCATCCCTGGAAGCATCCAAAAAACCTGTAGATGTGGTGCTTGGGGACACGGTTTGGGGATGAGCGTGGCAGTGCTGGGTTAATGGTTGGACTCGATGATCTCAGAGTTCTTTTCCAACTTAAACAATTCTCTGATTCTAAGAAACAGCACTTTGAGTTGCAAGTTGGGTTTAGGTGCAGAAGAGGGGGTGGAGGGTTCCCCAAAGCATCACTGCTCACTCCTTCATCCCCTGTATGGAGCTGGTGAGCTATGAGGCTCCTCCACTTAGGGGAAAATGGGACTTCACAAGCCCTAAAAAACTCCTGTCTTCCTCTATTTTACTCTTTTCCTCTGCAACCTGAATATGAATTCATAAACATTTTGCTGTGAGTCAAGCCTAGATTGGTGGGTTTGGTTTGTTGGGGTTTTTTTTGTACCTGTAAGATTCAACAGAAAAAAAAAAAAACAGTCTGGAGAAGAAGGAGGAGTTTGTGCTATGGAAAGAGAAACCTCTCAAACCCAAGGCTGAGTGAATCACAGAATTAAAGAATCAAAAAATCATTAAGTTGGAAAAGACCTGCAAGATCATCAACTCCAACCTGTGACTGATCACCTGACAACCAGTCCAGAGCACCGACTGCCACATCCAATTGTTTCTTGAACACCTCCAGGAATGGGGACTCCACCACCTCTCTGGGCAGCCCCTTCCAATGCCTGGCCACCCTTTCCATGAAGAAACTCCTCCTGATATCCAACCTGAACCTCCCTGGGTGCAGCTTGAGGCCATTTCCTCCCCTCATCCCGTCAAGAGGGGAACACGTGCTTACAGGCTTCTCTCCCTTGCAGACACCCACAACTGCCCCCAGGGACCAGGAGGCTCCTGTGGGAACCTCTCCCCTGAATCATTTACAGGAGGCCAGGCAGCTTGTGGGCTGCAGTTGACAAGGTGAGTTGTGGCACATCTTCCATTCTGGTAATTCGCAGTATTGACAAAACATAAAATATTAACGCCAGAGAATACAGAGTTCTCTTTAAAGGCATTGATTTGGGTCCACTGCTGTGCAGAACAGGCCAGGGGAAAAGTTTTCAGCATCAGGCAGAGGGTTTTGGGCCAGGGAGCAAGGACTGCCTTTGCTCTCACACCATGGGCTCCTGCCTGCAGGGCTTTGCTCAGTGCCTGCTCCCAGCTCCACAGGCTCCCAGAAGATCTGCGGTTGGAAGGGCCTTGGGATGTCTTCCCCTCCCACCAGCCCAAGACAAGGGGTATTCACCTCCCTCAAAATGCCCTCCCTGTGCTGTCACACTTCTCTCCACCATCACCCACCACAAAACAGGGGACACCTGCCCAGGGGAAGGAGTGTAGGAGCCTACCTTTTATTCCCCCAAAACTTCCAGTTGCATCCGCTTCTTTATTTGCTCCAACTCTCCTCCAATTTTCTGTGTTCTTCGTGCACCTAATTAATGACTCAATTCATTAATATTTTTTGCAGCAGAATCCTCTTCCCATCTATAAAGTGGCCGTGCCAATTCTCAGCCTTAATTTTAAACAACAGCTTTTGTTTAAGCTTTCTGCAGAGAAAACAGCTCGAGACCAAAGACTCCTCTGTCTCTTCACAAGACAATTATCCAGAATGTTATCAGCAGATCTTAACACACCTTCATCTCCGAGGAGAATTTCTCCCAACACAGTCCACCCACCTATAGATGCACTCAGGACTACAATCAATACATGTTAATTAAGCTGTAGCCCCACTCCAATTAAAATTATAGGATCTGAAGGACAGACATTTGTTTTTGTCAGTAAATTAATTTAAGCATTCATTAACTTTAATTTTTAAATTATATATCACTTTAATGATAAATAATTCTTCTCATTACAGAGGAAGCATATGGAAGGGAAAGATAAAATGGGAGAGACTTGGACCCAGGGAGGAATATGTTCTCCGGCGCTTCCTCCTCTTTCGGCACATCAGCAACCCCATTTGTGTCAGCAAACTGGGCTCTTTTGAAAATTTGGCTGGCAAGTGCAGTGCTGAAATAAGAACAGGGATTCTTTGAGTATCTCACCTCCTTCTCTGCTGGGAACATGAAAGCTCGGCTGTGAAATCTCAGTGTTTTAGAATAGCTGAAACTTTATACAGGCTACCAAAATAAACACTTTTCTGCGGAAATCAAAATATTACCACGTTAACGGGGTTTTTAATTTATATAGAAAAGGGCAGGTTGTTTTACAGCTTAACCCCTTCTGCACAAAACCCAGGCAGAGAGTACTGATTTTTAAAGTGAAGTTTGTGCAGTGTCCTACCTTCCCTGGCGGGGCAGTTAATTAAATACAGAGACCAGCAAAATTTTGGGCCTTCTTTTCCCGGCAGATTCTGGGTGGCAAATGATCTGAACTGCTCCAAAACAGGGGTTTTACCCTCAACATCTCCACCCTAAGGGACTGTCCCTAGAGCTCACCTATCACTGTCCATCCCATCCACACTGGGAATTTTCTCTGCTCCACCTCAGTGCCAAACTAAGCAAACATTCCTTCTGCATGAAGCAGAACTCATCCTACTGATGATCATCCTCAGAGATCAGCAGCTCCTCACCCCGCCAAGCACATCCCGGCATTCCCGTAGCCAGGGTGCTGTATAAATAGCAGCCCTGCACACCCAGACTCCTCCACACAGACGTGTCGTACCGTGCCTGGGACTTGTCAGATGACAAAAATCAAAACAGATTAACTGAATAAATTATTCACCAGAGACTGCTTTTACTCCCGAAGCCTTGTGCTGGACTGGTAAGAACTGATCAGGCTTCACAGCCCGTGGTGGCAAACAAATAGCAGAGCAAAATTATTCGGGGAATAGACTTCCTGACACAAAAAGAGCAAGAAAAACACCGGGTCTCAACCTCTTGGGAGCTTTAGACCTGCAGTGCAATTACAGGCTCTTCTTACTATGTTTCTTCCTCTGAAACAACTGCTTATTTCTGTTCCCAGCCCGATTTTGCAGCTATCATCACAAACCATTCCTGCTGCGTTTTTAGGACACCACATCTGCTACAGACTCCTGGGAGACAGGGAGAGAGAGTCTCTCTCTGAGCCCCCTTGCAGAGGGCTCAGGGCAAACACAATGCACAAGCACCTCTCTGCTGCCCCTTCATCGGAGAGCCAAAATAGGGAAGAGTCAGTGGCACAGCCAGGACTTCCAGAGATAACTCAGGACTCCCAGAAGCCAGACAAGTCACAACTGCTCACACACACATTAATCAGAGCATCCCAGCCCTCTCAGAGCCAAAAATCACTTTTTCCAGCTCCTCTGCCTCTTGCCATCTCCTATCTCACATTGTGTCACACCCCTCCTTCCCACAATTCCACAATTAACCGTATTCCCTTCTCAAGATCCATACCCTGCCCTCCCCTGGAGAACCATCCCTAGCAGGGGGGCTTTGCTGAAGGGATTCGTCCTGCTAGGAGAAGCCCTGCTGCCCGAGTTTCCATATGTCAGTATAAAAGCAAGCAGGGGTTAACCCAGTGCTTGGAGCAGATGGAGAGTTGGACCTGCAGCTTGAAAAACTTCTTTAGGAGGAACAACAGGACCTATATAACAGAAAAGGTTTCATTAAATGGGGCAGTGAAAGAAAAATTAAGCAAAATGTTACTTTATTAGTAACCTGTTTACTTAACTACTGCAGATATTTGAGCATTTAAAAATAGGCTTTCTCCCCATTTATCTATTAGCTCCTCTTCCATCCAGCTGTGTTGCTGAATTCCCATATTTGTGACATCAGTGCATGTTGCTATAGAGATAATTAATTAATGTAACATAATCAAGTCAGCAATTTTACTACTTTGCAGGTTAACAGAGGACTGGAAATAGAGTCCTGAGAACAGCAAAGCTTCCTTCTGAAAAGCCGGGTTTTTAACAATCCTCTAAGCACTGAGAGTTGGGTCTGAAAACCATTTCCACAGTACAGGAAATGTGCCACTTTTGGCATAATCACTGTCATTAGGAGCCTGGAGAAGAATCAGAAAAACAGCAATAAAGAAGGAGAAAGGTTCTGATGAAAAATTGCAGGTGGAAGAGAGTTCCCTGAGCACCCAGCAGAACTCTTCCTCTCATCCTGGCAAAAATTCACCAGCTCAACAGTTCAGAGAGGCTACAAGCCTCTCTGATGTCCTAATGGCTAACCTCAGAAACACAGGGCTTTTTTCCAAGAGCCACCCCAAAAATCAGTGTTCCAGGGAGTGCCTGCCTTCTGTGGAAGAGCAGCTCCTCGTGGGACCTCCTGAGCAAGCTCGTGCTGAGCAGGGACTCGAGACAACCTCTTTGTGTCCCAGAGGACTCAATGTCATGCTCAGCTGTGAGTCTGTGGCCTTCCCAGCTGCTCAGAGCAAGGGCTTCCTGCCTGTCACAGGTGAGCCACACGAGAAGGCAGGAGGTGAGTCCAGACTCTTTCACCTCTCTCATCCACAGTTGCCTCCTGACAGTCAGGTTGGCATTTACAGCTGACAAGGACATCGTGACTTGTCAACGTGTCCAAGCAAGACAACTCTGCAATGAGAGCTACAACTCTACCCAGGAGTTTGCCTTCCCACCAAGAACTGGGCCAAAAAAAAAAAGGATGCTGTGGAGCATTCAAGTAGGTGCCACACTTGATGTTTGGTCTGACTCCACCCTTTTGTTAATTTAGAAAATGAAAATCAATCCCCTTTTCAAGTGAGGCCTTATCTTATTACTTGTCCTGTGCTAATTAGAATCTTTTTATATACTTTTCAGTTCAGGGTCTCTGCCTTCTGAGGTTAGAAAGACGAAAGCAGCACAGATGAAATTAGGTCACTTAACCCTCAGGATGTTCTCATTCCTTAGCAAAGGTTGCTCTGCACACTATGATGAAAAAGGGGAAAATTCTTTAAGAGACAGACACATGCAGAATAAATGAGCCAAAGGCTGTGTTTTGGACAAGAGTGACATCATCAAGCAACGTTTCCCTTCCATAACCATTGATTTTTGTCACATTAGGGCAAGTTTCACTGCCACACCATAACTGAAGACACCTACACTTCTCAGAGGACTGCCCAGTGAAGAAACAGCCAAATTATTATTAAAAAATTAAAAAAGACTATTTAATAGGAAAATCAGAAGGCCTTAAGCTGAAGGAGGAAAGGTTTGGACTGGATATTAGAAAGAAATTCTCCCCTGTGAGGATGGGGAGGCCCTGGCATAGGTTGCCCAGAGAAGCTGTGTCTGCCCCATCCCTGGAATTGTCCAAGGCCAGGTTGGACGGGGCTTGGAGCAACTTGGGATAGTGGAAGGTGTCCCTGCCCATGGCAGGGGGTGAGACTGTATTATCTTTAAGGTCCCTTCCAACCCAAGCCATTCCATGTTGTCATACACTATTTCAATAAAAGCATGGAAAATGTGCAGGTTTTAGGTTGCATTCATGTACAGCCCAATTGAGAAAAAGGAGGACAAAAAAAAAAACACCCAAGGATTAAACACATTCTGATCTGTTTGGAGACTTCAGCATCAGCTACCAATTCTTTCCAGGCTCAGCTACTTTCAATAGGACAAATTGCACCGAGTCACTAAAAATCCAGAGCTTTTTGCATACCATCTGCAGGCAGAGAGAGTTCTATACTCCCTGTTTGCCTGGCAGGCTGCTGCTCTGACCTGTTGCAAGACATCTCTGTGTCTGCAACACAGTCCCAGAGGAGATGAGTCCACCTTACAGAGTCAGTTTAACTACAGAAAGAGAGAAGCAGAAACCTGTAAGACAATTTTCCTGCCACAGTTTGAACAGCAATATCCAAGCCACCAAAAGATTTTCTTGATCTGCACAAAACCCAGAGCAAAACCCACTCTTGCAACAACCAGCTGCTGCTGCTGCATAGGTTTGTAACTGGGATAAAGAGAGAACACATTTTCCCTAAAGCCAGACAACCCAACTCAGATAGCAGAGGCAAGAAAGCATCTCTGGTGAGAGCAACAATGAGCAATTTAGCTTGATTATATCCTTGCAGATCTTCCTATTTAGAATGGTTTGCATTATTTTGAATGCAAACTGGTGGGATTTTTTTTTTCCCTGTGCATCAGCTCTCGCAACCAAAAGTTGTCATTAGCTCCTGATTAAAAGAGATTTTAAATAAAGAGTGGAAACAAGCCCAAACAAAGGAGTGCTGCTGCATCCTAGTCCTGTTGTATCAGACTGACTGCTGCAAATGTCAGTTTTATTTACTGTTTGGAGCCCACTAAGCTCTTTTTTTCCTAGTAGGAGAGGTAAAATTGGGAATACTGGGCCAGGTGGCAGAAAAGAACAACAGAGGAGAGGTAAATAAATAAGCAACCATGAGTCCAGGAGGGTCACACTGGCAACATACATGCAAGTTTGCCCACAGATGCAGCAAAGAAATTAAATAAGCTTCACTAGTGAGAGCCTGACCTTTTCCATCTTCCCCCCAGCAGAAATCAAGCTCCAACGGGGACCACAAAGAGGGTTCAAAATCGCAAAGATAATAAACCCAGGCAGCAGAAGCACAGGAGACTGAAGGGGAAAGACAGGCAGGTGAAAGGGCAACCTCAGGAACACCTGAAATACTTCAAGTCATCCTCTACTGCCGGAATACCATGAGATGATCTATCCCCCTAAAATATTGGCAGCAGAGGACGTGACCAGGTGAGGCAGGAGCAACGTTTGGATGCTGAGAGAAGGAGCCTGCTCTGCTTTAGACAGAGACTGGCTCGTTTTGGCACACGTTTGCTGTGCAATCTTTAGAGGAACAGAACTCCCCTCTAGCAAGGTGCAGGCAGACACCAAATGAGATTAGTTTGAGTTTTGCAGTCTCGATGGCATCCAGAGCACAGGGAACGTCACTGGTGATTTCAAGCGGCGGGTTCCCAACCCCGGAGACGGCCCACCCACAGCCTGGAGGGGATGTCTGTGCTGCACAGCCACCGAGTCCTCTGGCTGAGGGAGAACCAAACCATCAGCACAGGGCACTGCCTGGGTTATACTGTGGTTATATATGGGTTTTATGTTCATCTCGAGGGCCGTGCCCAGTTCTGGGCCCTCACGGCAGGAGAGACATTGAGGGGCTGGAGCGGAACGCAGCTGGGGAGGGTCTGGAGCACCAGGAACGGCTGAGGGAGGTGGGGGGGCTCAGCCTGGAGAAAAGGAGGCTCAGGGGGGACCTTCTCACTCTCTGCAAGTCCCTGACAGGAAGGGCAAGCCAGGGGGGGATCGGGCTCTGCTTCCAGGGAACAAGGGACAGGACAAGGGGAAACAGCTTCAAGGTGCACCAGGGGAGGGTCAGTTTGGACATCAGGAGGAATTTCTTAATAGAAGGGCTGGTCAGGTGGTAGAACAAGCTACCAGAGAAGTGGTGGAGTCCCCACCCCTGGAGGTGTTCAAGAAACAACAGGATGTGGCACATAGTGCCATGGTTTAGTTCACGTGATGATGTTCAGTCAAAGGTTGAATTCAGTGATCTTGGAGGTCTTCTCCAACCTCTGTGATGTAGCTCCTGCTTAATTAGGCAGACTGAGCACCACTGGGAGATGACAAAGCAAGATCTGAGCATGGGATGTCACTCTGCTTCACCAGCTTGCTCAGTCTCCAGCAGGTCCCAGTTTTATAGACATATCTTCTGGTCAAGATGATGGGAAATGGGGTAGAAAAGAGGGGACCCCCACTCCTGCACCTTTCCTGACAGTACACACAGCACTCTGCCCTTTGTCAGGCAGGCTAAAGGCTTGATGGTGACCAAAGTCACTGCTCAGAGGAGCTCAAGACTGCTCCCTCAAACCCCACAGCCAAATCCACATCAATGCACTGCTTCTGATTGCCTTCCCATCACAAACAGCACAGGTCCTCAGCCCTTCTCCAGCCCTCCAGAGCGGGAAAACTAACTGCAATAAATGCAAAGCAATTCCATTCAATTCCACCTTTTAAAAGCAACGCTTAATTAACTCTGCTGGGGCTTCTTTTGCTCTCACTGCTTATGTTTCCATGCCACCGAGGTTAGGAAAACACTTTCTCCCTTTGCACAGAGAGGCCCTGGCTTTCCCTCCCTGCTTTGTGCTGGCATCACATTAAGCAGACACCAGGCCCTCAGGCACACATAGCCTGGCCCCAAACTGGAAAGGTTTCTCCTTCAGAAACCTGTGACCAGATGGTAGATTTTTACTGCTCTGGTTGCCCCCCACTTGGACTCCAACCCAGAGCCCTCACTGGGCTCAGGGACTCAGTGGAATGGGAGAGACCAAGCTGATCCCCACACCCCACAGATCCAGCATTTAGAGTCAGTAACGCTAAACTCTCCAAAAAAAAAAAAAAAAAAAAAAGCAAAGATGGGGGTGGAGGGAGAACAACCAACCCCAGATGTTTCCAAGCAGCTGGCATTGCTGTTTCTCCCAAGATGCTGATGAAGGCAAACTCTGTGGCTTGACAGACCCCCATCAGCCACCCTCTTCCTGCAAACAGAGAATCCAAATCAGCTCTGCTGGATTTAATCATCTTCTCCCCTTAAATAATAAACTAGGGGCAGGATGGGAAAAGGATTTATTCATGTCACTAACTGTCAAAGAAAACGTTTACTGTGCTAAAATAATCTGCAGTCAGAAGAAGAAAAAAAAAAAAAAAGAAGAAAGGAAAACATCCAGAGGAGAGGGAAGTGTGAGAACTTCAGCTCTTACACATGAGGGACACAGACATTCCCAGGTAGACGTTGAAATGGGACATACACAAGCTCTTCCAGCAGGTATTAACAGGGAAAGACAGTGAAAGCAGAGCAGTAAGAAAGGGGGAAGTGCTCTGGTTGCCTCAGCTCAGCTGTTTGAGCTGAACTCTGTATTTTGGAAAGAGCTGAGAACGCACAATTTTTTAAGCGGAGTTTGTGGGACTCGCACCAAACCCCAGCACAAACTCCACAGGTTGCACAGCAGCTCCCCCAGCCCTGGCCTGACGCCCCCCAGGACAGACCACCCTCTCCAAAACTCTTCAGAGAGGGGGAGAAGAGACAACAGAAGCAGGGCTGCAAGGTGCTCCTCCTGCCAGAGGAAGGTCAGGGGGTGCCAGAGGCCTGAGAAATAACAGCAAAAACCCAAAGTACCAGGAAAAAACAGAGACTTTGGAGCATTCCTGAAACACACCCCCAGCTCTGTCACACAAGGCATGAACCCTTTAAAACAGGACACATGAAGGGCCCAGTGACCTGGCACAAGTCCATCAAGGACTATTAAACACAAAGTTACATATTAACTTCCAGCTCAGGAAGCCCTGAAGCTGCAAAATGCCCCAGACTACGAAAATGCCCCAGACTAGGAGGGAGCAAGACACGGGCACAGGCTCTTTCCCAGGCATGTCATCAGATCCTGCCTCTTGCTGGAGACCCACCAGTGCCCTCAGCACAGCCAGGGTTTGTGTCCACTGCAGATAAAAGGGCTGATGGCCACGTTTCACTGGAGCAGGGGCTACTCCCCTGCAATCCATTTCAGTCATCTCATGCAAACCCTGCCTCCTTTCTCTCCAGGCTTCCATCCTGTTTTTTCATACTGGTGCTCACAGCTGGAATCCTGTACAGATCTATTTTTTGGTGTTTTGAGCACGTTCCCAGACCTTTTAAAGCTCTCCTGTGCTCTAGCAGCTATTTCTCATCCTGGGAGACACTCTGCTGGTGGGATCTAACAGCACAGTGAAGGTGTAGTGTGAGCCAAACCAGTGGCTCACAATCCCAGCCTGAGCTGTTAGAGGCACGACCTACCTGCAGAAAACAGTCAACAGGAGAATTAGGCACCAACAGCACAGCTAACCCTGGAATCTCTTGTTCTCACATACCCTCGGGCTGCCCAGCAATTGGGGAAGCCCGGAGGCCTTTCTAGATAAACCAGTGCAAAGCCACAGTGAGGACAGCCTTACCATGGATAATATCAAACAGCTGAACCCAGGAACAAATTGTTTTCCGCTCCAGTCCATGCCTTTCATCACAGTCCTTGGGGGACAAGCGGTGGAATGAGATTCTGTCCTGTCAGAATTAAATCAGGGCAACTGCTATAAGGAAATGAACTCAACTGCTGTGCAATATCCTTGGATATTCCAGTTTTGTGGAGATTTTGAACCTCTGGGATTTAACAAGAGCCGAAGGGTGGGTCGGCCCCCCGCGGACCACAAGGACATCGGGCACACGGGATGCACACCAGGCACGTGGAGAGCGAGCAGAGCACCGAGAGCCACGGGGAAGCAACTGCAATCGGTGCCTCATAACTTATTCCAGCAGCAGGATGTCATTCCAGCTCCACCTGCAGGAATTTCTGCCGCTGAGAAAGCCTTGAAGGTTAGATGGGAAAGGTGTTGCTCGGGGAGGTGAGGGAAGTGAAGGCTGAGGTGGGTGGGGAGAAACAGGCTGCAGGTTACAAAAGCAGGGAAGGTGTTGAGCCTTGAGGTTGCATAAAAATACCATTAAACAGTCAAGAGGGTTGAGCTTCTTGGCATAATCCCACAGGCAAATGCTGAATGCAGCTTCCCAAGAGTGCCTTCTAGCAACCTCCATGAATTCCGTGCTCCAGCCCGTACTCTCCCTGTGTTCAGTCTCTCCCCACGGCCCACCAGCTGAAGTTTCCAGGACATTTCCAGTTTACAGGAATATTAAAGAGCATTTGCCAAATGAAATCTGAATTGACAGAAGGGGACATTCATGATACAAATGATACTTAAAAAAAAAAAAGTTACTCCTCTAAATTAAGGGATCACAATTAATATGTCCTTGCAAAATTATTCACCCCTTTAATTAGAGGTTTTGAGGTTGGGGGGGGTGTCAATTAAGTCTCTGTGATGCTTGATCATCTCTTGATGACATGAGTTGGGCATCAAGCTCAGGTTAAAAGAAGTAGCAACCAGCTGGTTTCTTAAGTAACCCATCCTATAAAATCATTAAGGGTGGAAAAGACCTCCAAGACCATCAAGTCCAACCTTCCTATTTGACAGGGAACACCATTAAGAGGTACAAAATGGACCCTCAGTACTTTCACAACTACAATAAAACCCTCAAACTTATTAGATTCGAGGGGGGGAACCACCTCAAACCTTCACATCTGCATAATTTAAATATATATATATATATAATATATATATATATTTGAATGTTATCTATACTGCACCAACAGCAAGTAGGAAATGCATGAGCATGTTATGGCTCACAAGAGAAATCCCTGCAGCTAAAAGACAGCAGAACAGGGCCTGAAGTATGAGAGACAGGAGAGTTCAGAGCACGGATCGCCAGTCCCAGAGCAAGAGTAAGGCAGGGAGAGAGGCAGCAAATGAGCTGCATACAAGAAACAAAGAAAACCGTGACCTTGAGATGAGAACACACCTGTAACAGATCCATAAAGATGTCAATCTCCTATTTATATAGTGGATAGATACTTGTGCAGACACCCAGGAAGCCATGCATAAAAATTCTGCACCAAGAGTCTGAGAAAACCCCACATCAGACTTCTCTGCTCCCATCTCCATATCAATCCACTGCAAAGCTGTACTAAACGCCTCTTTCCCTCCCCACAGGTAACAATACAAGGCCTAAATGCTGTGCATTTTAGATTTTAGCTGAATTGTATTTGCTGTGCTGGGCTTTACCTCTGCAGGCAGAAATCAGGGAAATAAAAAAAAAAAAAAGAGAGAGAGAGGAAAAATCCTGTACGACTTATTCAAAAGGCTGGAAATGCCTCTCAGCCCTGGTTGTTCCAGGGTGGTTTTTTGCATCTCTCTTCAAACAGAAAAGCAGCACGGGAAGAATTAGAGATCTAAAGTGGCAGCTGGACTGACCAAGAGAAATGTTTGGTGGGGTAGAACACACTCAGCAAAACCAACAGCATCCTAAATAGAGTTGGTTTTACCAGCTTTGAAAACCAAATTGAGGCTTGTAGGAGACTCCAGGGGATATTGATGACTCAGAGTTAAAACTGATCCTTTTCCCCTCTGATGGTCTTGCAGAGGTTTTGGAGAGAAAGTGATGGTAGCAATAACATATATAACATTAATGCACACACAGGGACAGACTGAGGGGGATTCCCAGAGATGCTGCCACCACGGGGTATCCACAGTGCTGGGCTTCCAAAAAGAAGGGAAATGCCCTTTCCCCTTTGGAAACAACCCGCCGTTTGGATGTTCTCCTGGAAAGAAGCCAGAGAAGCACAAAGAGGTAACATTTTCACTCCAGTGCCAGTACACAGATTGGTATTATCCTCCTTAAGTAATTAAGTGCTCTCTACAAAGCCAGGATTAATGCGGTCTCAGCCCAAAAGGCCAAGCAGGCTCTAGACCAAGCAGTACTCATGGAAATTAAGGCCTGGGCTGAGATGGCTTAAATTTCCTCTGTGAGCCTGTGCCAAACCATTCCTCTTAGACAGACACCTCCAAAAGCCAACAGAGAGCACCAGGCACAGAGGCAAGCCCAGATTCAAGCAGTTTGTGTTTCCTGCCTCTGCCTTTCCAGCTTGGAGCTCTGAACACGCTGGTCTAGTGGAAAATGTTCCTGCCCACGGCAGAAGGAGGGAACAAGATGAGCTTTAAGGTTCCTTCCAACCCAAACCATTCCATAATTCCACGATTCACCAGTGCTTTCCCTCAGTGGGGACCTCTCCCACTGCAGCACTGCCTGTGATCACTGCTCTGAAAAGCAACATTAATGATGTTTTGAGAAAGCATCACCTCAGGTCTCTCAATGTCTTTTATAATGTATCCACCTTTCAATTACCGCACTGAGCCATATCCAGTTCCTTTAGTGTTTCAGGATTATCAACAGGTCATAGATACTACCAAAAAAAGCGAAAGAAAGTCAAAAGGCATTTTGCAAGGGCAGGAAACATTCTGGGAGAGCTGCCTGGGAAAAGAAATCCAACCAAACATCCAAGAAACCACCTTTTTCCCTGCTCTGCTCCAGCACAGGTTCATCCAGAACTTGATTCCCCCTGTGGATGGTTCAAGCAGAGGTGGAGATGTGTGCCAGAAAAGCAGCTTACAAACTCCTGCCACCCTCCAAATAAGCACACACCATTAGGAAGGATCAATTAAAAACAGCAGGAGAAGGTACAATTCCCCCCAGTGTTAAACTCCTCCATCCGGATTTTGCAGGATGTTTTTGGATCGGTACCTTTTGCCTGCGAGCAACGACAAAACTACTGATAAAACTTTAAAAAGGGGACTGTCTTTGCACCAGAGGAGAGGCACAGCAGGAGAGTGATGCATTATTTAAAGGAGGGCTTGTGTTTTCCACCCCAGCAGCCACTATGAGATTTGCCAGGCAAAGCATGGTACTGCTACAGAGTCAAAAATCCGAGTGCCCCAAGATGAGCATTCCGTGGTAATGTGTGCTTGAAAAATCCTTTTATCACATCTTCTGATTGTAACTTTAACAAGGCTCAAGTTTTACGGCTAATATTTTGGAGAGCTCCAACGGGGGGTTTTATGGCTTGCCAAGAATTCACAGGAGAACGAGCCTCACCTAAGTTTACTTCTTCCATTAGGGGGACTAAATAGATTTTTCAGATAAATTACCTATCACATGCTGCCTATAAAAAGGTGGGGCTGTAAACGCCCCAGTTTTAACCAAGTGAGTGCCACAAGGAGCAAAAATTTCCTCCAGGGACATGTAACTTCAATACACTTTACACCTGTCTGGAAAGCTCTTCCTTGGATTCCACGGTATCACAGACACCAACAGCCCCCTGCCAGATGCTGGAGCAGGGCTGTGCTGCCCATGAGGAGCACACTGTGTGTTTGCCTGCCGTTTAAAGTCAACGTTTCTCTCTTTTCTTTTAAATCAAAGAAGAATTAACCTTTGGGGGGGGGGGAAGAATAATAATTAATAAAACCCCTCAAGGTCCATCTCCTGCAGTGTTGACACAATAGTTTTCATTTGCAAGCAAATGGAAGTTGAACTTAAACGTCAAATATTCATTTATCAGCATTAACCCAGCTCCCCCTCCCCTCTTTGTCTTCACTCACAGGCATTTTTCTTGTTTGCCTTTCAGTGGGTTCATGAGTGTGTGTATAGAGACATTTTCACGCCCCAGATTACCCCCTGAACTCCTCTGATACACCACTTGTCCCCTGTGACAGGATTGCCTGTTCTGGGCAGCATTCTAAAATAATAATAATAAAAAAATAAAAATAAATAAATAAAAACACCAAAAAAAACCCCAAAAAACCACAGAATCGACTTTCCAAGAGGCTACCATCCAGGGAAATCCATTCTCATCAATGGCAAGCCTCCCAGAATCTGCTTTTCATTCCTTTTTCATTTTAAAAATGTCAGTGCGTGTTGTCAGTGTGCAATTGTTTTCCTTAATCATCCGCAGCAGTGAAAGTGCTCATCTTTGTGGTGTGGAAAAGTCACTGGCTTTATTCATACCCCACTCCATTTCAGGAGGATGCTTTCCAGGCTGGGTTGGCCCTTGGGAATCAAAGCTGATACACTCACCACCTTCTGTACGAGCCCGTGTGAGCCAGAAATTCAGAGTTCTTTGCTGGGGCTGCACCGAAGGAGAGGCACAGGCACGAAGGTAGGTGTCAGAGAAACCTTAAAGAAAAGCCATCTAGAAAACTGGGCATCCTCTTACTGTAAATTTGGGAAGTAGTTAAAAAAAAAAATCGGGCTTTGTTGTCGTCTGGATTTTCCTCAAAGCCAGAAAGGAGAACTGTAGAACGTCGTTCTGCTCGTTACCACTCTCCAGAGTTGTTCCTCAGTGCAACAAGCTACAAACAACCTTTCCAGTTCAGTAAATTGTCCGTCCCCCCCCCGCCCCCCCCCCCCCCCCCCCCCCCCCCCCCAGCAATCACAAAGAAAAGCTGTTGAAAGGTGCGGGCAATAGACTTCTTAAAGAGCTGTTGACAACTCCCAGGAAACTTTTACATTTCGAATGCATTCTGCCCACATTTCCTGTATTTTCCGTGGTTCTTAAGTTCCTCAATTTAGCACACAAAGCTATTTGCATGAAAATAGCATCTTGAGAGTTCTTACAGAAGACTTACAATGCCTTTCCTTAAAAAAAAAAAAAAAAAAAAACAAAAAAACCCACAAACCACCACATAATTGTAGAATTGTGTGTTGAACATCTCAGGTAGCCGGGATAAGAGAAGAATGAAGCACAAAACTGATTGCAAACATTTTTCTTTCATTTTAGATCCCATCAAGTTCTCATTCTCCAGCTGCCACTCACACTGGTACTCCTGGATACATTAATCTAGTGCCATTATCACTCTCTAAAGGCAAGGAATGCTTTTATTAAAGCAAAGACAAATTAATTTAATGGTTTCACTGTCTGTGTATCTAAAAATACATGAAGACTTCCTCTTGACCTGCAGGTAGAAAATTCTACATTGATATGTTCTTGGACTAAACCCACTCCCAATGAAAGATAATCATCCCATCTGGCAAACACCCCTCTCTCAACGTCCCAGAGAAATGGCTGCAACCTGTGATGCCCCAGACAGGTCCAGCAGAGTGTCTGCTGAGATTAAATCTCTTTCTAAACGAGATGATCCTCAACAAACCCACCAGACTATGAACTCCACCAAGACTCTGATTTGCAGGGGACAAGTGTTATGCAAGCAGAGATGTAATATTTTGGATAGCCAGCAGTACCTCACTTCAGGATGCTGCACTTCCAGCCGGCATCTTAAATTACACCAGGATATAATTTAAACAGGAATAAACAGGAGAGTTTCAACATGCTCCAGAGGGAAAACCAAAAAGCCAGAGTGATGCATTTGCCAAATTTTATGCTTTCTGGTGTTTCTGGGTGAGTTGCAAGTTTCACAGATAGATCACTCACCATGTTGGAATAAGCAAGGATAGGTCACTGCTTGCAGCCAGTCCAGCTCCAGTGCCTGTTGCTGTGGACAGCAGAAGCTCCCAGAACCTTTCTGGACTCAACATTTGCTCAGGTTGCCCACAAACACAGGGGGCTGAAGCCAATGACTTGGTCCTGGCAGCCCAGCCTGCCCACACCTAAACCCAAGGAATCTTGAACTCCAATGCAAAACTCACTGCGGGAAGGCAAATCTTAATAAGCTATTTACCCACCTGATCAGGCGCTTCCCGAAATGAACACGATGCTTTGGATAGCCCATGGAATGTGACCTGCCAGGGGCTTGGTTTGGAGAGATTCTGGCAGGGGAGAGCTGTCAATTAAAACGATAGTCCATATTCTCCCTTTCAAACCCCAAGTGTTGCCCTCAAGATCATTAGAAAGTCACAAGAAAGGATCACTAACCACCACCTTCCAGGATGGACCACAGGAACTGTGCGTGATGTTAGGGATCAGTAAAGGACAAGGAAGCAGAAGAGTACAAAATTTCAATAGTAAGTACCATTTTAAAATGGTATTTAACCCAAAACTGGAATTGCAACAGGGCAAAAAAAGTGTTCAAAATCCCTAAAATATTTTAAGATCTGGAATTACTGACCTTTGATCTACAAGACTTTTGCTGCAGCCCCACAAATACCCCTGAACAAGACCTTGGAGTTTATTCTAAAGTGATGCCAGATGCTTTAGAGATCGCTATGAGTTCTCAGATGCTCTGTTTCATGCCTCACCCAAAATAATACACACACCTTCAGGAGCATAGACTGAAACTGTGAGAGTACATCACATTAGCAAGAACCTGGGGGGTAGAAAAAAAAGAAAAAAAAAATAATAGCAAATCACTGGAAATAAACCCATACAGCATCTGGACTTTTCTTTGTGGAATCCCAGCTTCAACATTGCTTTTCTCACAAACCATGTCAAGATCATCTCCTGAAATGGCACGTAGTAAAAATTACTTTTTGAGTGAACAAATGTCAAATTTCCTTGATGACTGGCACTATCAGCAAATCATCACCCAAGTTTGATTGAAAAAAACTACAAGGTCACCTCCAAGTAACTCTTAAGTAGCTATTCTCATGCAAATGTTTGTGTGCACAAGTGCAAGGAAAACACAAATAGCAAGAAATATACTGAAAAATAAAACTGAAACAATTTAAAAATCACTGCAAGTAGAGGAGCTCTCCCATGAGGTAGCAGGAGATTTTTTTTTAACACTTCTGAATGTTATTGCAAAGGCAGAAAGAAAAGACAAATTAGAAAGATGAGAAGGTAGCAAAACACAAGGTCAGCAATAATGCGACTCCGAGGTATTATTGAACTCACTCAAGGTTAATCACAGAAGCCAAGTTTTTACCTTAGTGCCTTCACCAGATGGCTAAAAATGATGGAAGGATCCAGCCCAAGAAACATTAGATCCTCTCATTTCTGCCTCACAAAAGAAGTATTTGCAAGACCCTGGTTAATTAAACTAATAAACCACAAGTGAAAGCCTGGCCTTGTGCCACTTTTTGACTAACACGTTGTGCAGGGTGTCACATTAACAGCTTTTATCCCATTGAGAGGGGGTGGGAGAGGAAGCAGGGAAGGGGCAGCAGTGGAGAGAACATGACAAACCGGCTGATTTTCAATTAAGAGTTGAAACAAAAATTAAGTGCTTTTAGCGCTCAGCCTTGGAAGTGCCAATATTCTGAAATAACACAGATACCTGGCCGTCCTACAGCCCTGTTAAATCAGCTTCCTTTGTTCAAAGCAGAGTTGAGCAGCACTTATTTAACAAGCACTGCTTCAAGCATGGCTCAACACACAGGGAGGAAGCCTTTGAGGGCAAAGGAGAATGTCTCAGAGGAATGGTGGGAGAAAAGATTTCTCTTTGGACTAGAAATCACTCACCACAGCAGCTTCTGGCCAGGTTGGGAGCATCTGAAGATCATCTACCTCTGCTTGGGCTGAGGTAGGTCTTTGTCCCAGGAAGGTATGTTCATGTCCCCAGGTGTTAAGCAGTTGGTGAAGGTTTGAGATCGTGATCACAGGATCCTGGAGGGAGAAGCAGACACCTCAGAAAGAGGCCTCAGTCAGGACGCCCTAAACATCCTCCTCAGTCACCACCTTCTCCTTGTTGGCCTTGCTCATGGACTTCTAAAGCCTTTAAAGCTTCATACCTGGTTTTGATCTGAGTGTTGGAGGGTGGAGGTTGAATCAGAGCCCTGCTTTTGTGGGGCACCGGAGTCCGAGGTGCCAGTGGGATCCATTGAGGGTGGATGGTTCCAAAGCCACATTATCTGTCTCTGTTTCAGCCCCTCTAATACTGCACAGCCTGTTACCTGCCTCTTGTAATTCAGCCACCTGCTGCAACAGGTCATCCCCCTGTGCACAAGTTGTACAGGCACCTTTTCTCCAGGAGTATCTGGGCATCCATTGCAGGTCCCCACCTGTACTGACATCTCCTTCCTTACCGGTTCCATCTGGGAGGACTCACCTCAGTTGCCTGGTTATTTAGGGCTCAGGGAAGCTCCTGCACCTCCTTCACTACCTTTGAAGTGCTCAGGGCTTCACGTTTCATTAGTGGTCACTCACACCTGCCATTATCTTTCCCTCCGGTTTCCATATCCTGATTTCTTTGATCCATTTGCAACGAGATCCACTTACTCCAATCCCTGCCCCCTCATCTTTGATACAACACACAACCGATTCTTCCTGGGAGCCTCTTTCCTTCTTCCAAAGAGCTCTCCAGCTCTTTGTGTTACAGCCAAACCCATTCAAAAGGCCCCTTCATACACTTGTCCTGAAACTCTTTTTCCATCAGTCAGTCGCTGGTTCTCCACACGCAAGTGCCCTTGTCTGCACGTGACCAAGGCTCTCATGTGCTCCATACAAAGCCTCTCAGTGCCTCCAGAGTGGTGGTTGGGAGCCAATATGCATTAACCTTTCCTCTCAGAAACCTGAATACAGGGAACTGCGGTTACCCAAAAGGCCTAATAGCTACTCTGGAGAGCACCTTGCAGAATGTTGAATTGCCTTCTTGGGATGCTTTGATGAGGGACATAAGCACAGAAGTATTTTGAAAGAGCGTGACTCCATCTCTCTCAGAAGTACCAATAAGCAGTAGCTAAATTTTCTCTGTCCTGTTGGAGCTTGTCTGACTTCTTGAGAAATTAATACCTGTCCTTAAGCCTAGGCTGATACAAGAGCCACCAATTTTTCAATGGCTCCACTTTGGCACTACTAGAACAGCAAAATTATCATCATGTAAAGGTATCATTAGTTAAAGCAGAGTTTTCATTATCTGAAGTAAAAAGAATGTGCCCCAATGTTGTTTGTGATACATGCAGAAGCACAGCTAGCAGAATATCCTGAGACTAGAAGGGACCCACAAATATCATCAGTCCAGCTCCTGGCCCTGCATAGGACACACCAACAATCCCACCATGTGCCTGAGAGCATTATCCAAACTCTCCTTGAGCTCTGGCAGCCTTAGGGCTGTGACCACTGCCCTAGGGAGCCTATTCCAGTGCCTAACCACCTCTCTTCTGTATCCCAACATTTTAGAAAAAAAGATCCAAAGGACAGATCAAACTGAAGACATGGGGAAGGAGCAGCACCACGCTGGAGACACAAATAGTTTGCTTCTCACCTGCCCTCACGCATCTAATTTTAAATCCTTCCTCTGTGCCTTGCCTGCAGGGCACTCAGGAACAGGGCAGCGTCCAGATCCCAGGCTTAAAGCATTTGTTGTCCAAAGCTATGTGGTCCTTTCCTTTCTTTAGGGGTGCACCCGTGCTTTGGGGAAAAAAAAAAGTATGGGCAAGAGCCATAAGACCACTGTACTTCTCAGAGAATCTGCTGAGCTGGAAGGGATCATAGAGTCCAACTCCTGGCCCTGCACAGGACCATCCCCAAGAGTCACACCATGGGCCTGAGAGGATCATTCAAACAGCCCTTGAGCTCTGCCAGCCTTGGTGCTGTGACCCCCGCCTGGGGAGCCTGGTCAGTGCCTGACCATCATCTAGGGGAAGAACCTTGTTCTAATATCCAAACTAAACCTCCTCTGGCACAACTTCGGGCCACTCCCTCGGGTCCTGTCACTGGTCATAACAGAGCAGAGATCAGTCCTGCCCTTCAAGGAAGTTGCAGACCCCGATGCTGGAATAGCTGCCTCACTCTCCACCACCCACCTTCCATTTCACTGAGGAGCTCCAAGCTGCAGAGATTGAGGTCGTGCAAAGGCACCTCCCTCTGTTTCCCCTACCATGAGCCCTGGCAGCTCCACTGGACACACACAGAGCCCCGAGAGCCGAATGCCTCCCACGCTCACCCCGCTCAGGGCCGCGCAGTCGGGAAGGGGTCAGTGCGGGGGTGTCTCGGCCCCTCTGTTTCAGAGGCAATAAGCAGAGAAAGGGACGAGGCTGTGATTACTATTCGAGGCTTCGGAACCAGGAGGGATGGGGGAGGTTGGAAAATGTCACCAGCTTCTTGCAGCCGTGACACGGGCTGGCTCGTGGGCAAATTAACACGAGCGGGAGAACTCGCTGGGGCTCATCAGGGTAATGAAATGTGATATCCACTGCGGAAAGCAGGGGAAGGGACAGCTCTGCTTTGCTGTAGCAGCGATGCCCTTTAGACAAAAGACTCCCTGGTGAAATGCAAAACAACTCTGGGATAGAGTGTATTCAAACAGGATCCAAGGACAGCAAACCCATAACCGGGAAAGTTGATCCCTCCTGCTTGTTTCTGTGCTGCATCGGGATGTACCAGTGTGTATTTGGGAAGCAGGGGCTGGGAAAACACTGCCGTTTTCCTTTCTTCCATTCTCTAATAGTCCTGTTGTTCAGGGTCCAGATAAAAAGGTCTCACCCCTAAAAGCCCTGCTGACTGCACCTGTACAGGCCACGTTCATTAGCCACAGGTTAAGACTGATTTACAGCAACTGCTGCACCACACACAGAGGGGAAAAACCGGCAAACAACTCTGCCCATCCAGACACTCCTCTTTTCTCCTCCAGCTCAACCCAAACCTCCCAACACTCCTTTCCTGTGAGGACAGATAAATTCCAGCCCTTTTTAAACTCTCCTGTTCAAGACCACTGGTTGTTAGCATGGTCTGTGTCATCTCAACACAGTGCAAGGAAATCTTCCTTGCTAACCCATTGGCTGACATTACCACCTCTTCAGAAATGCTTTTTAGTGCTGTCCCTAGTTTTGATTCCAAGGCACATCCTCTTAACAGCTCCCAGCTCACATGACTCTCTCCAGCCTTAGAGGTGAAGACTTGCCTCCTGACCTGTTACAGTTTTTCTGCAAATCAACCTTATTTCGGGGCCCTCTGCCTTGCACGTACCTTCCCATCTTCTGCCATTACAAACAGTAGTTTCTGTGTAAGTGGGATTCCTGGAGAGTTCTTTTGGAGGAACTTCAAGGAGATCCTAGGAAAGGTTCTCCAAAATAGCAACTATTCTTGCCCTAACACAGCTTGAGCATTGTACATCCATCCAGAATAGGATAATGCCCATTACCCCATCGATAACACCACCTGAGAGCTCCTCTCTGAAAGTCTGCCATGGCTCTGAGTAAAAGGGAGACACCAGTCCTAGGGACAGGAAAAAAACCCAGAGATCACAGCTTTAACTTTTTTCTTCACACCTTCCCTCACAGTGGAAATACTGCATTAAGATGTTGGGTGAAGCATAACACATCCCACACTTCCCATCTCAGCTTGAAACATGTAGCCCTCTGTTACAGAATCCCAAATTGCTGCGCTGGGGCCTGCAATTCATTTGTTAAATCATTTCTTTGCTGTTGTCTGGACTTGAAATAATTTTAAGGAGTCCATATCCAAAGATGCCAATCCTTGTTGCTGCAAGACCGGGCTGCTGTGACATCCTGACACGCTTTCTCTAACATGGTTCCCTCAGAAACCATTCCAACCTTGATACCAGCTACACAGAGATATTTGTTTCTCCACACCAGTTTGTTTGGGGTTTTTTAAGGGCCTTAAATAAGCTGTTGGAAAAACGTTGACTCTGCAAACAAAGTTTCCACGCAGAGCAATTTATCTGCTACATGGCATCTTAATTTGGATATGTGTTTTAAGAACACTGTGAGCAGCCAGGCTTTGGGAAGTTACATAAATCAGTACATTCACTTTTGTACGTGCTACCAAGAAATGAATGCCTCTTTCCCTTCCAGTTAGCTTTTGTGTGTGTCACAGGCACTGCTCCCTCTCCCCACCTTTTCCAGTGTCTTCGGGATACAACCACAGAAATTGTCATATTGAATTACACTGATAAACCATCCAATTTGGTGCCCTCTCTCCAATCATACCCCACACCAGCTGCTACGGATTTAACACTCCTGCTAATTGACAATGATGGAACAGCACCACCACAAGGGACATGTTTCCTTTGCATTAGGGGACCCCCTCCTTTCCTGCAGCTTTTTGTCATGTGGATTTTTATCCCAGCTCACATACCTGTAAATGTTGTACATTGACAACATCTGCTGGGGTTTTTTTGGACAGACTCAGCAGTATCAGCCACGAAAATGTCCCAAAGGCTGAAGCACCTCTGCTCTGGAGACAGGCTAAGAGAGCTGGGGGGTGTTCAGCCTGGAGAAGTCTCCAGGGAGACCTCAGAGCCCCTTTCAATGCCTAAATGGGGTATATAAAAAGGAGAGAGAGGGACTTTTTGTATGGGCATATAGTGGCAGGACAACAGGCAATGGTTTTAAACTGAGAGAGGCAGGGTTAGATGGGATATTGTGATGAAATTTTTCTCTGTGAAGGTGGTGAGGCCCTGGCACAGGGCCAGAGAAGCTGTGGCCATCCCTGGAAGTGTTCAAGGACAGGGCATGGAGCAGCCTGATCTAGTGGAAGGTGTCCCCACCCATGGCAGGGAGATGGAACAAGATGAGCTTTAAGATCCCTTCCAACCCAAACCATTCCATGATTCTGGCGAGGAGTTTCACAGTTTGGCACATTAATTGAGTGAACATCATATTGACCCCTGTATTGCCACTCAGTTGCAAGTGGGCATCCCTTAAACCTCTCAAAAAACCTACACGAGGGCACAGGGTGACTTCCCAGTGTTATTCAGCAACTTGCACATCTCAGTCACATTCTGTCTCTTCTGCAAATGGAAACAGTCCTTGCAACTAATGCAACCTCAGGAAGAAGAGCTTTAAAATATGTGACACTTGCTGCAGCAGGGAAGCCTTCCCTTGCCTCTAATCACTGTCAGAGCCTATCTTCCCAAACCTTCTGTTTGTGCTGGATCACCCTTCCTGCCCGCCGGAGGCTCCAGGCAATGCGCCAGCTCCCACAGAAGTATCCAAGACCTCCCTTCACCCCACGGCAAGAAAGGGATGAGCCAGGCCAGACTCAGCCTGGCTGGAAGTGTTCCTCCTGTGGGAGACACGTACAGCGACTCAGATGAAAAAAAACCAAACCCACGGATTACTGGATGTTGCAGCAATCCCACGGCAAGGAGGGGACGGGGACAGGGTTGGGCTGCCCTGCAGAGTTCAGCTTTCTTCCGTAACAGAGAAATTTGCAGCGTAATTAAAATGAAATGCTGGTGTCTGTGCTGCACGTTGAAATATTGATGGAGGGAGGCATAAAGCATTTTATGAATGCAGCCTTCCATTTTGTGATTTACTGCCCCCAAACACCACTTTCACAGAACCTACTCGGGAAGAAACGGGCAGAGATGAAAGAGCAATAGTGGTTTTATCGCTGCAGAAAAAGGGAATGGAATTGGGCAAAGTTAAATACTATGTATTGAGATAGTCTTTCACTCTGAACTTTAGATACAGCAGGAGCTCCCTCACACCTGGAAAGGGTTCTCTGAAGTTCATGGAGGTTTTTTCCCTTTCCTTGTGCCATACTAGTGCTGGGAAGGGGTTACGCTGCTTTTAACTGCAGTTAAAAAGAGGTCAAGCCCCTATTTATAATGAGGCTTGAAGTAAAGTACTCAGAGCTGTGTGGGGAGACACAGAAGTAGGACTCTGCATCACCTTTACCTGCCACTGTGTCTTTATTACTCAATCCCACCAAGTACAGTTCAGCCAAATGGAAGTCTGACCCTGTCCTTATTTCAGAAAAAGGGAAAAAGAAATATTCAGAGACCATTTAATTAATGATCTAATTACAGCATAGGCTAAGACAGAGGCCTTTGCTGCAGTGACTCTACAGCTAACTCTGCCTGAAGCTTATTGCCACAGGAACCAGTAGGAAATTTGCCTCCAGGATGAGAAAAATCCCAAATTGGAGTCAAAGACGAGACCTCAGCATCCATCAAACCTCAGGCAAGGGGAATGCAGAGCAGCAGGGTACTGACACAGCAACCAACTCCAGAGAGGATGAAGGAAATCTTGCTGGGATCCAGGAGGATGGTTTAAAACGTGTAGTTTCACTTCACTCAGTCACTCCTGCCTTTGGTTTTGCTCTGCCAAATCAATGAATGAACTGCAGTGAGCTGGCAGGAGCCAAAGAAAACATTATTAGCCCAGGTGAGAGGTGGGTTGTTGACCCATGGCCCAGCAACCCACACTGCCCACCTACAGCTCTCTCCTGCCATTCCCCAATCTTGCTTTTTCCTTTTATTCCCTCTTGTTCCTCTCCTCCTTATAACCAGGTAAAAGCAAGAGAAAGCAGTGCTGACCCCATATTTGGGCTGAGCAAGGGCTATTCCAAGGTGAGGCTGTGTCTGCACCTCATGAGCACTGAAATCTCCCTTGTAAACTCACAAGCAACTCCCTCCTTCCTTTCCATTTAATCCCTCAAACAGATGGGGCTCCAAATTTGCCAGCTGTTTCCCAGAGGGTGGCAGAAATGCCAGCCTGGCACTCCCCAGCCATTCAACCTGCCCAATTCCAAATTTCCAAGCTCCTTGCTCCCAGACCCAGCCACTGTCAGGTCCAGCTGAGGTCATGGACAGACCCTCATGGAGCTGTTTTCAACACACACAGGACCTGAATCATCCCTTAAGACTCATTCAAACCATTTCTCTCAACCACAGGAGGCGAGATTAGGTTCCCAAATGCTTCACTGGGCTCAGCCCAGCTCCCACAGCTGGAATATTCTCTTGCCACTTCACTTGCAGGTAGAATCTTGTTTCACTTCTTTTAATTCCCACTTCTTCCAAAAATGAAGTTCATTAGACTTCAGCTTTAAATTTCCTAACTACACTTCTTCCAAGTTTCATTTCCTCTGCTAAGCTTAAGAACATGGTTTTCTGAGCCAACTTAAAAACATTAATTTTTTACTGTATCTTTCAATTCAAGCATTTACAGGTACAGTTTTGAACCCCCAGTGCAAAGCACATGTTGTTTCACAAGCTGAGGCAGAAGAGTTAAAAACCAGAAGCAAACCCAACCAGGTTGAACATTCAAAGCTTGCTGGTTGGAAGAGCCCTTACTACCTACTCATGTTGTGAAAATACATTTAATTTTAAGGTTTGAGTCTGTTTTGACATAGAGATGGGATTCATACAACAGAGCAACTTTCTTGCAAGATGAATTTTTACATCCCATGTTCCCTTGACAAGTAATTCACTCACAGCCATGTGACAAAACACTTTCTGAAGCCCCTCAATTTACTGTTTCCTCAGCAAAAAAAAAAAATATGTGCGAGAGGCCTGTAGAAAATTAAATATATGCACATATTGAGAACAACAGTAAGTGATAGATACCACTCAGTGAAGTTTGATGTGACCAGGAACTGGTGGGGGACATGTGATTTAAAGGTTGCATTAAATATCTGAAGCTTTAACTAATCACTGTATAAATAACTTACAGTGGTGGCTTCAGGCAAATGACTGATTTTTGGCTTCTCGTCAGACACACACATGTATCAAGGGAGGTGGATCTAAGATCTACAGGAGGAGGGGAAAAACAAATTCAGGAACACTATTGGAAAACAAGAGAGCAAATCACAAAAGCCAAAGAAAAAAAAAGGCTGCAAAAATAAGACCTGTTGTTAATGTCCAACACCCACAGTGCCCTGGGGAGTGAGGCCCCAGCAGGCCTGAGAGATTCCATGAAATTATCCGCCACACAACCCCTCCCTGGGTCATCCATGGATGTGGTAACAATACCCCAAAAGGCCAAAGGAGCACGGAGATTCCCTGTGCTCCCTGCCCTACAGGCTGGCATGGTCTGCGATGGTCAGAGGGTCTCTGTGCCCCACAGACACACCTGGACATGGTACACTACCCCTGGAGGGAGCAGCAAAGCTGCTCAGCCAGCTCAGTCCTTCAAATCTGGGCCTCGATTCTCTTTTGTTCTCCCACACCAACAGGAAAGGACATGCTACACAGAATGTCAGAACCATTCAGGTTGGAAAAGACCGCCAAGATCACCATTCCAACCTGTGCCCCATGCCCACCTTGCCACCCAGCCCAGAGCACTGAGTGCCACGTCCAGTTGTTCCTTGGACACCTCCAGGGATGGGGACTCCACCAACTCCCTGGGCAGCCCCTTCCAACGCCTGACCACCCTTTCCATGAAGAAAGAAAGGAGAAAGAGGAGTTGTTAAATAGGAGCCAAATCCACCACAACGCTGACGGACCACATCATAGAATCCAAGAGCGGCGGACAAACCTCAGCACCTCAGGAGGCCTCACTGAGTCCTTTCAGTCCTTTAAATCACATTAATCTGACAAAAGGAGGAGTTGCTTCAGAGCAGATTCACCTGGCAGGAAGGAAACATGCCAAATGACCAAATGACCCAACATGACCAAATATTTCAGGAAATAACCTCAGGGATGAGCAAGGACAGCAATACCATCTTGTTTTGGGGAGCAAGGGTGAGCACACAGAGGTGGCTTCCCAGGAAAACACCAGATGTTTGGCTGGGTCAGGAAACACTTCCAAGAAGTGTAACTCTTCCTTCCTGGTTTCAGTCGTGTATACAGGTTGGGCCATTTTTGGGTTACCTGTGACCAGATGTGGCTCCACCACTGGCAAAGTTAATTTTCAGTACGGAGGAAGGTAATTCAGGCGTCAGTAAGTATTGATCTTCACTTTCTCTCCTTCATGACCCAAGAGGCATTCTCAGATTACTTACAAAATGTGGATAATCTCATGTTATTTATTACCTTTAAAGAGCATCCTGTCTCCTTTTTCCCTAAGGGTAGTCACTTTGGATAGGGAGAAGAGCTGAAGCTACTGCTTATTTTCTACTTTAACCAACATACAAGGGGCAGGGAGGGAAAGAAAGAAAGAAAGAAAAATATCAAGGTCAGTTTTCACTGGGATGAGGAAGGAAATCGCCCTTTTATTGTCCCTTTTGGCTCCTGCTCCTGACGTTGAAATCCAAGAGCTAATGAAGATAGATGGGTTCATCCATACTGTTGGGGTCTGGATACTAATGAATATTATTTAATGGTCAAGAGCTGTCACGGGGGGCATTGATTAATTAGCAGAGTTTGGAGGAGAGTGACTCTACCAGCACATCAGCTACTAATAATAGAACCCAAATCAGTCAGGAAGCAGATCCAAAAAGATGAGGCAACTGCAGGCTCACAGCTCACCTTCACTGCAAGAAACAAAGGCAAAAACTCTTCCAGTGGAATTTTTTGAGGATACAAACTTTTGCTGAGAATTGGGTCTTAAACACCTCTTGATTTCTCCTTGATTCAGTTTCCTACTTCTACAAGTAAAACCTCCCTCCCCCCCATCCATTTCAAGCATAATCTACTCAGAACACGAAATCTTTCCCCCTCTCTGTGTGTCTACAAGGCCTGGGAAAAAAAACCCAAACGAACCCACAACAACGAACAGCTTGTTATAGGGATTTTCTACACTACTGGAAAACAAACCAAAAAATGAATTAACAAAAGTGACCCCAGGGAGAGGAGAGCTGCACTTAAGATAAGCTTCCCAGGTGTCTGGAGGAGTGCAGGGAATGATGATGAAATAGCTGTATCATACATACACACATTTGTTAGAGCACACACTGACACAGCTGGGAGACACTGACAGCTCTGCAGAGTAAGACTGATTTCCAAGCACTGAAAATCATCTTTTTGGAAGGCTTAGGAGGAAAAATTATCCAGCCAATCTGACAGAGTGGTCATAATTTCCACATCTAACATCTCAGTAATGCCTGAGCCACAAATTACTGTCCTACCTCAGCAGAAAGCAGAGATCTTCGTGCTTTTTGTTCACATGGTAGACTTGATCAGTGGCTACAGTGATTTGGAAAATAAGACAGGTGGGTTTTGCACAGTAAAGACAGAGGCACAGGGCAAAGAGGGAGAAGATCCTGGCCTGTTCCCCAGCTTGCTGAAGTTTCCTTCAAGCTCTAAAATACCATTTCTGGAGCTCTGCAAGGAAAAACCACAACTCCAAGCACTAAAGCAGAGCTAAATCTCCCAGCAGTGCAAATGAAAACAAGTGAAATAAAAGCCAATCTAGTATCTCTTAAACTAAACTTGAAGCAGATCCCAGGTCATGACTCAAATTTCATCAGAACATGGTACAACAAAGTAAAAAAACCTTCTCTCCGTTGACTTCTGTCGATGAACCCCACACAAAACATGGCCCAAAACCACAGCCCCTACAGTCAGATTTTTCTGGTGGGTAGCCCATAATGCAGGTATTTTACAGCATTAATTAATGAAAGCCACACACCACTAAGCAAGACGGCAGCACGATGCTGCAGCCCACACCCAAGCTCCAAAAGGAACAACTCAGATCCCAAATTTTACTGTGCAGGTGGGTTGGGTAAGACATACCTGACTGCTCCATGGATGGGCTCTCACTCCTTTCCCCCAAGACAGTGTGTGCACTAGACAACTGCAGCAGCACCAGGAGGGTACCCAAAACTGCAAGTGCTTTTAAATATCCCAGTTCTTCTTCCCTCCTTATGCTGAATTTTCTTGGGAAACCAAGACAGGATTCCCAAGCAGCTCCTAGGACAAGGCACTCTTAAACCCTTCATAAACTATCCCTTCTGATTCAAGGCACCTGACTCTTATATAAGCCCTTAGTGACCTGATGAAGGAGGCAGAGCAGCTGTGGTCACCAGGCTGGAGTTAACCAGCTTCACCTGGGCATCAGAAGACACAGCTGAGTTATCACAGAGCTCGTGGCCTGAGGTCTGCAGCACCACCCCAGCCCCTGTATTTATTTCCATGCTGGGAATTCATTGCAAACTGTTGATCAATAGCTGGAGAAAAACTCTCTCTTTGCTGAGTGATGCTGCTGCTGCTACTGCCCAGAGGTTGCTTTGGATTGTGCTGACTTTAGTCCCTGCTGCCACAGAGGGCAAGGTCACATCTCCTGTGTGCCCTGGAGCTGTTCATTGTTTATAATCACAACAGAAATAGAAGCTTGTGGAGAAAAGTTCCTATTTTGTTCTCCCTCTTCTTCTGCCCTTGGCCACTGGGTCTGTTCCTGTCCCAGCTCCACTTCAACCAACTGTTCCTTCTTCCTTGACTTTGCAGGCAGTTGGCCCAAAGCCACAAGCACGCCATGGCTGAGGAGGGTAAAGCAGCTACAGCACACTCCTGCTCCTCACCTTCCCTTTTGTGTGACCAGGCTCTCCAAGGACAAGGACCTTCTGAGGAGCTCATGGCTGAAGGGAGTCCTACAAGATGTTGAATCCTAGAATGGGTTGGGTTGGAAGGGACCTTAAAGATCTTGCACTTCCACCCCCCTGCCACGGGCAGGGACGCCTTCCACTATCCCAAGTTGCTCCAAGCTCTGTCTAACTTAGCCTTGGACACTTCCAGGGATGGGGCAGCCACAGCTTCTCTGGGCAACCTGTGCCAGGGCCTCCCCACCCTCATAGGCAAGAATTTCTTCCCAAAATCCCAACTAAATCTTCTTCCTAATATCTAATCTAGGTCTACCCTCTTCCGGAGAGCAGTCATGTTCTTTCCCAGAAAAATCCTGCTTCCCAGCTCTGTCACCAACATCTTCACTGCCTCAACAGCAGCACCAAGTGACAGTTCTCTTGTCCCAGGACGTTGGCTCTGAGATAATAACACAGGACAGCTGGTGCCACCAAGCACTGTCCCCCAGGAGCTCACAGCACCAGTGACTTTCCACTTCAGGTCATAAACAACCTCCTTCCCTTTCTCCTTCCTCCCCCACAGCTCCAGCACTCCAGCTTGACAATGTCACAAACCCAGCCTGCACCGAGAAGCAACGTCCAAGACCAGTGCGAGGCACTGCTCAGACAACCTTCAACAGCATCTCAGGGCCACGTCAGCAGAGGTCCAAGAGACAAACCACTACGAGTGACAGGTCCCTCCTTTTGAGCCCAAACCCCTTCCAAGCAAGACACAGCTGTCACAGGAGGGAGTGGAGGCAGCTGGGATTACACACAGCCCCATTTGGCTGTAGCACATCCACAAACTTCCCAGCCCAGGCTGTGAATCCATGACAGTTTGTAGTATTTCATCTCTCCCCTCCTTGCTGTGCCTGCCACAGAAATTCTTCATCCCCAGACTTTCAGGCAAGCTGCTACATTATCTAATTTGCTGCCCCCATGGGTGAGGCACAGTTGCATTTTGAGTTCTTAAGATTGCCAGGCACACGATTTTCCCATTAATTTTGATCCCACTTCCAACAAACAGTGCAGAGAGCGTGGGCCAGTGGTCCTTCCCACTAATAGCAAGAGCAAGCAAAGGAGATGAATTCAGTTTGTAAGAAGCAGCACAGACTCATTAGCCTCAGAAGAAAGAGAGGTGGTAATGTAAATAAGAGAGTAACCTCATCACCAGAGGCTGTTTAATGCTAACAAGGAAAAAAAATAATCAGTGCTGCACCTGACAGGAATATCACAAGTTTCTGATGTCAGGTACTGCACTAAGAAAGATGCAAAACTTGCCAGTGTGTCTCCAGCAGCTCCCAATACACCACACTCTATGCCTGGATATGACCCTGTGCTTCCACATTTCTCCCATCTGGCCTATTGCCCTCCTGGGAAGGAGGAAGTAGAGATTGAGCACCCAAACACACTCCCACAGACAATCTGAGAGAAAAGCCCCCCCCCAGCAGCCAGTGGGGGGACCATTTACTACCCAGAAAAAAAAAAATTCACTCCCTCTGCTCTCTCAGCTCTGATTGGAGAAAAAAAAAAACAACTACTATGAAACTCCTCCCAAAGGCAGATCTGGGAAATAAAATTCACTGCTCTACCATAGAGCAAAGCTCCTGGAGTTTGCCACTGTCTGCTCTAGCACCTCATTGTGTTCCATAGCCCGTGAGCTGCCTCTCTGTCTCCAAGGAAATTGGTCTCTCACCATCTCCTGTATATTACGGTCACTCCTTCCTTCTAAAACATCCACATCTGTTAAATAGCTCACTAATCTCACAGCAATTCTTCTCAACTCATTTGGCTTTGAAGCCTGATTTTTATAGTTCTGATGAGAAGGGCTGGTACGCCCCAAAGCTTCCCAACATTCCATAATCCTGCCCAGTGAAAGGTCTGTACAGACAGACCTTGCCCTTGCATACGCACTCAGGGTGCCTCTCCTGTCCCCACCTCAGGGGAAATTCCTGCAACTGGAAAGCTGGGAATAAAACCCAAGGACTTCCGGGACTTGAAAACAGCTGTGACAGCCAAATGATCTGGGGAACAAGACTTTTAGCTGGGGGTGTTGTGACAGAACATCAGGGAATGGTTTAAACTAACAGGAGAGATTTAGGTGAGATATATGGAAGAAATCCTTCCCTGTGAGGGTGGGGAGGTCCTGGCACAGATTGCCCAGAGAAGCTGTGGCTGCCCCATCCCTGGAAGTGTCCAAGGCCAGGTTGGACAGGGCTTGGAGCAACCTGGGCTGGTGGAAGGTGTCCCTGCCCATGGCAGGGGATGGAATGAGATGAGCTTGAAGGTCCGTTCCAACCCAAACCATTCCATGATGCCCAGCAATCTGGCTGGAGAGAGAACCTCAATGCAAGTATGTCCCAGCTGCGGGATGCTTTGGAGCACACCAAAGGATCTGGAGGTGCTTCTCATGAGAAACCACATGATCAGGAAGGTCCAGCTGAGAAGCTGCTTCCCCGAGCGCAGCCACGCTCCCGCAGAGGTGACCACGTCAGCATCCACTCCCGATTTTCGGGATCAGGTGGGGTTCCGAGAGCCCCCACGCTGTGCCTTCCTGCAGGGGCTGCGGTTTCGGGGACATCTCCCGTTTTCCAGCATTTTCCTGACCCCTAGTGACAAGACGCGGCTGTACAGCAGCCGCTTAACATGCAGCGCCCAACTCTCCCCGCATAAACAAGGAACAAAACTCACTCCTTAACATGGGAGAAAGGTTTCCAGATCTGTCAAGATACTCACCCTCCGCAACCCCCGCAAATTTGCCAGAAAATCCAACCTGTTTAGCAAAGGCACTCAAATTTGGACTGAAAGTCAGGAAACAAGCTGAATACAAGCAGCTTCCCTTACCCAGGCTCCATCTGTGCCCAGGGAAGCCGAGCTACAGGACTAATCCATCAGCAGGTGAGACAAAACAAGGGGTGGGGAGAAGGCAGTTTTGATGGATTACCTTCCCCCGGGGCAAATGCATCCTGGTGCAGGGAACTGAATGACCTTGGCAAGACCACAGAATCCATGATCTCACCCCTGCCTGCTACAGACCATGGAGCAGCTCCTGGGAGCTGGAGGACAAGACATGGGACATCGGCTGCCAGGACCCAGGGCCCTCGTTTTTGTCACACCACTGGGTTTCAAGGGCAAACACAGAGTCAAAACAAGATTATTCTGGCCCCACTTTGAGTTTTCACATCTAAATCATGCCAGGTTTCTCCCTGCATGGGGTGGGAATGGGCTGCCTCTTCCAGCACCAGTCTGATACAGGAGAAGTGATCCGCGGCAAAGTGCATGCAGGTACTTCGGACTCAGGTTTGAATCATCCTCCTCTGGGAAACCTCCCTTCAGTGCAACATTTCTTACTCCCTCATACTGTGATAATCCTTGCAAACAGTCACCTCCCACTTTGGGATTCAAGTTTTCTACACATCAGAAGTGGTTATGCCACTTTCTTGCCATTTTTTTCATCTCAGCCTTCTCCAGGGGACCTGCCCTCTGCCTGACACAAAGGACCTTCACCCAAAGCATCGTGTGAGCAGACCAAAGCCTCAGCTTCTGCCAGCCTCCAATTTATTTTGTTCGATGCTCTGAGGCCCTCGCTGACTTTGATAAAATGCTGCTACGAGAGGAAACCTCACACAGGAATAATTAAGGATTCATCTCTGTTTATTGGGGCCTTTTGTCAACTTAGACTTGTCACAACTGCCATAAATCCCCTCCAGTGCTAAACAAACTCTTTAATTAAATCTTTTGTGCCATGAGACCAGTGCTTCAGACATCAGATGATGAGGGAGTTTGGCCCACCCTGGCTTAAAACACCCTTTGGGGGCTGAGGTTCTCCCGGAGGGGGGGATCCTGTCCCAAGCTGCTTCCTCTAATCCCATTAGCATGGATGCAACTCTGAAAATGTACTCCCAGTGAATTCCTGAGGCACTTCAGCTGGTTAATTGTTTCCCTGCTGAATAAGCAGTTGTTCCCTCCTTGCCCACACACATGAGTTTCAGTCTCATCACAGGAGCAACCTCAAAGCCATAAACACAAAGAGAGTTCAGCGCCCACCAGGCAAAAATGTCTTCCCCCAGTTTGTGGGTGACCAAGAATCCTCCTGCCCAGGGTCTCCTCATTTAGGAAAAAGAAGTCAGGCATATCAAACCTTCCTCCCTCCTGAATAGTGGGAAGAGGGTGCCAGAGCTGAGGAAGAGACAAGAGCATCAGTTAAAGGTGAAGCAAATGAACAGCACACCCAGGGTTTCCTAAAGGCCTTCTCTGTGGAGCAGGGACATCCTGACACAGGGGCTGCTTCACACCCTGTCTCCAGCCCCAGCCAGAACCGAACCTGGGAAACCACAGCATTTAAAATGGTTTGGGTTGGAAGGGACATTACTAATCATCCAGTTCCACCCCCCCTGCCATGGGCAGGGACACCCTCCACTAGCCCAGGTTGCTCCAAGCCCCATCTAACCCGGCCTTGGACACTTCCAGGGATGATGCAGCCACAGCTTCTCTGGGCACCCTGTGCCAGGGCCTCCCCAACCTCACAGGGAACAATTTCTTCCCAATATTCCATTTAACCCTGCCTCTGTCAGTGTGAATTCATTCTCCCTCGTCCTGTCACTCTGGACCCTTATCCAAAGTCCCTCTCCAGCTCTCTTGGGCACTGGAAGGAGCTCTCAGGTCTCCCTGTTCTTGTCTTGCTCCTTTCCCACAAAGACAGGCTGAGAGATTGTTCAACCTGGAGAAGAGAAGGTTCCAGGGAGACCTGAGAGCCTCTTCCAGTTCCTAAAGGGGGTCTGAGAGAGCTGGATTCCAAGGGTTACCTGGAAAAGCAGACCTGCAGGAAGATGAACGAGCACATTCTTCATCCTCCTAAGTGAGGAGCCAGCACAGACTATGGGGACGGAAAAAAGAAAAGAGAAAAAGAAAGAAACTCAAACAACAAAAGAAATCAACACATCCAAACAACACTCATTGCTCTATTGGACCACCAAAATGTTTCAGGGAGAGTGAAATGAGAAGGGAGAGGTACTCAAAAGGCAAATTGAAATGGGAGACAGAATAGGGCTCTCAACCGAAGCAGATTTCAGGGTCAGATATATTTTGTTAAAAACTTACTGACAAAATAAAAATAATAGTAGGTGAGTGATATTGAAGTGCACCTCAAATATCCAGAATCCCCTGTGGGTCTGTGACAGCAATGTGGGTTTAGCTGCCACTGACCTCACCAAAGGAGCACAGCTCTAAACTAGACAAAGAGAGAAGGAAAAAGAGCAAAAATCTGCTCCCAGTAAACAGGCACAGGGTGCAAACTGCTCTGAGTAAACACCTTGCCCAACATCCCTCAATTAATAATTAAAAGCAGATCTAAAGGGTCCCATCTCAAAAAGACAAATTAAAGCAGTGCAGAGGGGGAGTTTCATGCACTCGGAGGTTCAGGAGTTGAAGTCAGCCAAAGGATTCCCCTGCACACAGTTCCACATCCCAGACAGAGGAAAATCACAACTGCCCCGTTGACATTTTTTGGACAAGCCCATGAAAGGTTGGCAGTTAAAGCTGGATTTATCACCCAGGAGAGAAAATGCCATTACAAAGGAGCTGAGCCATCAGCAGACACAGTATAAGTGACCTCTTTTCTCCTGATGCTCTCCACCTCTAAGGGACTGAGGGGGTGGCAGGCACCCTGGACTGGCAGCACACGGAT
The DNA here is from genome assembly GCF_009829145.1 of Chiroxiphia lanceolata. NCBI lineage: Eukaryota > Metazoa > Chordata > Aves > Passeriformes > Pipridae > Chiroxiphia > Chiroxiphia lanceolata. Next base: position 34,485,384 of record NC_045644.1, read on the forward strand.
TGCCAAGGGAAACAGGATCAGCTCCAGCCAGGCTGGAGCAAAATCCAACAGAGAGAAAGAAGGGTAGCATGAGAAATAGGGGATTTGTTTCCTTCACATCTCCAAATCAATAGGGAGGCCAACAGAGGCACTCTCACCCAGCCCAGGAGTGCTCAAGGCCCTGACAGGGCCACCAGAGGTCACCTGCCCGTATTTACAGGGGCTGTGCTGATGAAACTGCCTGTCCTGCACTTCCAGCTTATGCCAAGGAAATATTCTGCTAGCCTTTCCCAACCTGACAAACAATCCCACCTCTCGATTTCATTGCTGGAAACCATACAGCACACTCCCTCCTTTCATCCCTATCAGAGCTTCCAGCTTCACATCCACACACAATGATTTTCTTCTCAGGGGCTGTATTTCTCTCCAGGTCTTTTCTCCCTGGACAGACACTCAGGGTCTCCCTGGACACAAAAGATGTACATTTTTTCCTTTCCATTACCCTGGCAAGGAAACACATAGAGAGGGGGGAAAAAAAAAGAAAAAGGGAAAGGAAGAATTTGCTTCCCTCTAACTTGCCTGCTGGAGAAACAAATCATCTCTGTGGTACCCACAAACCCTTACAGTAGAAAACAAAATGTGCACGAGAGTATATATAAGGGATGTATGTCACACCATGTTAAAAAAAAAAAAATCCAGAATTAGTTGCTTCAAGAGTAAAGGAGCCACGAGGGTATAGCAGGGGGCTGAATTCCTGTCTGCCACGTACATAAGCACCATAAAAAGTTGTTGTCAGCACTGGAAAATTGCCCATCACATGAGTAGGTTTAGCAGACGACGAGCTGCAGGACATGGGCACAAAGCCGGCGGGCCTGGAGAGCAAAAATGCCAGGGAGCAGCACAGGGCATCCTGCACACCCCGTTCCCTCGGCAACGGGAGAAAACACCTTGGAAATGCTCAGGAGGGCTGTGCTGCACACTCTCTCCCCTTTCCATGGCTTTTAATCCACGTGCTGCGATATAATCCAGGCTGTCCCAGGCAATGCATTTTGTGATGAGCGCTGCCCGGAGCTCAGAGGGCCGGGAAGCACGTGGATACACTCAGCCAGGATCACCGTGGCGCTCATCACACGTGTTGCCAGCAGCACCCGGTGGTACCTCCTTCAGTTGGCCCTCTCCATCCTGTTCCACCTTTTCCTTGTGCAGCGGGTTAAAAAAGTGAGCCCGCGGAGAGGGGTGGGTGGGTTCGGGGCAGACACAGCATCGCTTCGGCGGGCAGGGGTTCCGAGAGCCCCTGGCTGGGCATCCCCCGAGCCCCACGGCCCTGTGGGGCCCCGCAGGCGGGTGCCCAGCGTTGGGAAGGCTCTGCTGGCCGGGGGAGGACCCGGATCCCTCGCCACGCCTCCCGCCACCCCGGACACGCCGCGGCTGCCGCGGGCTCCCCACGCCGAGCATCACCCGACCCGCACCGGGCACGGAGGGCACGGACACGCGCGGGCATGGTAAGTCCCTGCTGGGAAAAGCCGGCTGTTTCTTTAGCCTTTTCCAAGGCAGGAGGGTTTCAGCGGCAGCTCCAGACCCTGAGGAGAGGCAGGAGGGAAGGGAGAAAGGAGCAGAGCGCTGTGGTTAATCAGTAACGCGGGAGCTCCGCGGCCGCTGCTGAATTACCAGAGGCAGCGCCCCGCGGGGTCCCTGCGAGGGGGAGGGAAAGAGGCCGTCAGCAATGATCCCCCCCTCCAATTCTGTAGGGCAAGGACGACCCCCGTGTGTGCTCCGTCTGCACAGCCCGTGCAACACACCCCGGGCCAGCTGGAAATCGGTTTTTCCACAGCAGCAAGAGACCGTGGGCCTTGTGACATCATTCCAGGGATATGCCCTTTACCTTCTCCCAGGTGACAAGTCACCACTAATATCGGGAAGGAATCCTTTCCCTGTGAGGGTGGGGAGGCCCTGGCACAGGCTGCCCAGAGAAGCTGTGGCTGCCCCTGGATCCCTGGAAGTGTCCAAGGCCAGGTTGGACGGGGCTCGGAGCAACTTGGGATAGTGGAAGGTGTCCCTGCCCATGACCGCGGGTGAGACTGGATTATCTTTAAGGTCCCTTCCAACCCAAACCATTCTGTGACTCTCTAACTAAAATCTTACAGTTAGGGCAAAGAGGGTTGTTTCATCTCCTGACAGCTCAAAGCTCTCCCAATTTCCCATGCTGGTTCCTTTCCCTCAGTTGCACAATGCATCTGCTTGGTTTCCTGCTGGCAAAACATAAAAATCCCAACTCCTTGGCAGTTGAGAGCCAGCAGAAGAAAACAAAATAATTTAATTTCCCTAATGAGAGGAGTGTGTTTTAAAGGACTAAGTGCACTTGAAAGCATTAACATGCCATACTGACAAAACCAGCGGGCTGGGCAAAGTGCTGGGGTGGAGAAGGAGGGATTGGAGGAGGCTGGAGGGCACAGGGGTGCTCCAGGCAGAGGGTTTGCCATCACAAGACACAGTGGTCAGTGGACCAAACCTCAGCCTGACCATGCTTCCCACTGGTGCTGGGCTCTGGCAGAGGAGCTGGGCCTGGGAAAAGCCCCGGGGCCTGTCCTCCCACAGCAAAGAAAAGCGTTCAAGAGAACAATTAAACCACGTCCCTCCCAAGCAGCCTGGTTTCTTGCTCTGCACAGGGGAGGCTGGTTTGGAGCCCAGCCCCCGGCATCCACATCCCTCTGCTCCAAGCAACAGCTCCAGCTTTACTCAGCCTTTAGCACCGATACACGAGCAGGTTTCAGCCCCGATCCCAAATCCTGCCCCGTTCCCATCAGTCCCCAGGGCAGCTCCCACGGGTGCCCCCCTGCCTCTGTCCCCACCTCATCCAGTTGCTAAGCTACCTGCGCCCGGCTTATCTCGCCCTCGGCAGGGAAGGGCAGCGGCTCCAGGTTTATTGTGCTAAGTCATGTTTACTCACTACCTTCCCTCCAGAGCTCGGAGGAGGACAGGGTTGACATTTGGGGGGTGGGGAGGGAGGTGACAGAGCCGGGGCTGGCAGGGGGCCGTCCAAAATGCTGCGAGGCCAAAACAGGAACGAACAAGGAAGGCTTTCCCCAAAAATCACGCAGCTGCCACGGGGGCAGAAACCATCCCACCCCCAGCCACCCCACGCTGAGGTTCAGGGCACACCTTGGCACTCTCCATCTCATGCAGCTGGCAGCTTTCTCCAAGCATAAGGGTCACAGCTCCACAGACAGGGAGGCACCCACACAGCCATGGGAACAGGGCATCATCTTTCCAATCTTCCCGAAAGCATGCAAGAACCACCCCCAAAAACATCAGCTTCACGGCTGCCTCTCTGGTTCTGCACAGCCTGGGAGAAGGTAAACCACAGGAGAGGATGATTTGCCTTAGTTGTTTAAGGTGGTAATTCTCAGCATCGATGCCCAAGCACAGTGTCTCGAGGCCCTGCTGCCCAAACACCCCCAAAAAAGTGGTCTGGATTTGTTGGGACTCACATCTAACTTACCACAGTTTGCTCTGCAGCACATAAAGGAAAAGAAATTGCAAAGAGATACTGATCTTTGTCATCACTAACTGCAAGGATCAGGTCACCCAAGGCTGTCACAGCTCAAGGAGCTGTTGGACAACACCCTCAGGCATATGGTGGGATTCTTGGGGTATCCTGCACAGGGCCAGGAGCTGGACTCAATGATCCTGGTGGGTCCCTTCCAGCTCAGAATACTCTGTGATTCTGTGAAAGAATTTTAATTGTCAGAACATAACCTTTCAGAGAGAACAATGCCCCTCTGCACTCACTCCTGCCTTCTCCAGAGCCAGAATAGATGCTGGCTCGGGTAGTCCCCATACCCAAGAGCTTCATTTTAGTTTTATCTTTGCCTATAATCATTTCCCAAAGCCAAGAATTGCTGCTTCCCCACCACCACCCCTTACAAACCAAGTAACAGCAGCTCTGTCCAAGACAAGGCTCACTCACAGTCTCTCCCTCTGCCCTTTTTTCATCACAGACAGAAACAGCCTCTTGAACTCCATTGTAATAGAAGGGAGATAGAAAAGGAAAAGGAGCTGAACTGCAGTTTAGTGTGACTCATCTCTGATTGGCGCCACTTCTTTCCTCTAAAACAGGCTCCCAGTAAATAAATATATAAAATAAATAAATAAATATATAAAATAGAGAAACATAAAGCAATTCTCTGATGTAGAGACCATCACAGAGTTTCAGGTTTTGGTTTCCCCCCTGAAAATTATCTGTAATGTATTTTGGAGCTTAACCTCACACAGGTATCATTTCTTAGTACATCAGGTTGTAACAAGGACATACAGACACTGTTGGGAGGTGTTGCAGGTGAGAGGACAGAAGGGACCAGCTGGACCTTGGACACATGCAGGATGTATCCCGGGCAGGGAGCAGAGGGCAGCGTTGATATCCCACCCCTCCCTCCCACCCTGCAGCTGCCTCTGTGTTCCCATAACTCCAGGATCCATGGGATGCCTCGCTGCTCTGAACAGCTGCTCCATCATACCTGTGCCACACTGATTCGCTTTTCTTCCCTTCCCTTCCCACGGTGCCAGGCAGGAAAAGCCCACAGGCTGAGCACAGAGGAGAGGGAGCAGCTGCTGCCAAACCTGAGAGCTGTGGGGTGGAATGAGGTGGAAGGCAGAGACGCCATCTTCAAGGAGTTCCACTTCAAGGACTTCAACCGGGTAGGAGCACCGGTGGTACGCGTTTTACAAACTGGGAGACCTGGTTTGCAGAGCAGGGAGTCCCCTCTGCAAGGCTCAGCCACAGAAACCCCTCCGTGTGTCTCCTGAAATGTGATGGCTGAGCAAGATAACCTCCCCCACACACCAAAGTGGTCAACTCAGCACACAGTTTGTCTGGAGAAAAAGTCCCCCCCCCAAAAAAAAAAAAAAAAAAAAGAAAACCCACAGAAAACCCCAAGAAAGACACGGAACATCCCAGGCCTTGCATTTGGTTGGGTTATCTAAAAACAGGTGGTGTAAAATTAACAGTAATGGGGTGAAAAGCAACATACTGCAGGGTCAGTGGTTCAGAGTTAACTTCCCTTCTCACTTCACAGGCCTTTGGCTTCATGACCAGAGTGGCTCTACAGGCAGAAAAACTAGATCACCACCCTGAGTGGTTCAACGTGTACAATAAGGTAAGAAACAGGGATGGTGGGGGCAAAACAGAGCTCTTCAGTGAGCAGATCCCTTTTCTGAGGGATAAAACAGGAGCAGCAAGTCCTGTTCCCATCAGCAGGACTTCTTCCCTTAGATGCTATTCCCCTATCCCAGACAGCCTCCAGCTTTCACAGATCCTTTCCCTCCTTGTTTTTTCCTGTCTAGCTGAGCAGGAGCTGCCCTGGCCAGTCCCAGGGGGTGTCTTTTTTAAATCATATCAGAAGTAGCAGGAGTAGTAGGGGAGAAGCTTCTGGGGAAGGAGGGAGTTGAGAAGCAGGCACAGTGGCTGCTGTGACCGAGGGAGGGGTAGCAGTGACAGCTTGTGGACAGGATAAGCTGCAGGAAGGAGAAAACCAGGCAAAGTGCCAGGCCACCTCTCCCACCCCAGGAAATGTCTGGAGCCACCTGTGCCTCACCTACAGCACTGGGGGAAACCAGCCCTGCTCTTTCTGCCAGCAACACTCTGTCTGTCTGTCTGTCTGCTTCAGGTTCACATCACCTTGAGCACCCACGAGTGTGGAGGGCTGTCGGAGCGGGACATCAACCTGGCCAGCTTCATCGAGCAGGTCGCAGCTTCCCTCTCCTGACCGGAGAGACATGAAGCCAAAAAGCCACTGTGCCACTGCCACAACCTGTGTCTAGACAGCTGCCCCCAGAGCCTTGTCCTGATTCCAAGCTACATCCTGGGATCCAGACTGCCTGACACCTCACCCATTCCCCTGCCCCAGCTCACTTGGATGGAGGCCCTGCTCAGGGTGCACATACTGAGCTTGCAAATTCCGCCCTTAAAACCTTCCTTAGCCACGTGCTCCCAGCCCAAGTGCTGAGCCTTTCGCCAGGAATCAGTCATATCACAGAAACACAGACTGGTTTGGGTTGGAAGGGACCTTAAAGATCATCTCATTCCAACCCCCGCCATGGGCAGGGACACCTTCCACTAGCCCAGGTTGCTCCAAGCCCCGTCCAACCTGGCCTTGGACACTTCCAGGGATGGGGCAGCCACAGCTTCTCTGGGCAATCTGTGCCAGGGCCTCACCACCCTCACAGGCAATAATGTTTTCCTAATATCCAATCTAGACCTCCTCTCTGTCAGTGTAAAGCCATTCTCCCTTGTCCTGTCACTACATGCTCTTGTGAAAAGTCCCTCTCCATGTTTCTTGTGGGCTCCTTTCAGGTCCTGGAAGGCCACAGTTAGGTCACCCCAAAGCCTTCTCCTTTCCAGGCTGAACAATCCCAATTCTCCCAGCCTTTCCTCATAGTAGAGCTGTTCCATTCCTCTAATCAACTTGGTGGCCTCCTCTGGACTTGCTCCAACAGCTCCATGTCCTTCCAGAGTCATGTTACGCAACTGCACCAGTAAATCTTTCCCAAGCCTGACTCCATCCAGCCACTGTGTTGTTGCTTCCAGAATATGCTTTCTGCCTAAAACATGTTTTGTGAACCCCTTGGTCTCTCTGTAACAAACCAGCAACGTGATGTGCAGTTTGTCATCCCTGTAACCCCTCTCCAACAGTATTACAAGCAGGCACGTGGTCTCACCCCAACTGGAACCGGCCTTTAGTAAGATACCAAGTGATAATGTTTACAATAAATGTCTTGGTTAACCTGATGTCAGCTTGGAAAGAGGCCTCACTGATCAAATGACACCAGCAGGTCTCCCCGAGGCAGGTACTGCTCTCAGAAAGGGGCTTCTGCCATGGGAAAATTTCATAGAGAAGCGGCACATGCCTTGGCCTCAAAGTGATCAGGGTCTGAAAAAGCAGATTATCAAAGCCAGAGCAGGTAAAAAATGCTCGTGTAAAATCACATGTGTGCCATAGCCAAGGCACAAACACAGGGAAGGGACAACCAAAAGGTACAGAAGCAGCACAGCAACAGGCCAGGGGTTGCTTACGTCCCAAAAAAAGGTTGGGGGTGGATTTGGTGGTACAAGATCTTCAGCGATACAATGATCAACTTGATGTGAAACCAACAGTAGCTGCTTTCAGCACAACAGTGTGGGGAAAAACATTACAAATACCCAGTTCAGATCTGATTTTTTTCCTATTTTTTTTTTTTTTAACACTTTAAAGTTCTACAAAGCATTAGTAGAAAATCCATAGCTCTTAAATGAGAGCTTTCAGCATCTCTGAACATCACACACACGAGACGTAGCCACAGACACCCTTTATCTTGACAGAATGACAGAGCAGACCTCAGGCAGAGTTGTTAAGATTCATAAACCATCCCTACCTGCTACAGCCCAGGCTGTGCATGAGCAAAGACCAGGAACAACAGGTCCCAGTCATTCAAATGACCATCCAAACAGGAAAATAAGAGCTCAAGGAGCCTAGATAGCTAAACACACCATTTTAATACAAACTAGGCCCATTTTCACCATCTCTTCAGCTATTTCAGCCTCCAGTTTTACAGTGGCAAATCAGAGAAACACAGAAATACTGCCATCAGGTGAACTCATCCTGTTTGTTCGTTAAAAAGTCCATGTGGATTTATTGGGCAGGATATTATTGTGTTGTACGCAACCCTTCCATTCCCCTCTCCCCCATGTCATCAGAAAAGTGCAGATGAAATCCATGGCATGAAGACACACATCTCTTCTTGGTCCATCCCATTGGATATTCTTCAGTCTAGTACCTAAGAGCAGGCAAATCCCTTGGAAGTTCTCTGTACAAGCAACAAATTCAGTGTCCAGCTTGGAAAACCTGACAGCTGGAAATCTCATGGGAATTAATAGTCATGGAAATCCCTCCAGGTCTAAAGTACCATCCAGTCTCAGATCATAATCCAGTTCATCAAATTCTTCTTTTTTGTCTTTTAAGTAATCACACAGCCTGTTAATCCATTTTTCTAAGACCATTTGGCATGATAAAGGAGATGCAGACTACATGTGAGGTGACCAGGATGAATAAAGACGACACACAAGTAAATTACAGTGGCCCGCTCCTGACCACAGGATTACATTACAGTATAGAACAAACACACATGAAACAACTAAACCCACAAATATTATTAATAAGCAAAGCCCAGAATAGAATACATTGACTTACAAATAACATCTTCAAATACTTCCAGAAATGTGAAATGGAGCACTGATCTGTTAGATCCATCTACTTCCTGGGAGGAAAAAATGCAACTAGGGAAGGAAGAGAAGGGATTTTCTCTCTCCTTCAGCCCACCCCTGATCCATCCCTTCTTTCTTTCAAAGCAGAAACAAAAAGAGTACCTCCCTTTTTTGCTTTGTTTTGTTAAATCTCAGTTCAAAAGAGAACCATCACAGTAGCCAGACACTTAAGACTGTCTCCAAAGTACTGCAAGCTCAGAGATGCAGTAATGGTCACACTGGCAAGACCTTGACAGAATAAATGGGTCCAGTACAAACTGCCAGAGCTGATAACCCCATCAAGAGACTCTCAAGCAATTCAGTGATTTCAAAAGGGCCCAGAGACATGCATCAAGTCATCAATTTCAGGGCAGATGGTCAAAATACTTTTGTCTCCCAGCACTGAGAATAAAGCTGTTGGAAAGCCAGTATTCTTGCCACAGTGGCTGGGCCCAGGGCTGCACTGGTTTGTGCAGTGGCTGGTAAGTGACTTTCTCATTCTGTAAAATTACTGGGCAAGTGTGTGCTTCAGCAAGGGTCAGCTTCAGGCAACAGGCCCTCTACAGCAGAGAAATGTCTTCTGATCCCCTGTGCAGACATGGCATGAAATCTTTGCCCACGTGTGGAGTTCTGCCTGGAAAACTCTCTGTTCCAAGCAAAAAGCTCAGAGGAAACATGGGAAAGCCCTGCAGGAGTAACTCCGCTGGTATTTAATAACTTAAGGAGATTCTGGCTTGGCCTTGAGGCTACAGCTGCCTCACAAGCTGCACTGGGAAAATGATCTCACCATAAAAACAACAGAGAAAAATAGGAAGGCTGAGCCCTATGCCCAAGGCTTGAGCACCTCCAACTTGCTGCAGAGCTCTCCCAGCATCTTTCTAATACTGTGAAGGGACTTGGCTCAATACAGCTACCACCCTACCTTACAGGCAGGTGTCCTTCCTCTGAGGCCAGCCTGCCTTTGCTGTTTATTTTCAGCATAGTACCATAAAGAGACGACCGCAGCCGAGGCCACGGCCAACAGCTGAACCCTCCAGCCCTCCCTGGCATCCCATAAAAAAACCCCAAAAAACAACAAAAACCAACAAGCCAGAGAAGCATCAAGGCACAATGGTGAATGCCCTTTTGAGAATGTGCCTTAAAAGAATCAGTGCAAAGATTACTGCTAATACAAAAGTCACCTTTTTGATACTAAAAGATCGTGGTAAAAAAAAAAAAAAAAAAAAAAGAACCATCAGCTTTGGCACCGTCCGTTTGCACGTGACATCCAGGGCCTGGCTAGCTCTGCTACAGCATCACGAGGGGACAGTGGAAAACCTTCAAGTTATGAGAAGGGAAATCGGTTTTGCACCTCCCTCCGGAATTGTGCAAGGTAAAAACCAGCCCTCCAGGTGGTAAATGCATGTCTTCTGGAAGAGGCAGGGAAGCAAAACAGCCACGATGTACCCGGGATTTTCAGTACCATCCAGCTCCTCTCCCTACACCACCCGCTTGGGTTTCTATTTCTGCTGCTATTCAAGAGGTTCCAGAAAAGGATTTTGTGTTGTTTTTTTTCTCCCCCTCAGCAGATATTGATTGCAGTCTCACTGAGATCTCCAGAGGGGGTTTCAAAAGGAGTCCATGACCATCTTCCCTTTCCCAATTTATCAGCTCTGCATTTACACAGATATAAGGCTCCCAGCACGGTCTGTTAAATGCAGCAGCTTAGAGGAATACTCAAAACGAAACAAAATTTTCAATTTATTTTCTACCTTTAACTTCTGGGAAGACTGAAGCTTTGGAACACAACATGAGAACTCAAATCTAACACTTGGCTGGACACTGGCTGAATACCAGGTCTGAGGAGGAGGAACAGCAAGGAATGAAGTGACACGCAGAATACCTGAGGAATTTGGAGTTGTGGAATGGACATTCAACTGACCATTAACAGCCATGATAAAACAGGCAGGGGGAGGGGAAGAAAATCCCTAAAACTGAAGTTGGGCATGAAAATAATGTGGATTTCAGAACAGACTAAGACAGGGAAGGAATTCTTCCAGATCAAGCCACGCTCAGACCTGCAGTTGTAGGAACAAAGGCTTACTGCAATCTCTTCCCTAGGAAACTTTTTGAACCACTCCAGTGCCAGCTGGCAAGGAATCCATTGTTGCTCTACAGTCAGTGGTGGCTGGGAGAGCCGTTCATGTGCTTTTCACTGCAAGGAACATCCGTGCTGTAGAGGCCATCCAGGTACGCCTGGGAAATCTCTGCTACCAAGCTCCTGTCTGGGACGGACTGTGCCATTCCATAGATAGCTCCCTAAGCAGAGAAGAGCAGGCTGTTACAAAGGAGAAACATGCCCACCCCCCAAGAACATCCCCTCACTGTGTGCTGGCCTCCTCACCATGCCTGTGGTCTTGGCGTTGAGGTCCTTCACGATGTCCTTGATGCTGTCTCTGACATCCTGCAGGAACTCTTCAGCAACGCCGGGCTTCGTGTGCAGCTGAGTAATGCAGAGATGGATGCTGGGTAGGCAGGGCAGAGGGAGAGATTAACCTCCTCCAGAACATACAGCTCCCTATTTTCCAAGCAACTGACAGCACCTTAGTCCTTCTGTGAGCAGTGATAACCATGTATCTCCCTAAAAAAGCATTCCCTAAGCACCACTAAGGGTAATCCCTGCAAAATACTTACAGGAACCAAGCTTGGAGAGTTCAGCTCTTCTTCTGCAAATGTCAGCTCCTCCTCCCTTCCTTCCTGACTTCACCATTACATTAAAGGCCTATCATTTTCTCACCTCATTCCAGGGACCTCTGGTGAGAAAAATGCAGCTGCCTGCAAGGATGGTAATCCTTGCCATCATTTCCCTCTCCTTCCTCTGCAGCTTTCACGCCATCACCACCCCCCAGAGTGGAAGCTGGCATCCACCAGAAGGAACAGGGCTACATGCACCTCTGAGCTATCACCTCAGGCTCCCTGGACTTTGCTTCGTGTGGCCAGTCAAAAATTTTTTCAGTGCAGCTACATCTGACAGCACTGGCCCCTTTTACCCACAAAAACCCAACTACCCACTTAAGGAAAGTCTCTGGCAAACATTCATTTTACATCACTGAAAATGATCAGCCCTTCACTGTTCTTTCAATTACCTTCATCTCCAGTGGGCAGCAGGAAGATAGTAAAAATAAATCTATAAGCCCTCATTAACTAACGTGAGATAAAGCCTTGGTTATTTATATTTTTCTGCTTGCATTAGAGGTAAATAGAAAGCGAGCCTCAGATATGTTCCTCTGCCATGCTCATTAAAATTACTATTGCTTTATCCTCACTGCTGTATATCAGCAGTTACAGAAGTAATTCTTTCTCTGCAGAGGACAAACTACGTACAATTTACCAGATATGGACAACACCACTCAGCAAATCATAAGAGCTGTGTGGCCTGAAGATGCCTCCTATCTTGCACACCCTCTTGCATATCCTGGCCTCCACACACTCACCTTGGTGGGAACTGTAGGACATTTAAGTTCCATCCTTTTGCAGCTAAAAAATTGGATAATCGATAAATGTCGAAAGTGTCTGAGCCGATGGAGATCACAGACACCTCTGGTTTCCCAAAAATGAAGATGCTGTCAATTTTTCTCAACCTTGGATGGAAAAAGGAGAAAAGAAATGACTGACCAGGGTTCAGACATTCTGTCCACCTAGCTGGAGCCTTAAGGGAAAAGCTACAGAAGGGAACAGATGACAGCACATGCCCATCCAAAAATTATGCAGCCAGCCCAGGTGAGTGGGAGTTGCAAGAGGACCCGGGTCATGACATACCCTAAAGTCAAATAAATTCAGGAAGAAACAGGGGAAGACAGAAAGGCAAGGGAAGACAGACTAGCAGAGAAAACCAGCTTCTCTCATGCAGCCACACAAATAACCCAACAAGAGAGAGTATAACCCTTCTTTTGTCCTCCCTCCAGATTCCCTCCTCAGCCATGGCTGAGGCAGAAGGAATTCTCCAAGCAAAGCCAGCTCAATAAAGGTGCCTGCACCCCTCTTCTCTGGGCACAAACAAAGCATCTTCTCCCAGAACTGCCCAGCAGGTCCCTACCCAGCAGGTCCCATGCCATAGCTCCTCCAGGGAAACAGAAACAGGAGCAGTTTGGGAGGAGGAGTGCAGCACAGGGTTGAAGAGCACAACCCAAACACAAAGACACGTACTCTGACTCGAGGAAACGGGCTGTTTTAATGATCCTCTTCGTGGCCTCAACGTAGCCTGACTCTCCTATGTGCAGCAGAGTTGCCCAGCATGCAGCTATGATCCCACCAGGCCTGGAGCCTGCCACGGAGGGGGAGGCATAGATACCCCCCTGCCAGTCGGGGGCTATGAAGAACTGGTACTTCCTGTACTTCTTGTCGCTGTAGAGCACCACCGAGGAACCCTTGGGGGCGTAGCCATACTGCAAGGGGCACAGACAGCGTCAGAGAGCACCAAAAGGGCACAGGAACACAGCCAAGCACTCACCATGTGCCTGGACTGTTGATCTGTTGGAGGGCAGGAAGGCTCTGCACAGGGATCTGGACAGGCTGGGTCTGTGGGCTGAGGGACACCAAGGCCCCGTGCCAGGTCCTGCCCTTGAGTCACACCAACCCCTGCAGCTCCAGGCTGGGGCAGAGGGGCTGCAAAGCTGGGAAAGGCCCTGGGGGTGCTGGTGACAGTGGCCGGACACGAGCCCGGGTGTGCCCAGGGGGGCAAGAAGGCCAAGGGCCCCTGGGCTGTGCCAGCCACGGTGTGGGCACAGGCCCAGGGCAGTGCCCGTCCCTGTGCTGGCACCGCTGAGGGACCGCGAGGGCTGGGCCCAGTTCTGGGCCCTCAACAGGAGAGACCCGGAGGGGCTGGAGCGTGTGCAGGGAAGGGAACGGAGCTGGGGAAGGGGCTGGAGCAGCAGGAGCGGCTGAGGGAGCTGGGGGGGCTCAGCCTGGAGCAAAGGAGGCTCAGGGGGGACCTTCTGGCTCTGCAAGTCCCTGCCAGGAGGGGGGAGCCGGGGGGGGGGGTCGGGCTCTGCTCCCAGGGAACAAGGGACAGGAGGAGAGGGAACGGCCTCCAGCTGTGCCAGGGGAGGTTTAAGTTGGACGTCAGGAGGAATTTCTTCACAGAGGGGGTTGTCAGGCATTGGCAGGGGCTGCCCAGGTTGGTAGTGGTGCCACCATCCCTGGAAGTGTTCAAGGAATGACTGGACATGGCACTCAGTGCTCTGGTCTGGGTAACAAGCTAGAGATCAGTCAAAGGCTGGACTCAATCTTGGAGGTATTTTCCAACCTAAATGATTCTGTGATTCTGTACTTTGGCACACTGCACAAAAGCACATGAACAGAGCAGCCCCTACCCCTGCACCTCAGTGCTCCCTCCCCCAGAGAAGAAATGCCTGAAGGCAGGGATGGCAACAGGGATCACATCCCAAAACTGAAAGCACTGGAAGACCCTCTTCTTACCTTGTGGGTATCAGCAGAAATGCTGGTCACACCTTCTACACGGAAGTCAAAGGCACGCTTTAGAGGGAACCCTGCCTTGTCCATGAAAGCAATGAGAAATCCACCCAGGCAGGCGTCCACATGGAAGGGGATTTTGTATTTCACTGCCAGCTGTGTGTGAACAAGAGACCAGGGAAGAAAATTATGTGGCTGGGGCACCCAAACTCCAGTCACCAAGATATACTTGGCATTTCACAAATAAATGTTCACTGGAGCCTTTGGGAGCATCATGCCATTCTCAAGCCTATCTCAAGAGGACAGGAGATCTGGAAGGGCTGGCTACCTCTGGGACACCTTTTCCTGCCTTCTGCACAGAGGAAAAACAAGGTATTTTGGTAGTTCGTTGTGTCTGCCAAAGGGATATGGCAACACGGTCTGAAAGGAGTATCCTCGATGCAGGATAAGGGCGTGAGCCAAACGAACAGAAGGTCAGAGGCCCTGGCTGGTTCCACACAAAATAAATAACTGGAGCACAGAGAGGGAAGAAATCAAGAGCTGTGTCTGAAAAATAAAATCTCAGCCCTTTGACTCCTAACTCCCTCCACACAATTTCTCAGACTTCCATGCCGATTTTGATACAACCATCAGGCCCTAAAACAAAGCCTTTTCACCAGGTGGACTATTTAGCTGTTCTTTTGTTTCAGGTATCAAGGAATACCACTCCCAAATTGCATCCTACATACTCTGCTGTTGGTCAACACCTCATTTGAGGACAGTACTACCCTTCAACCAATGTGCTTCTCCCACCACATTCACTGGTTGGCATCCTGGAGGCCCCCTCTGCTCTTCTTGTGCTGCTTTATTCCTACAACACACAGAAGTCCCTGGAGGGAGGGGTATCCTACCTCTGCCACCTCTTCAACAGGGTCCATAATTCCATGTGGGAACTGGGGAGCAGAACAGACCAGCATGGCTGTGTTCCTCGAGATAGCTCTCCTCATTGCCTGAAGATTTAAAGAGAGAAGATGCTCACATTCCATTTACCAAGTGCCACCCTGCCAAAAAAGACAAAAAGTGAAAACATGCAGAGTCTGGTCCTAAAAACCAACACACAAAAAGCAGACAGAGAGCAAAGCAACGAGCCACAAGCACCAGCAGGCATTAACTCATCCACCTAGAAATCCTGGAACATTTTTGTTCACCCTCATCTGAAATCTGGAGCTATTTCTGAAATACATAAATTACTTGATCCTGAATTAATCAAACAAGGCAAAGGGATGGTTTACATCCAGTTATTTTAACTTAAAGTCTCATGTGCAGTGACAGGCACTTCCCTCGTGCCCTTTTCCCTTGTTTGCAGAAAGCATTCATCCCTCTTGCTATACCTGGATTGGTAGATTTCTTGCTAGTACAATGCTAATTATTCAAAGAAGGAGCAACGTGCTGCCTAAAGCAATACCTGGACATCCACTTCCATAGCCTTGGTCAATGGGATTTGAATCAGCTTCATCCCAAAGTAATGTGCTGCCTTGTCAAATGCCGCGTGGGCACTCACCGGGACCAACCTGGAATAGTAAGAGTGTGTGTGTCAACCCAGGCAACACCTGGTCTGGACTAACATGATGGACACTCCATCTTGAACAACCCTCTGCATGGCCTTCTGTCAACCAGGAACTAGAATTCCCAAGAAATCTACTTTCCTGTCGTATCAAACAGTATTGTTCCATCTCCATCTTCCCCCGGCCACCCTCCCCGAGAGGAGATGATACAAAAATGAAGGAGCATCATAAATATACCAAATGAATGTAACATTTGTGTCTCCCATCTCAAATGGCAGAGGCTGTTTGAACAGCCTTAATTAACCTTGTTTTCTAAGGCCTCATATCATTATCAGGGCCTTAAATGTTAGAGAGGGAAGAAAAGAACCACAGGAATTCAGCAGAAGATGAACACCAGTGTTTAATTTCTTTTTACATTTTCCCCTCATCAGCAATTAACCAGAGAAATAGTTTTGCTGCACCATCTAGAAAAGAGGCAGCACATTAGAGAAAGCAAATCCTCTATTAGCAGTGTAATGGTTAGCACAATTCCTCATTTGAGCTCCAACCAGTCTGAGCATTTTAAGGCTAAATCCTCTTTGATCTGAATAAATCAAAACCCTCAAATACTTCAAAGGGCCTGACAATCTCTGCTCAAGAGAGGTCCAAAGCTGGTATGGACAGGTTGTCTAGAGCAGCAGACAGGTACTGTCAAAATACATCTGCTCATCACAGCCCCCCCAGCAACATTTGTGCCCCCTCAGGCTGCTTAAAGCTTCCTGTGCCTTTGAACCATTTTTGAACCACTTCTTTCCACCCAGGGTTCTCTCCTCCAGACAGAGATGGACAAGGAAGAGGTGGTAATGAGCTATGAAATGAAGGATTATTGAGGTCCATCAGCCACCTCAACTCAAGAGGAACAGTAAATCCCACAAGCCCCCAAAGCCAAGAGCTGTGGAGGTACCACTCACATTTCTGGCTGTTTGATGCCTCTCTCGTACGCCAGGTCTCGGTAGGCCTTGCAGGCCATCAGGATGCTCTCAGTCCCCCCAGATGTCATCTGTCAGGAAGGAAAGAAGCAAACAAGTTAAAACAACTGCTTAACATGCACGCTGCAGAAGGGAAAAGCAAAAACATAGGGATTCAGCCACAGGACAACTCGGGGTTTCAAGGCAGCACAAGCCACTGAACAACACGAGGCAGCTTTCTGACATTCAGCTTGAAAACGCACATTTAAATGTTGAATTCTCCATTTAAATGGGGTGGGGGAAAGGGAAAACAAAGTATTCAACTCCAAAGTCTAACAGGAGGGGATCACACTGCATATTCACTAGCTGGCAAACACACTCCACCTCACAAAACTGCAAGTACGTACTTAAGCTCTTGATTACCTGGGGATTGTTTATCAGGATTACAGATTAATTATGCCACGTACACGGAAACAACAAAGCTGAGTCTGTGTTAAGTCAACTGCAGTCCAGCAGGGTTTATTAGGT
Source organism: Chiroxiphia lanceolata (assembly GCF_009829145.1). NCBI lineage: Eukaryota > Metazoa > Chordata > Aves > Passeriformes > Pipridae > Chiroxiphia > Chiroxiphia lanceolata. The sequence goes on from NC_045644.1 coordinate 34,502,108, forward strand.
CTGGAGCAGTGCCACACTGAGGCACAGAGTCAAGCTCAGGGCTCAGAGCTGGCACTGCTCCCGAGCTACAAAACCTTCCCATAACCTGGAGAACTGCAGGACACAGAGCTCTCTCCCACCTTCTCTCTGCAGAGCCCAGCCTAGGCCTCCTCAACACCAGGGCTTCTAAGCCCTCAAGGACCCACCAGGAGGAATTTCTGTCTTCCCCTCCCCAGCAAGCCTCTCAGTATCCACACAACCCACCAGCTGTGCTGTCCCAGTCCTCTTTACCCTGACCAGAGGAGAACAAAGGGGGTTTGCATCAGGAGTTAGAACAGGGGAAGGTATACCCAGGTTTATTGTTGCAGACTGGAACTCAAGAGCTGCTGCAAATACACAAATTAAACTCTTTACAAGAAGAGATTCCTCAAGTGGGAGGACTGTCTCTTCTTGGCCAGGCTTTATGACTTCTGACACACAGGGGACACTGGGCACAAACCTTCCACAGTAAAATTTTAACCTGGAAAAATATGAAGTTGGTTTCTCAAGCAGCCAGCAGGACTCCCTTACTGGGAGAACCATAACCTGAGGCAAGGGGGTACCTGGGACAGTTACACAGAAGTGCAGGTGAAAGAGGAATCAAAAGCTGCTTATTGGGCATATGGGGGACTAGTTTTGATCCTCAGATCTGCTGAACCAGCTGCAACTTCCCCTTTTAACCTCTTCCCCCCAGAAATAAACATTAAAAGGATGCAATCACATTTGTATGTCTTATGACACCTCTAAGTTTGGGGTTTCCTTTGGTTTTTTCCCAGCTGACATAGCTGCAAACCCCCAAAATAAAAAGAAGTGTGACTGTGTGACAATGACTAAACATTAAGTACAGAGACAAGGAACAAAGTTCACAGGCACAAAAACCAGCCTGCCACATTTGTTCCTAACAGGACCCAAGCCAGCAGCAGCTGCTGGCACAGGCAAGTGTGGAAGTGACTGTCACACCACAGACAATTTCTGCTTTTTTTGGTAGTTTAAAAGCAACAGCTGTCACAGATAAAACCTAACAGAGCCTCACACTGGATAAAGACATCGCTGCATTAATTGTGAAGTAAATGGATGGTAGCAGGAACACAACGTCTTAAGTTTTTTATGGGCTGTGTCACTCACTTCTCAACTCTCCTTATGAAAAGATCTGTCAAGCTGTCAGCTATTACCACTGGGGAAAAAAGCCCAGCTGGTATAACAGGGACTGCCTTCCTTCCTACTGAGCGGGAGAAGAGGAATTACTGCGTACTTGTAACACTCCTTGCAACGTAGATATTGCAATGATTGTGAAAACTTTGCCAGGAAGGACTTTGGGATCTTGGGATTCATGTTACTGAACACCAGGCACTCCATGCTATCAGGCCTGTTCCTTGCTGGGCAAGCATTCCCTACTCTCATCTAGATAATCTGCTCTTGAAAAAAAAACCAGCCTTATTCCCATATTTCAGTCTTTCCACCAAAACACCACCATCTTGCCTCTATATATAAACAAACCTTTCCTCAAAGTCTGGCTTATCACCTGCATGGAAAAGCTGAGCCATACTCAGTTTCTGGTAGGTCAGAGTCAACAGCTGTCAGCAGTCGGTCACGTGCAGGATAAGGAACAACATCCAGGATGGATCCTAACCCCCCGGGCAGCAGGACTGGCATGCAGACAACCACACAGAAAGCTTGTTCAAGCAGCTGAAAATCCACCCAAAAGGCTAAATTTCAGCCAGCTCAGCTTCCTAAACTGGCCCACAGCCAGCACATCACAAATCTCCGCCAGAGAGAAGTACCAGAGCAGCTTGACCTGGAGGCAGCACCTTTAGCCAAGCACAGCTACAACAGCCAAATCCTTCTGGTCCCCACAGATTGTACCTGTGGATGGAGCCTGCTCTTTTGGACAGGAGACTTTGGCAGCTCAGCTACCCACAGCAAACCCGTTCAGCTGTAGCCAGAGCCTGAATCACTGTCACAGGATCGCACTTCCCCAGCGCCTGGGGCAGCCGGCACCCGGCCAGCACGCGGTGATTCAGCACCACCCAGGGCTCGCACACAGCTCTCTCCCTCCTCCAAAGGAAAGTCCCCAGGCTCGAGCCGTGCCATGGGAAAAAGGGGCTGGAAACAGGCATTGTTTTAAGCGGCTTTCCAACCCTGTGCTATCTTCAAGAGCCAGGCAAAGTGTGCAGGGGAAAAGGCGAGTAAACAGACTTTTTGTGTTCCTGAGTTATTTATTGTTTTCCAAATGGGAGGGGAGAGGAGAGAGCTCAGGGAATAAATATTCCTCCTGCTTTCTCAATCGGGTATCTGTTGCTCCCTCCCTCCAAATTCCACTGCTCTGGACCCTCGACATTACAAACAGCAGTAAGAGGTAAAGTCCCTATTCAAGGATTTCTCTGGTATGTCACTGTTAAGCTGTCAGACATTAAAAGAATCACTTTGGTTCATGGGCTCTCAAGTTTTGTTTGCATTTTCACCTTAAGAAATGCCTCCATTCAGGCCCTGGAGACAAAGCTGACCAAAAAATTCATTGAGCTGAATTACCCCACGAATAAAAAAGCACACTATAATTTATTTCTAAGGTAGCATTAGAATAAAAAAATACACCCCGATCCACTGCATGGTCATAATGTTGTGGCAGCCTCCCATAAAACCCCTGTATCCTGCAGGTTGTAAATTCCACTAGTTGTGTCTTGTCTCAAGGTGACCTGCTCATCACTCCAGATAAAATCTGACGGATCTGCACAGTTTAAGCCTCCCCTCAAGGCACATCACTTACATTTCACTGTTCAAGTCCTACTTCAAATGTGCAGCCAGCACCAGGACAAAGTTTGGAAGCCCTGGAGTTTGGGGAGAAGAGATAAAATGGGTTTCTACAGGAGGTTTAGGTTTGCATCTGCTGATTTCGTCTCCCACGTCTGCCCTCAGCTGTTGAAAAAGCGGAATTCACAGAGAGACTGACATCAAATATGCACATGTACACCTCCAAACACAGTTTCTCCCTACACTTCAAAGCTGCCCTTTCTTTTTAAAGGTCAAAAAAGTGCTTAGAACACACAAATCACTGAAGCTTGCATAAAAGTGGTGATTTCTGCCCAAATTACAGGTGAAACCCGCAGAGCCAGCACTGCAAAACAAAGCACCTTGTGAACACGAACACATGCACACAGCAGACAGGAATGAATCCCCCAGCTCCTCCTCTCAGTGCTGAGCTTAATTAGTCCTTCCAAATCATTGCAAGAATGTGATTAAAATCTCCCAGGTGCCAAAACTCCCCAACTGCTGTCTCTTTGCTCTTGCCTAACACAATTAAAAGTGAGAACAATAGTAGTAATTAGTGAGAAATAGGAAACATCCATCCACTGCTGAAAATGATTGCTTTTAAAACTGCTTAAAAACCTGGAACATCTCTCAGAGCAATTTAAGGCAAAGGCATGTCTGCATCCCCCACCACCAGGGCATTGTTAGAGGTTTTATGCCTATGTTTAAGAGAAAAAATTACAGCCCACGTGGCTCAGCTAAAGGCAACTCCTGTAAATAACGCAGCCTGCTCATCTAGTTTAACATCCAGAAACCTAAAAAAGATAGGTTTCATCTTAGCATTTATTAAATACACCAAAAAACCTTCAGAGAGGGAGCAGGGGATTGCTCCCCAGAGATCCTGCTGAGGAAGGTGTCCACATGACACAGGGCAGGACCACACAGAGATGTGTGAAAACCTCAGGAACAGCACAAGTGTGGCACCGTGCTGCTCTTCCCAGACTGAAAAGCAGACTATCAGTCCCACAAAATGCTCTTTTGCAGCATGCTGTGGAAATCAGAGCACAGAGTAAGTGAAACTGCCTCACTGAGAAGTCCAGACAGAAACTTTTGGCATTTTCCACCCAGCATAGCCACAGACACACTATCCAGAAACACCAGCAAGCTCCATTTGCCTTCAGGCACCAAAAAGTTGGCCAAGCAGCCCCTGCTGCTTAAATCCAGTGGCCAGGGGGCCTGGCACTATGACACACTGCTTCTCAGAGAAGGCAGTGGTGACATTCAGAAAAATTAATTTTCAGCACTGCAAAAGTGAAATCAAGTAAACCAGAAGCCTTCTCAGCAGAACACACCAGCAGCCCCTCATGAACAGATCAATTTAAAGATAACTCAGAGCACTGCACCCTCCTTGGTTTAGCCTTAAAGCCTCTGTTTTACAGCCTCACCAGCTACTGAAGTGTAACTGTGGCAGTCTGAGCCACCAGCTACAGCAGGGCCTTCCTGAGACAGAAAACATTGCATCAGTTGGAAAAAATGCTCTTTTTAAATGACTTTGTAACTGTCCAAGTCATCAGAAGTTATTGTGAAATGTTAATTCAGCTTTGGAAAGAAGAAAATAAGAAGTCTTTGAGGCCAACTACTTAAAGAGCATGTGACCTCCATACACCTACCCACATCTCTCTGTCAATGATTAGCAACTCTGGATGCTTCCCAGTCAGGAAGGGACACGTGGGAGGAAGACAAAAAGTCCACTGGAGACACTTGTTTGGACATGATAATTACAGGGCTGCAATTAATCTTCTGTTTCCAGCCAATCAACTCTTCAGCCCTCCCCTTCACCCTGCAAATGGGACTGTTCATCCAGCTGGGATGTAACTCCACGGCAGGTTGTGTGTCTGCTTTGCTCCTTTGTTTGGCTTTATGGCACCATCCTCAGGAGGGAGGGGAGGACTGAGGGAAAAGCAGGAGGTCTCACACTGGCTGTGTCACAGTCTTACTGTTTTGGAGCAGTTTTTTTACCTGTTCTGACCTCCTCTCTGGCAATTCCACTTTTCAGTTTCCGTGGAGGAGCACACAGGGCCGAGGGGACGCTTTTACAACACATTTTATGAAACAAAACCCGAATGTCCTCCTTGCAGGCTTCGGCAAGCAAAGTTCTCCAAGCATCCATCAGCAGCACACAGCTATCTGCCTGTTTTATCAGTTGATGTCCCAACTGGTGATAAAAACCAGTTTCAACAGCTTGATCCCCAGCCTCCTCCCCACTCTAGGGATTATCTCACCCCCGTTCTCAGCGCTGCAAGCCGGGAGGGAGCTGAGGTGAGGTTAAACGTTTCTTATAAAAGCAAAGAGGCACATTCCTTCTGTACACTTGAAGGTGGCACAAGGAATACAGTCCTCAAGCCAGGTCACAGGGTGTCACTTCCTCCTATCAAAGGCAATCACATCTTATACTCCCACACAGTGCACTGCTGAGTTTCAGCTTCAATGCAGCTGGAGTCCGATCCCAACTACACCTACTATAAGGCTACTCCAGTACTTAACTCCTTAGCACAACCAAGCCTCCAAGTGACAGACAAAGCCCATTCAAGGCCAGTTCATGTCCTAAGCTCTTGTGCCAACACTGCCTTCCCAAGTGACCTTCAGCTACTGCCAGCCTTCTCCCCTCCCTAGCACATTTTACACCAAGCACCTCTGCCAGTCTCTGGAAAACCTCATCTGGATTCTTCTCACAGACTCAACTAACTCTTCTCAAGTATTGTCTGCCAGCTGCACCTAACCACCAAGCCAGGAGATAAGACCTCACTGTCCCACACACCATGTAAACAGGGAGAGAACCTGCCCTCAGGAATTCAGGATCCTCACCAAAAGGAGAGAGAGGAGGGGAAGAAGACATGATTTATTTTTATAACAATATTTCACCGTGCAACTTCTTATCTTTTGCTCTTTGACCAACACTGAAAGAATCAGTTTAAGAACACACATTTGGACTCCTGCTAGGAATTTTATCGAGGCTGTAAAACTGGTTTCCGCTGTAGTGCACTGGAAGGCCACATAAGCCTGGAAACACAGCTTTCCAGCTGGACAGCTGACAATACATGCCATGCCTGCTTGTTGGTGACCAGCCAGCCAGCTGGCCTTGCCCTCAATCCCAGCAATCTGCCAGGCTACGGATTTCCAGTCCAGAGACTAAAACTGAGGGGAGCTACTCAAAGTAACACCATCCCCCACGGACCACCAGCCAGGCTGCATTACACCACTTCTCTTTTCCAACTGCCATCGAGCCTGTGTCATTTAAAAGTGGAGAAAAAAAAGCTGAACTAAATAGTCTTGTCTAGAAAACTATTTCCCTGAGTTAAACTGTCTCTCATAAAGCTTCACCAAGAAGAGGAATAAAGCAACCATCCTCCATCATACAGATACGTTGGCATGGAATATCCCAGAGTGAGCTCAACCTCAGTCTCATCTGCAGAGCACAAGGTGCCTTTGCACTTATCAGAGTTAAAACTATCCAAAATGTCCAGGAAGTTAAGACAGGCTACTTACAGCACCACAAGACTTGGGGCCCCCGTTGAAGAGTGTACAGGCAATCCTCACTACTTCCGCTTCCATCTTCCTCAGGCCAGGGAATATATCTGGATGGAGAGGGTTACTCCAGGCAAACTCTTCATACACCTTCAGGAAACAAAGACAGAAAGTCAGCCTTGCAGATGGAGGACTGGATTATCAATGCAGCTTTGAGAACTCCCCATGTGCACTGTATAAGTAAATTAGCTGCATTTAACCATAAGAACACTGCGGATCTCCTTGGGCTTAACTGCTCCTGCAAGTAAATGCCACAAGCTGACGAGTAAAAAACATTTCTAAAAAACCAACATGTTTTTCTAGGGCATTTTGACCTTTGGATTGATTCTATAACATACCAATAGCTCTTGTTGTAAAGACGATTTTAAAAAAAGAACAACACGTCCCCTGAGACTGCTTTACACAAAACAGGCCAAAAACCTTCCTTTGCAGAACTAGTTTTCAAGTTTACTATTAAGGGGGAAATTCTGAAGCACAAAAAAAAAAAAAGCACAAATGGCCACCCACACCACAACAAAAGTGGATGTGGAAACCAGTATTTCATGCTTTTCTGCAACTGTGGACTCACAGGATATAAGGCTGGAACAGGCCAGTTCCAATCTCCTGCAGTCCAGATCAAAAAGCAACTGCAGGGATGTTAAAAGAAATACAGTAGAATAATCAACACAAACAGAGGGAATGTTTCCACAACACTCTGAGGCCCCTCCAGAAAGGCTGCTCTGAGCTTTATGTTTCCTTTGAAGTGGCAAAGAAAATGTCAACACGAGGAAGAAAACAGCAACAGAAACCACCAAAAAGAGCTCATTACACTTGTTACAAAAGCTGTTCCCAGGAGTAAGACTTCCTTTCCTAGCAAAAGAACTCTGGTAGGAAACGTACTAGCAAACAGACCTTTAGGCTGTTCAGGTTATTCTCCAGCCTCCTCAAAGGGAGAAGTTCCTGAGCAGGTAAACAGACCTAACAAAGACACCACTGAAACATGCCAGTGCTCCATTGTTTAAGATTTGGACCACTCAGACAAGCCAAAAAAAACCAAAAAAAAACCAAAAAAAAACCACTTTACAAACTTCTCTTTTATTTAAATCAAGAAGGATTTAGTTTTGCTCAGTGAAAGTTGTTCCAATACCAGTTTCCAGTTCACTTGAAAGCAGCTCCTTACCTTCTCACTCAAAACATCTCACCTGACTGGCCCAGTTATCTCCACGAGGTGTTTCTGCAGGGACGGTTATGTGGCCAGATTTATGCTGCTCAAATGCTTTGCTACTAATTCCTCCTACATCTACTCCAGGCTGTTTACAAACTTGGGCAGCCTTAAGTTTTTCATCTCCCTTATTTATTTTGAGGTGCTGGAACAGCATTAAGGGGTTTCTGGTCACCCTGAAGGTGCAGAGGGTATCTGCAGAGTTGGACTGCTTGCAATTTACCTTCACTAGCAGCTGGGTGAGCTTCTCTTCACCACTGTACACAGTCCCAGAGACCTTCCCATCCTGCCAACGTACGTCTCCTGAAAGAGAAGGAAGAGCACACTGCTCACAAACCCAGCCACGCTCAGGAAGTGTGGAAAAGTGCATGGAAAAGTTCTACCCTTGGGTCTACAGATGAGGACTCAGCTTTTGAGATCTCCCCGGGTTTTGTGCCCCAGAGGCAGCTGTGTGTCGGGCTGAGCCCCTGGCATTGTGTGAACTTGGCAAACAGCAAGTAAACAATGACTGAAGAGTCAGCACATAACACATAGCAAGCAAGCAGTTATACTAATGTCTAATCCACTTAATCCCCATCAGTCTCCCCAAACTGCTGTTCAACCAACCCAACACTAAATTGGCGAAATTGAAGCCACTTTCAAAGAGCACCCACCACCACTGTAAGCTGAGAAGAGATGGAAAGGCCAAGTTTATACTGCTAAAACCTACAGCACACCAGGCACCTCAATCAAAGGTCACCTAAACCAGTATTTCCAGGCAACTTCCAAAGGAGAGCATCGGGGGGGCAAAGGGGGAGACCTCAGGAAAAGAAAAAAGAACCAGTGAAGGAAGGAAACAATAATTTAAGGGAAAACACAGACAGAAGCAGCACTAGCAATACACATCAGCAGAAAAGAAGTTGTTACAGGATACTCTGCTGTGAATCTGCTTCTGAATCTGGAGTAGATGCACTGTTGTAACAGAAAATTCAAGGCATTTCTCAAGTTTGGGATAGGAGCAGGGCAGTCATTACCTTTTCCTCTGGACAGGAAGTCACCCAGATTTGCTCATTAGGAGTAACAGTTCCACAAATCAGGGTGGAGATGTTTACAGGAGAGAGGCAACTCAAATCAAGTGTCAAACACCGCTTATGTGGGCTCAAGACAGCAGAACAACAGCATGACTTTTCCTTCCTTAAAAGGCTTTTTCAAGGTGCAGACCACTATGGTCACTTCAATTAAGAGAGACAGTCTTGGAAATTCCCTAAAAATCCTACTTGGAAGTTGCTTTTTCTGATTATGAGTATTTCCTGGGGCTTCACAGAAAACACATTTCTGGTAAAAGTCAAACATCAAGGCAACTGCTCGGAAATGCAAACCAAAATGCATTCAGATAACTTCCTCCGTATTTCTATTCTCCTCAGCTCTCCCACCTCTCCATCAGCCTAGAATTCTTGGAGAAGGAATGGAATTTCAGTGTGAATACCCAAATACAGTATTAAAAGTCATAAACGCAGATTTTAGTCACTTCCAGAAGGTAAACAGAAAAACTTGCAAGCAAAGAGCATCAGGGATGAAATATTTAAGGGGAAGCCATGTGCAGGAGTCACTGGAATTTGTTTAAGAGAGCAAGTGTAATATCAGGTGTCTGACAGACCCACTTCTGCTGCAGCACAGACTCACCTTTGGAGCTGTACTCTTTCATCTTCTCCAGCACTTGGGGCTGGCTCATGCCTTGTTCCGGCAGCGCTTTGATATAATCCTTTTCATCTTTCAGGAAGGATAAACTGGATGTGACATCATTCAAGGCTTCATCAATCTTCTTTTGAATCTAAAGAGAAAGGAAAAACCTATGAAACAGTGGCACTGGCCACATTATGAATACTTGAGTGTGTGCAGGACAGAACCTACTGGTTACATCAGTGGTGCTGAGTAGAACAGGAATTGCCTCAGCTCTGTGATCAAAGAGCCACAGCCTCCTTCCAGCCAACCTCTCCCTCCAAAAACAAGCTGCCTGGAACAGTGAACTGGCATACACCAGGCTCTAAACCTGTGGGAATGGTGGCTGGCACAGCCCAGAACTGTGCACATTAAGCCATTGCAGAGTGGCACTTGGGCCCCTGCTCAGCTGCTCGACACCACCACTGCAACATCCAGACACAGGACATTCTCTGCTGGGTATGGAAAAGCAGTAGGAGCTTTGAGACCCTCCCTTAATGCTTGAGAAAACTGCATTTTTATCCACCAAACCTCTCTAAGTCACAGTTTTTAATCTGCAGAAGCCTTCAGATGCGTTCTGGTCTGTACCTTGCCTCCTCTGCCACCACACACACAGTTTAGAAACTCATGAAAACAGAGACACGACAGAGAAATCTCCACTACAGGCACAGTTCAGAGACTTCTTTCTTCTCACTCACACCTTACACCCAAGAAACTCAAGACTTTTTCTCACAGAACATTCCAAAGTAAAGATTCTTCTTCCAGGCAACCCAGGTGTTGGGATAGTGACTTTTGGACATTGGAATGCCTCAAAGTCAAGGCCTCACAGTAAGCAACTGACAGGTTATCAGCTATCAACCTACCAAAGAGCAAGGACAGCACACAGATAGGGCACAGCAGGAGTCCTCTGGCACAGGAGAGCAGTGTCAGCCCCAAGGAGGGAAAGCCTGGACACAACAGCAATTGTACAAGGTGTCCTTTTCTAAGAGGCAGGCAAAAAATACAAGCAGAAGAGAACTCATCTGATCAAGGGCTACTCAGGTGAGAAGGTGAAAGTTGGGGTACTTTATATAACAAAGAGGGGATGCTACTCCCTTCTGGAGGGCTGGGGGAGAATTGGAGAACTCCTTCTGTGTCTACAGCAAAAGGAAAAAGAGTTCCTCTGTGCTACTCTCTTGCTAAAATTATCTGTAACAGATCTGACCCCTCAGTCAATGTGCAAATATGCCAACACACTAAGCAGAAAGCAGTGCCATCAACTGTGATACCATCATTTACCAGGTAAAACAAACCCAGCTGGGCATTTCTTCATCATTAAGTTGTTAACGTGCTAAAACATGCTGACATTTGTGCTTGCAAGTTTCTGTGCAAAAAAAGAATCTCCCAAACCACAGCTCATGTCATTTTAATGATTACACAAAGTTCTGATAGCCTTGTGCTATAATGCTAATTACTGCTAATAGCTATCTGAACCCTAAACTAATCATGGCCAGTTCCCTGATTAAAATAAATATCCTTCCAGTTTGCTCAACTTAGCTATCCTCACACTTGACATTGTTTCAGAAGAGCAACTCGAGTTCAATCCTGTCCTCCTTCTCCCAGAACTAAAATTATTTTCTTGAAATCTAACAAAGAGGAAATGTTACTGGAAAATTCTGTTACCACACTGATTCTTGGTTAAAACAAATAAAAAAAATTAAAAGAAGGTGGCACCTCCATTTTATGAGGGCGATATTATGACAAAAAGAATGGGTAGAAATGAAATCTGTCATTCAACCAGGTGGCAGCAGAAGACATTCCAGATGTATATCCTTGGATCATTATGATCACAGTGACATGAAAAAGATGCACAGAACTGTATATTCTCCAAGAGAGCTGAAACAAGGACCTGGGATAATACCAGAAGTAGTTGTTCCAATACTTACTATGGCTCCAACAAGTGGCATTTTTCTCAGCAGTTTAAAGAACTGTTTTTTAGTTCGGGATGTCAAACCTGAAAGAGAAAAGTTAGAAATGAACCTATGACGAGTCAAGAAAAAAAAGGGACTCTGAGCACAATACTTCTTACAGAGACCATGATCCAGGTTCAGCATTACTGATCCAAGCTAAAATAATTCAGTGACCAAGGGGATAGATGAGAAAATTGAAGAACAAGGCTCAGGAGCAGACCATGCTATGGAAACATCTGGACTGCAGCACAGGAATCCATAATTTGACTTTCTTACAAAGCAGTTCACACCCACCTGTGGAATTTTACAGGAAAGAGAGGGATTTCAGGGTCTGCTAAAGGAAAAAGTCTCCAGCAAAAAGGGAAAGTACTTTTTGAAATTATCTTCTGCCTCTTCAAACCAGAATAGTACTAGAAAACAAAAACATTTAAGATGTGAAACAGGCTGCCAGACCAAAGGAGGAATCAGTGACATCTGTGACCATGTCAGCTGTGGCACAACACAGATTTGCCCCATGTGTGTCCACCAGAGATAGGAAACATGATGCAATGGGAGGTGACTCAGGGAAAGGGGATGGACAGAGGGAAAAGCAGAAATTCCACCACATGAATGAGAGAAGCCATTGATGACAAGTACTGGAAAACTCCTAGGGTAGCTCTATAGCAGGAACGAAATCAGGATGACACAGATGCTTTATAGCCACCAAAAACATCTGCCAAGTCCTGCAGGCATTTCACTTGCACGCCCACAGGACACTTACACCAAGAAATAACTCAACAAAAGATTAAAAAAATCAACCCTTTTAAGACTTGGCAATTTTATTTACGCTTTCCCTCCCACTTCATATATATATCTCACTTTATATGTACAATTTGAAAGGCTACTTAAGGACACTAATTGGAACACTCTGTAGCAAATACTCAATGCTCTGACAACATTTCTGCTGCACATCTCACCGTGCACCATTTCAATTTTCTCAGTGAGTAAAGACTTCAAACTCCTGAAATATTCAGACAACCTTTTAAGTCAATACTTTAAAAAAATACACTGGGCAACAGTACAAATACTAGCCAAGGAAATAACATAACCCTGTCCTGAGCAAAAGCTTCACACCAATTTGTTCCTTACAGACATTCCCACTGCTGAAAGACAAAGGCCTGCTTGAGAAACAGAGACACAGAGGTTGACATCAAGTTACAAACTTGGCTGTTTTTAACAAGCTGCCACTGGAGTGTAACCCTAAGGCCTGTGGGAAATGAAAAGCACTGTGTTCTCTGAGGGCAAGGTAGTGATCTCTGGCCATAACACAGCCAGGGGAAACTGCAAGTTCACCAGAAGAGATCCCACTGTCAACATCAGAAATCACTCAAAACAGGAAGAGGGTCCGGAAATTAAATAAAATTTTAAAAGAAACAAAACAAACAAGCAAAAAAACCCAAACAAAACTGACACCACCACACGCAATTATCTTGAACATCTTGAAGATGAAACACGCCTCCAACGCCAAATCAAAACCACATCTCCTCCCCCAGCAGGAAGGGAAGCAACCAAGGGTTATCCAGACACTTTGCAGCAGTGACTCAGTTCACAGGAACCCGGCTCTGGGATAAACCTCCCCAGGGTTTGAGCAACAAGAGTGTTGTGACAAGTAAATGGTCCAGCCAAAAGAAAAACAGAGACAAGGGAAAGGGAAGGAGACAGAGGCAAATTCCAGGCTGGGCTGCTGCACCCTCTGAAGGAATGGAGGTGCTACATTGATCAGACAGGTCTTCACCTTAATTTGGAAGGGGGGTTTGTAAATATTAGTTGACAGCAGAGAGTCTGTTTTAAGAAGTGTTTGTCCTTGTTTCACCCCCTTTCCCTTCTACTACCTGGGAACAACTCTGATGCCCCTCCCTTCCCTCTAAACACAGGAAAATCCCTCATTTTCAAATACTCACTCTCAGGCTGGAAGAGGAAGCCATGCAGCCACACACTCAGAAGGGTAGAAGAAAAGGTCAAGCCAATGAGCTGCCAGGGTTCAAGTCCAGCACATCTGGCATTCACAAAGCCTGTTGCTTTCTCCCAGTACATCTGCAGGACTTCCTTGTAGGGAATAACAGCATCCTGTGCAAAGGAAAACCAGAATGATAGTGAGAAAAGGTTAAATGCACACAAATCAAAAAGTCTATTGCTGATTAAAAAGGTGCTTTCCAGTGTGCAGACCCAATGCTCTCCTTAATTCCTGCAAACAGGAGACAGTTTTCAGCCACCTCCAGTTAAGAGTCACTGATAAAAATACACACCTTGAGAGACTTCAGATACTGAGAGAGAAGTGCCAAGAGCAGATGAGTAAAATATGGTTCCCTGCACAGTCCCAAGAACCACCAGATCTTACCACAGCCCAAAAGAAGCAACTGTGTTAATATTTATTGCCAAGGAATTATCAGGTGCTGAGTGAAGGTACCACCAAAACAGGCCTGTTCAGTACCTAGGGTTGGATTTTTAAGGAAGATGCAAACACTCAGCAATTCCTTAAGTTTAGAGTCTAATTAATATGTTGCACACCAAGGGAGGACGGAAGCGAGAAACACCAAACACTCTTCCACCAAAATAAACCCCAGAAAACAGCGATGCAATAACAATTCCATTGTCAAAACAGGAATTACCATCAGGATTAAACCCAAGTGCATCATCAATAGCTTCAAACCAGATGCTCTTCAAGAGCATCAGAACAGGGTGAAGAAAATTAGGTGTGCACAAGGGGAAAGGGACCTAAACAGCAGTCTTCCATCCAATTCCCTGGAAAAAGGCTTCTAGAGATAAGAATAAAGAAGAACCCACACTTTGTTTGGAGCTATGACTAATAATGACAATTTGGGGGGGGGGTGTTGTTCCATGCTACAAATGAAAGCTTGTGCATTTTACTTCAGTTTTTAAAGCTTTATCAGTTGACCTCAGAGCCCTCTTCCAAATCCTTCTTCTCTTTTAACCAGCCATGAAGCCTAGCTTTGCCCAATTTTCCTGGGGATATTTCCAGCACTACAAAGCTTCACTGTCCCAACAACAGGGAAAGTACATGGGACCTTTCAAAAGATTTGTTACTAAACTTTGGAAGGAACAGATCGATCCTTGAGAGCTGTGCTGTTGGGCTCTGGGTGGGATCAGAACCATTTGCAAAGGTGAATATAAATAATCCACTAAATTAAAAACTGCTAAAACTTTCCTTCTCAGGACCTTTTTCAGATCTCACTTCTGGATCAAGCCAACAACAGAAGCAGCATTTAACTGCTTTTTTAGGGGGTAACGTGTCATTCCAAAACAATTGGAGAGGCTACTAACAGCCTAAAAGGAGCCACGTTTTTCCAAATAATCAAAGGAGGAAGGCAGGATTCCTTACCAAAAACAACACTAATTAATACTCACTACTTTGGAAAAGCAATAAAATGCAAATAACGTGACAGAGTTTAAAAGAATTTAGGCAACCCAACCATAAACTCCAGCAAAATAACAGCATTTCCCCATCACAAAGGAAGAAATTCACCCATGTCTTAGCACGGGCTGAAGGGACACAGGCAGAATTCGGCAAAACCAGGCAGCACTCAGCTGCGAGGAGGCAAATTAGCACCTATTCACTTGGCAAAGGGCAATTTAAAAACACACCAGGCACTTCAGCCTCCAAAACAAGGCAGCCACACCAACCACTGCAATTAGGCAACGTCCCAGCTAATGCCCAGTCCTCCAATCCGCTCACCACAAAGCTGATTTAACCCCAGAATTTAAGGGAAGAGCCACCTTTTCCAGCTAACTTAAGTTAGGCTGTACTTAAGTTTCAGCGAGTTTGCAACAATCTTCTCTGGTAAATCCCTGGAAAAGAGTGTTTAGCCAGCAGCAGTGACTTTGGTTCATTGCCTGGGAGCTAGATGCCAGGATATCATTCAGTTCTGGAACTGCACTTAAAGGATGGAAATGGAGCCACTAATTTACTAGTGTCTCAAGAGCTGTGCTCAGCTGATGGCAAGAAAATGCTGGGGCATCAAATATAAAGTGGGCTGTGCTATTTTTTTTTTCCTGAATATGGAGGATACCGTGAGCTAGAAGCCCTCAAATCAAAATGGAACATGACCTTCGAGACAGAAGTCACTTCAGTCAATGGCCACGTTAAAAGAAATAAATCTGGTACAAGATTGATGTGGCTTTTGGAGAAAGTTCTGGGCAGAAGATCCCAGCTGACAGCATATTTTGTTGTCAAATCACACAATCCCCACTGAAACCCCTGAGCACTGATATATGGTAGCTCAAAGGCACTTCCGAGTTTTTGAAGAAATAAGAGAAGAATTGAATTATGTTAATTCCAAGCCACTGAAGAATTTCTTTCTCTTTCTTGCTTTAAAAAAAAAAATAAATCTGAAACCAATCCCTAAATAATACAGCTTGACCAGGTAATTTTCTCTGTATTTCTCAATTTCCTTCTTCAGCCATTTCATACTTAGAAGAGTTTGAAGGATGAGATTGATCAATTTAGGAGGATATTAAAAACAGGGATTAAAAAACCCAGTGAAAACTGGCAGGGGAGGCAAGTTAGCAATGAAATACAACTCCCCAGATCCCCGGCTAACTATGAAATCAGTTTTTTTCCAAGTGCTTCTTTGCCCCAAAGTACCAGCAAGGTACAAGAGATCTCTACTTGCTCAATTAATTTAACTTAATCCTAGAGAAACCAGAGGGCATTCAGAAGGTTGCACTCAAATGTTTTTATTACATCCAGGAACATGCTGGGTTAAAGAGGCTTATAAAAAAGAGGGAGAGACTTTTTACACAGGCAGAGTGACAGGACAAGGGGGAATGGCTTCCCACTGACAGAGGGCAGGGTTAGATGGGATAGTGGGAAGGAATTCTTCCCTGTGAGGGTGGGGAGGCCCTGGCACAGGTTGCCCAGAGAAGCTGTGGCTGCCCCTGGATCCCTGGAAGTGTCCAAGGCCAGGTTGGACAGGGCTTGGAACAACCTGGGCTAGTGGGAGGTGTCCCTGCCCATGGCACGGGTGGGACTGGATGATCTTTAAGGTCCCTACAACCCAACTCATTCTGGGATTCTATAGGATTGCAGTCCCAAAGCACTTCCTCATTCCAGAGGGAGGAGGCAGGGGGGATAAACAGCCTCTGTTTAGCCCAACCACTGGAATCCCTTCCCCTGCAGCCTTGGAGGTGCTGCTCATAACAGAGTGAAAAACTACTACTGCTTCCTCAGCTGGCCTAAAGAAAACAAGCTGACCTGATTTTAAAGCTGCCTACAGGACAGCATTTAATGTATTAATGCCTTTGTGAAGGCATCAAAAAATATAAGTTTCCCTTTCCATTAAAGGAGAGTAGATAAGCTGGTTTTATTTCCATAAGAGAACCTTCCCCGCTCAAAAGCTTCACAAGACAGAGGATTATTTCAGAAGCAGTTTAAAAACCCAACTTATGAGCACACTAAAATGCTGGGGGAAAAAAAAAAATCTCCACTGGAGGATTTGTTTTTAATTCTGAGAGCAGTAGGACAGAGCCAGGCATCAGATAAAATACTAACTGCTATCATTAGGACTTGCAGTGTTCATTTGTACTGATATTAATGCACTTAGCAACCCAAGCAGTTTACATATTGAATTTTTAGCTCCACAGATTAGGAATACATCCTTAGTACTTTATTTCTAAAAGCCATTAGCTTGCTGAGCTGGTTCCAGGGATAGCCCTTATGCCACTACAAAAGAGGACAAATTAACTGCAGTAATGCTCTTCTGTCCCAGATGACAGAAAAGAGAGGGAGGGGGGAAATGCCAAAGCTAATGAGAGCACATTTTGCAGTTTTGCCAGAACAGCATTTCCTTGGCTGCGAGTTTTAGGACTCAAATAAGCTTAAAAAAAAAAAGAAAGAAAGAAAGAGAGAGAGAGAAACAGAAAGGCAATAAACTAGAGGACCCCAGAGTTTTGTTACAAGTGCCTCCTGTTTCTGACACTGTAAAATGGAAGCACTGTCTAAGTTTACCTGTGGCAAGAGCAGGAAGAAAGGTTTTATCAGCTCAATCTTCCTTTCACCAGAAGAGCATTTAACGTGGGCCACAGAATAAAAGTAGCTTTTAAAGGCAAGTTTATTTTATGCAATATCATGAGTCTCAGGCTGACTGTGCAAGTAGGAACTGCTAATATCATAGAATGGCCTGGGTTGGAAGGGACCTTAGAGCCCATCTCATCCCACCCCCTGCCATGGGCAGGGACACCTCCCACTAGCCCAGGTTGCTCCAAGCCCTGTCCAACCTGGCCTTGGACACTTTCAGGGATCCAGGGGCAGCCACAGCTTCTCTGGGCAACCTGTGCCAGGGCCTCCCCACCCTCACAGGGAAGAATTCCTTCCCAATATCCAATCTAAACCTACTGTCTGTCAGTTTACAGCACATTCTCAGCTTTCACCTGAATCCACACATATTCCCAAACCAGGGACACTCTGAACACCTCCCCATGCCAAACCTTAATGTTTGTGTTTGCCATCTGTCTTCCCTCACATCACCAGAGCCAAGGAAGAAGGTGACATGTCACACTACTCAGTACGTAGTAAATCAAGGCCAAGAGAGATGGCTCAGAGACAGCACCAGCCAGGTCAACCTTGAGGATGGGAACACATGGAATACTGGTACTGCCACTGTAATTAAAGCCTCTGCTCCAATACAACAAGTTTTTCCAAGGAGAAGCTTCCTGACTGGAAACAAACTGCACAGAGCCAGACACGACACAGCAGCTTCGCTTCTTTATTCTGCTTCTAAGTAGAAGGAAGAGCTCAATTAGCCTTGCCCGAGCTGACACCTTGCTGCCTGCACGTGCTCTGGCCACAAAAGGCACGTCAGACTGGTGTAACTACACGGTGTAACTGGGCTGGCCGCAGGGAAGGACTGGACTCACAGCCACCAGCCTGGCAGCTTCCTACAGGAGAGCCAGGGAGTGGGATTGAGCAACGCCACCCCAGGTGCTGCGTGTGCCTGCAGTGTTTTGATTCGCACCCCGGTAATGACTCTGCTCCTCCCGCCCTGCCACCCCCAGCGTGACAAACATCTTTACACAAGCACCAGGCAGAGAATATTCGTTAGTCAGCTCCTAATTACAGTTCGAGGTTTGGACCACGTGCTGCCTCCCCCCCGCCGCCGTCACCAAAGGAGGATGTGGGCACACGACACAGGATGCAGGACCTCTCAGGAATCAAAAATCATGAACTTTCAGTCCTATGGGCTGAACTAAGTGAAAGAAAAACATATTCAGGACACGCTAATGTCTTACCGCAGCTCCCCAATACCACCAGTTTTGTCTGTGTTGCATTTATTTCCACCACTGCCATACTGAAACTTTTTCCAGAACAACAGCAATTTTGGGTGGTTTTTTTGCCATGTACGGTGTCAGCAAAATGAAGGTATGTATACACTATCCCACCAGCCCTGAGATTTCAAGAGGAGTGGCTAAACAATGGCTAATTATAGCTTCAGCACATAAACAAACAAGGCAGCAGCTCAGAGTAAGAGCAGCAGCATTCCAGCTTCCACTGCAGAGAAGGAATGTAAAGCTATCAAAACAAGATGGAGCAAGGCTGATTTGAAGCTCAAAAAATGGACAGTTTTACAGTAATCCAAAGGACTCCAAAATCAGGTGCCAGTTCGAATTTCATTTAACGCAAAAGATGCACAAGGTGTTGTGTGTGTTCTTTGCTCACTACAACAAATCAATTTATATAAGTTTCTGCAAACATCTGGGCACGCTCGAGGCAGAACAGATCTCACAAGAGACAAGGATTCACACAGTCAGTGCCACACATAGACCCATCGTGGATCTCTGCGGGCCACCAGGTCCAAGAACGTGCAAGGAAACATCCTCTCACTGCACCCGTGATAATGAGGATAAAAGAAGAGCCTGGTTCCCTGCGTGCTGGGACTCATCTGGACATATTTCATCCCTCCACTTGGCATCCTCTCAGCTCTGGATCACTTCTGGAGAATAGAAATGGGTGTTTATCTGAAACATTTTGCGAGTAGCACAGTGCCACACAGGGGCACACGCAGCATTAGAGGATAAAGCTGTGATATATAAATAATCATGATTCGTGAAACAAATGGGTGATTACATCAAAATAAAACAAACAGATTGTAAAACTTAATTACACCCCCATTAAGAAATAAAACAGACCCTCACAAGGTCAAGAGGCCTAAAACCTCCTTACTATCCTAAGAATGAAATATAGTAGAACTTTAAATCTTTAGGCGCCTGTTCGTCCAAGAATAACATGAATTATGACTGGTTGTAGAGATAACCCTTTTAGCTTTAGCTGTAAGAAAACCCATCTATTAAATACTTAGCAAAAACCTGTAGAATGTATATGTATATGATATAATTAATATGCATGAAGCAGCTAAGATAAATGCTAAATGTACCCTGTAGTAAGGGTGATTTGGGAAATTTCTGTCACCCATTTCTGTCACCCAGCCAGCTGCCTGCTTTTACCATATAATAAACTATTATTCAAAAACTTATAGAAACTCGAGACTTTGTTTATCACAAAGCCTTGGCAGGAGCTGTCTGGAAGCAGAGTGTGGCATGGCAATTGTTCTGAAGACGGGCATCCACGAACAAAGGCAGCACCAAGCCCTGGCACAGCTTCCCAGCAGGGTTATGCAAGCCTCTGACAAAGCCCCCAGTATCAGCACAAACTGAATGCTGCTATTATACATTAAGGGCCCTGCTCTTGGGCAAGTCTGTCCACAGGGCAACAGCCTCAAAAATTATCTCATCAACACCAACAGGCAGAACCTTTTGACCCCGTGATACCTCATCCCATGCCCTTCCTCACGTGGCACAGGTGGATCTCAATGAGAGAGAGGCAAAGGAAACGCTCAGAACACAAAGGATTCCAAGCGAATTTCTAGGAAACACAAATCTTCCTTGAGAAACAATAACTGTATCACAATAAGGGCAGCAAAGAGACCAGCACACCTGCTACTGGATCAAGTGACACAATCCTAAATCTCAGTCCACACCACGCTCTAAGGACAGGACTAAGACATAGTTCAAAGCCCCTCTCAGTACCCCAAGCAGTACAGGCCATAGCCATTGGCCAGCATACAAAGATTTCAGTACTAAACACCCCAGGAGGAAGGTCTGCTGCTATGTGAAAGGGAATGTCTTGGACTGCCTGGGATGCAAGGAATGGGAGCAATAGAATCGTAGAATCACAGAATGGTTTGGGTTGGAAGGGACCTTAAAGATCATCTCATTCCACCCCCTGCCATGGGCAGGGACACCTCCCACTAGCCCAGGTTGCTCCAAGCCCCATCCAACCTGGGCTTGGACACTTCCAGGGATCCAGGGGCAGCCACAGCTTCTCTGGGCAACCTGTGCCAGGGCCTCACCACCCTCACAGGGAAGAATATCTTCCCAATATCCAATCTAACCCTGCCCTCTGTCAGTGGGAAGCCATTCCTCCTTGTCCTGTCAATCCAGGCCCTTGGAAATAGTGCCCCTTCATCTTTCTTGTCAGCCCCTTCAGGTCCTGGAAGGCCACAATTAGGTCACCCCAAAGCTTCTCTTCTCCAGGGTGAACAATCCCAACTCCCAGCCTTTCCTCCCAGCAGAGCTGCTCCAGCCCTCTGATCATCTTGGTGCCTCCTCTGGACTGGCTCCAGCAGCTCCATGTCCTTCCTGGGCTGTTCCCCAGGGATGGAGGCAGCTCTGCAGGGGGGGGGGGGGTGTCTCCCCTGAGGGGGCAGAGGGGCAGAATGCCCCCCTGCTCTGCTGCCCCTGCTGTGGAATCAGCCCAGGGCAGTGGGGTTCTGAGTGACAGCACACACAGCTGGGGCATATCCAGCTCTCACCCACCAGCACCCTCAAGTCCTTCTCAGCAGTTCTAGGTAAAAAACACATCATTCCATTTCCAAAAACAGTGTGTGAACAGATCAGGCCTTCTGAGACAACTCCCAGCGCATGGCAGGGGTCTGTGGTGGGAGCAGACGGTGCAGGAGGAGATCAGATGGAAGCTACACCTTTTCATTGCCAGAATTGTGTGCTTGGAGGAAGAAACGAGCAGCACCTCAAACTCCTTACACAGAAAGGGGCTCTACTGAATCCCTTTTACCACAGGAGTCAGAGCAAGGCTGTGATTGCTGCCACGGCAGGCAAACCACACACACAGTAAACGCTGTGATTGGGGTTATCTCCACACCACCAAACGGCGCTGGAGAAATCCAGGGCAGGGAGCAAGGCGTCAGCCACCTCAGCAGACCCTCCCCCCTGCTCAGGTCAGCAGTTCAGCTAGGAACTCTAAGGGGAGTAAGAGGGTGGGAAACTCCAAGAGAGCTGGAAGTGAGCAGCACATGGGAGAAGCAACATTTTTCTCTACCTAGGTCAGATTTCCAGTGCCTCATGCTCTGTTTTGCTAAGGTTGTGGGAAGGATCGCAGAGTAAAACCCCAGTTTAGGAAAACTGTTATGTGTTAGTGTCTCTCCAGAGAAACACTCAGCCCCTGAGTACAAAGCCAACTTCCCTAGCTTTCCAGAAACCAGGAATCCTGTGCAATAGCTACTGTCCAATCTAACGAATAACAGAGCAGACCTGAGCGGGTCTTCCAGGTGCAATAAGTAGCACCTTTCCCTGCAAAGCCTTGGCACGGAGGGACTAAGGAGAACAGCCTGACCACACAGCACGGCTCCAGCAGCCCCAGGCCAGTCTGGACCACCCCGTGCACAAGACGCGCAGCATTTACCCAGCTCCAAATTTCGGCAGCAGAAACCAACCCCAACACAAGCCGCGCTGTCCCAGGCACAGCTCCACGCCAGAGTGGGAAGAAGCAGCAGCGCTTGAGTGTTTGGGAATGGAGCGACCATGACCAAGCGGGAAGAAGCAGCAGGACACAGATAATGCTGTTTCATCTATCGCTCGGCAGCAGCTGTGATTTCAAAGTACCCTCCTGGTGGATTAAAAAAAAAAAAAAACAACCTAGCGCCCTTTCCAGGTTTGAGGAATTGGAAGGCACATGCCATGCCGCGGCGTGCCGGAGCCGGCTGTATTCCAAGCAATCGTGAAGTTTGCTTCTAGCTAAAAAAAAAAACGATAGTCAATAAGCAAACAGAGTCTCTAAAAAACAGGAGTCAACAAGCAAACAGGGCCTCTAAAAAAAATTATAATCAATAAGCAAACAGGATGTCTATCAGCCAGACAGGCATCTTCACCAAAATTTCAGAGGAAAACACGATTTCTACCCCAGCTGGGTGCAACGAATACACAGAGACAGGCGAAAACGCCCTTTCTAACCCCCCACCCCGCCCTGAAACTAGATACCTGTGGGATATAAGGGAAGCAGTGCATGGATAAGAGGGACACATCCAGGTTTAGAGGAAGGGCACGGGCCTCGCCGAGGCCCGACCGGGACGCCCCCACGCCACCGCGCCAGACAAGGCCCCGGCCTCGCAGCCTCACAGGCCGCGCCGGGACACCCCTGTGTCTCTCTCCCCGCGCACTCCCCGCTCACCATCGCTCCTGCCGCCGCCGCCGCCTCCTCCTTCTTTCCTTCCCTCTTTCCTTCCTCCCTCCTTCCTCCTCCTCCCGGGTCCCGGCGCGGCCGCTCCGCCCCGCGGTTACCGCCCCCTGCCGGGCGCTCCCGCCCTCGGGGAGGAGCGGCGGGAAAGGCGCTCCCCTCACGTTAAAGGAGGGGGCGTTAAAATGTTATAAAATGTTATAAATGCCCGGGGGGGGGGGGGGGGGGAGGGTGTTATTGTTAAAATACACCCCTAAAAAAAAAAAAAAGGCAGTTTGTGAGCCCGCCCTGGTTTGTGAGGATAATTGTGAGGACTCAATTATCCCTGGCTGAGTGCTAAACATAAGGAGGACCCCTCGCTTCCGGAGCCCCGCACTGACACGCTGGGCATAAGGAATACTTGGTCGGCGCAAGATCAGCTGAAGCTGATGATGACACAGTTTAATCCCAGGACTATTTCAGCGTCCACTTGTTCTTAATCTACATAACTGGTTTTAAGATGCATCTGTTGGATTCGCAGTGTTCCTGAGGGGACATAAAGCTCCCAGGGCTGGAGCCCCTCTGCTCTGGAGCCAGGCTGGGAGAGCTGGGGGTGTTCACCCGGAGAAGGGAAGGATCCAGGGAGACCTGAGAGCCCCTTCCAGGGCCTAAAGGGGCTCCAGGAGAGCTGGAGAGGGACTTGGGACAAGCGATGGAGGGACAGGACAAGGAGGAATGGCTTCCCGCTGCCTGAGAGCAGGGATAGATGGGACATTGGGAAGGAATCCTTCCCTGTGAGGGTGGGGAGGCCCTGGCACAGGTTACCCAGAGAAGCTGTGGCTGCCCCTGGGTCCCTGGAAGTGTCCAAGGCCAGGTTGGACAGGGCTTGGAGCAACCTGGGCTAGTGGAAGGTGTCCCTGCCCATGGCAGAGCATGAAATGGGATAATCGTTAAGGTCCCTTCCAACCCAAACCATTCTCTAATTTTTTTTGAGGAGAGTTTTTGTTCTGTGCAAAATATAAGGCAGGAGCTACTGGTTGATATAGCATTAAACTCCAATCTGTTAATCTGTGGATTAAAATCCACTCTGCTCTGGGTGGATCAGGTGGGACCCCATGAGACAAAGGCTGGGTGCCGGGTTTCAAACACAGTAAGCGAAATATTGTTTGGGACCAGCTGCCTACTAGCACAGTGATTTCCAGACATCCAGGGCAAACACCACCTGACAAATATCCAAAGGGCATTTTAGTGGTGGAAAGGAACATTTTGAAGCAATTGCGTTGCAGAATAGTTAGAGCTAGAAAGGAACCTACACCATGATCTAGTAGAACTGCCTGAGCACTTCAGGGCTGACTAAAAGTCGAAGCACGTTATTAAGAGCATTGTCCAGTAAGTGTGAACTCAACAAATACCTCAGCAGCATTTGGCTCATTTCCCAAAAATTAACACACACAGCAACTGCAGCTCACTGTGTTATGGGGTGCTGCCCCTGCCACCTGCCTGACACACTACCCGGAGCAACTACCCATCTCCTGAGAGGTGGCAACAGGAGCAAGTGCCTATATTAAGAATTAGTTTCATTAAAACTAAAATTGAGTATTTCTGGTTAATCTACAGAACACATCCTGGCCTTAGAATTTATAAATCTGTACATTCTTTTACACACGTTCAGGTGTGGCATTTAAAAATTTTCCTCTTAACCTCCCTCACTTTTGTTTTTACCCTGGTTTGAAGCAGACAGACAAGCATCAGCTCTTGGCACTCGTAGTTTGCTGTGTTACAAGCAGTAACTGTTTGTCTGCTGTCACTGTGCCATCCAAGCTGCCTCCTCACAGAAGATGGCATCTCACACAAGTCTCCAGACAGAACTTTTATCTCAAGCAAACTGCCCTCGTGGGGTTGTTTTTAGAAGTATTCCTAGATATCACATGTTCTTTTTAGCAGAAAAGGGAACAAACAGATCTGTTAGTAACCCGCTATCAGCCTTGCAAAGTAGGTCTTCTTCCTGCGTGTTTGCCAAGACAGAAAACATCTCTTCAAGACAATCCCAAAAGAGTTGTGTTTTCTGATTATAAAAACCTCTGCAAACACCGAGGACCCCAGTCCTCCAGAAGAATGTTGCTGTTTGGGAAACATCCTTTAAAAACACATTTATGTCTAAGTAACAACTTGCTCTCGAGAGGGTAAGAGGAAAACTTGTTTGTTCCTTCAACCCTGAAAAGAGCCTCTTTGGATGCATCATTGCAAGCTTTGCTAATCTTCACGTACACCTTCACATAATACCAGGAAACAGAGGGCTTGGTTTGTTTAATATGGCTAAAAACACAGGTAGAAGGGAATATCTTGGTGTAAATATGTGGGTGGGAGAGGAAGAGCCACACCAGGGGGGGAGAGGAGCCATTTGAGTGAGAGGACAATGGTGGCATTAGAACAAATGGGTGCAGGTTGGCCCAGAACCCAGTTAGGCTGAGAACTGCAAGAGGGTTTGTAGCTGTGAGAGCAATAACAGCCTACAAGCCTCAAAAGCCAGAGCTACCCTCCTCAAAACATGTTTTCATCCGAGAATACTTAAGGAGCTGGCTGATGTCATCGCAAGGCCTCTCTTGATTTTTGAGCTGTTTTGGGAATCTGGAGAGGTCCCAGCTGACTGGAAGCTGGCAAACACTGTCCTGATTTTCAAGACGGGCAAGAAGGATGACCCTGGAAACTACAGGCTACATCACACTGAAAATCCTCAAAAGCATCCGTAACTGGTGTGGTGCAGATCAGACTAAGAAATTCGTCAGTCGAGCAGTTAATCTCCAAAACCTGGGGACATAATTACTGAATCATTTTCAGAAAATAATCTGACTGCTATCTAGGAACAAAAAGGAGCAGCAGCAAAACTAAGGAAGTTTAGTGTTTCCCACAAGTGATTCACGAGGATCAAGGCCTATATTTTCCATCCAAACGTCCATGATGTTAACACAGCCCAAGTCAACTGCTTCTGTCATTTAGTTTTGTTAGTGTGGTTCCGTGCAAGTCTGGAGGGAGCAGAGGCCAAGAGAGATTTGATGGTAAAGGAGAACATTTTCTTCTCCCTTTCCCTTCCACCACTCCGTGGCTCACATCAGGCAGGTGGCCATGGCATTGCAAGCCCAGGCAGATCAGCTGAGTGACTGCTGGGGCACAACCCACCATGTGGGATGCCAAATCGTGCACCCATTGGGCATAGAATCATAGAATACCCTGGGTTGGAAGGGGGCCACAAACCTAAACCTGATTTTACCAAGATCAAATGTGATAAATCAGAGGCAACCACCCATGTACCTATGGCACAGGACACTTGTAACTCGATTGTGAGATGCTGTTGTAAGGACAGGGTGGATTTAGGCTGTTTACAACCCTGGGTTGCCTCAGAGGCAAATCTGGCCTTGAGCAGACACTCTGAGCCTTGTCTCAAAGTACAGCACCAGCTTAAGCAAAATTTACAGGACATAAAATTAAACACAGGAACAGACCTTTGAGGGAGGAGGACTAGAAGAAAACTCACAGCAATCAGAGGAACAGACTTTCAAAAAGCAATATAAAACCAAATGACCTCTAAAGGGCCCTCACAATGAAAGCCAAACATGGGTTTACATAAAGAAACATTATGCTTGGTTAGCCCAAAATTTTCCAGTTGATTTGATTTGTAACTAAACAGCTCAAAAACAGTAGCTGTTTTCTACATGAGCAAGTTCTCTCCTGCAATCTCATCCATGCAACTTTATATTGTGCACATAGGGGCTCAGCTCCTGAAACAACTGTACACTATTCCTACTTGGCAGGCAGCAGAAGTTCTTGTCTTACAGAAAATTGCCCTGAAATTGAGGGAATTAAAAGGAATCTGATTTCTTTTCTTGTTTCCAAGTTGTTCAGGACAGAAGCTACTCAAAGTGCTGAAATATGAGCCCTCAAAAATAAATATTTACGTTGTGCATCTTGTGTATGTATTAAAGAACTACAGAGATCTGGTTTTATATAAACTCTACAGAAGTTAAAGGACACAGCATAATACATTTTTAACATTTTCCTCCTAGAAACTTCAGAAGTGACTTAGCTTAGTAACTGCAGCCCAAGACTGTAAAATGGCAAAGCAGTCAAAAAAATGGAAGTTCTCTGGAAGAAAAACAGATGCAGGGGATTATTTTTCCTCCTTCCTGTCCAGTTTTACAGCCTCATGTGTAGCTCTCCAAAAGAACTTGTTGCCTTTCAAAAAAACAAAAAAGATCTGTTTGCGTTAGACACCATCTACTACGAGCTGAAAACAGGAAGCTTTCAGCTCCTTGAACCACCCAGGATGCTGAGGAGCAGATTGCAACACTGACATTTCCTGGGCATCCTGAGGGCTTCCTGTCCATGCTGACCCCACACCAGACATTTCTGACAATGTTTATGGCAAGAACACTTCAAACTTTCCTTTCCAGGGAACAGTCCTGCTCAAAGGACCCTGAGCTCCATCTTGTCCCAGACAGCACCCACAGGAGGTGCTTAAGGGCCAGCTGGGAGGTGACACCTCCTGGCAGCATTCCAGATCTGTTCCAGTGCCACCCTCTGGTCCCCCCAGCCTGTCCCTCCCATTAACACTATTGCTCTGGGAGTCTGCCCTTGTTCCTGTGCAGGTTCCGTGCCTGCTTTCACACCCCTGTGATCTCTATAGGTCTGACAATTGCCGTGCTCAAAACACACGTTTCTTTCCAAAGTCACTGCATTTATTAAAGACATAATAAAGTGACATAGAAGGACAAGATAGACCAAGCTGCACCAGCGTAAGCGCTGTCTTCCCAGGGCATTTGTGTGCATGAGATTCCACCATCAAGTGCCATCTCTACTGCCCCAGGAAACCCTCTAGACATGCACAGAGAGGTACCAAACAAATGTAAGCATCGTGTTGCTGCTGGGACACAGGTCCTGGCACTCCCGGATGCCCTCAGGTCCCACACTGCTGCCCTTTTTATTGAGGATGCTCTGGGTGCAGCAAACTGACAGAGTCCTCACTCAAAGCAGGGGAGTTGTTTGTTTATTACTTTCTTAGTGTCACTCCTTTGAGGCAGCAACGGGACCCGAGACATCCACAGAACCAAAAGACGCCTGGGAATCTAACCTAACAAATCCCCTCTTCTACTCCTCCCCTGGCTCACTGGTAGTTCTCAGGTCTCGCTGGGGAGCAGGTTACAGGCACCCAGGAGCTGGCAGAGCTCAGATTTTGGCCATGGACTTTCTTCTATAGCTGCAAGAGTTCAGAGGTCTGGGTTAAGACACCTGTGAGACGATTTCCAGCACCATGACCCTAAAACAGCTTAGGGAATCAAGTGTTTTGGATTCTGGTTCAGCTGCATAGCACATGCTACATGCAAAGGCACCTCAGAGGAGGTTTGAATGAGATCCCCACATTTGCAGCTTTCTTTTTTCTGCCTGCACAAGCATTTTGACAGTGTTTCACCAGCCTGAGCACTGGGATCCAGCCCAGTTTGGAGCAATTCCCTGAATTACCACATCCTGCTGCGTGCTGGTTTTGGTCAGCCATCGCAACAGCAGAGTAGCATCACTCCAGAATACATTGGGGTGGTTTGTTGTTTGGGGTTTGTTTTATTGCATCAGGTGAAGCTCTTGGCAGCTGCAAAATAGACTTTAAAAATTAAGCCAGACTTGTAAAATCAAGAAGATGACAATTCCCAGTGTAATGGCAATGGTTCTACCATTGGACTGCATTAGCCCAATACATATTAAAAGAGTTGGATACAAGCTTCTTACCACTCCACCAGCTCAGTCCAGGTTGGAAAGCAATGCAAGCTGTTACCAAACATTTAGACCACAACCCAGACAGCTCCTAACACCTTTCCAGCAGAAGCTGTTCAAACTCAAGAGAAAATCCTGCTTGCCAAGGACTAGGTAGAGGCACTGCTCCCTGCCAGAGGCACCTTTCCAACAGGACTTGGATTACTGCAACAAGTACCTCATGGTGCTGCCTTCATAGTGGCTGTAGTGATGTTTGCAATTTCAACTCTTTCAGTGTTGCAATTGGTTTCCCACTGATTTCTTCAGAGCTGCTTGACAGCGAAGAACTTCCTAGCTCCACTCTGGAGGTAGGAGAGAGAGGCAATAACCTCTCCCTTCAAAACAGAAACCCCACGGCACAGCAAGCAAGCAAGCAGAAATTAAAAGCCTTGCTTGTTACCAAAGATTGCTCGTTACCAAACAGGCCCCAAATCCTCTCCAATGTCACGTAAATGCCAAAGAATTTCCATCTTTGTTTCTTTTTTCTTGCATGCTGACAACAAACACATTCACTAACAGAGCAATAAAATATTGGCTATCCCATATTGCACAGTAAATTGAGCCTCAGCATGGGAGAAACCCCCCGAGAAAGCTGATTGCAAGATGGGTGCCTGGAATACAGCTAAGCCCCATCTTGTAAAACCATGTTCTACCATCTTCTGCATGTCCTCACACATACCAGTTTACTATCCCCAAGCCTCACAGTGGACCTGCTCCTATAACACAGCCACAGCTGCCACCACTGTGTTGGTGTATGGACATGCAGAAGCACTTATGGTCCCCTGACAAAGTCTGTTGACAACCAGCTACTCTCCACAGCCCCATGGTGAGACAACTTCTTGCTGTGTGGCACAGAAACCACAGCATGGATTTATGCCACTTCCCTGAAGTGCCTGGGATCAGAGCAGTGTGATCTGCAGCTGATGGAAAAGATTCAGCAGCAAGATTTGCGTGACCATGAATAGGCCGTGTGGCCTTTGGAGGTGTCCCTCTGCTGCTCCCAGCAGAGCAGCTCAGAGGTGATTGAACTTCTGAGTGTCTCAATTTAAGCCCCCAAAGCAAGAGAGGAGGAGCTGCTGCCCATGTTACACCTCACAGCTCTGCTAAGGAGCATCCAAACCCAGGTGTGCCCAGCAGGTGGGGATGCAAACCCAAAATCCCATCTCCACATCCCTCTGCACTCAGTGCTCTGATCTGGTTGACAAGGTGGGGATGGGTCACAGGTTGGACTCAATCTTGGCAGTCTTTTCCAGCCTAAACAATTGTGTGATTCTGATTGTTCAAAACTCATTTACAAACTCTTTCACATCTCCAGTCACACCTTAGCAGGTGTGTAGGCCCAGACTCACACACTTGAGAGATTTACCACCTCAGGTGGGATCTACACCACAATTTTAGGAAGAGGCAAGACTTCAACTACTAAACAGAGAATACCCAACTCTGCGAGAGCATCCTCTGTAAAGACATCCTGCAGGAAGGTGTCTCCCCCTCTTCTGACCATAGAGGGAGCTGAGTCTCCAGCGTTAACCTCTAAAAAAGAAAATAGAAAGCGCTCAAGCTCCAAGTCCGACTCCCAGAAATTCTATTGGCCCCACTTCCCAGCACAGTACCAAGACCTCCCACGTAGAGGAAAAAGGCAATGTAGATTAAATAATTAATGCTGCTGGATACTGTTTTCCCCTAAACTACAGATGATCACAGAGGAAAAAAAAAACAACCCCTAAAGATGATTGATTGCTGTTGCTGGCACAATAAGAGAAGGAGAAATCAGACAGGACTATTCTCCATCATTCTGCAGAGGCTCTGTCAAACGCTCTGCCTCCTGCCTTTCAATGAATAATAAATTGCTTTTAAGAAGTAACTTTTATGTCAGTGAGCATGTTATTATTGATTAATCCCATGCTGGAAAACACTCTTCAACCGCTGCTGCTCTTTGCATCGCCCGAAGAGTTTAGAGGCTGCTGTCTAACAAGCTCCTGAGTCATATCTTCCTTGTCAATCTTATCAACCCCTTGTTTAATTGTAAAAATGTTAATAAAATGCAGCAAGCATTGGCCTAATGCCTCAGGACTCACATATCTCTTCCAAAGAGAGAAACAAGAGATTCTTCAGCTGTACTTGAGGCTTGTAAAACAACATTTCAACTCTAAGCAAGTGCTGGTTCTCTCAGAGCCACAACCAGTGGTTTGATGGATAACAAGACACACATGTCAGAGTCAGGAAAGCCTCCATGATTCCCTTATATCTGTGGAATATCAATTTAAATACCAGTTAAAGAGCAAGACCCCCCTGGGACCACCCATGACTTTGTTCTTTATCCTCACTATGAGAGACAGTGATGCTCTTGGTGGCAGCCCAGATTAGGAGCAACTGGAAGATGATCCCAGCGTTGGCTTTTCTGGCCATTTTTGGTGTTTGTTCATGAAGCCTGTTCCCATTTCCAGCTAGCTTTGATCACTCTGGTAAGTGCAATATCTTGCTTTCAATATCAGGATGCTCAGCAAAGTAACAGGAGAGCCGACACAAAGGGGAGCCTGGTAGTTACATCCCAGCATGTAAACAAAGACATTGCTGATGGTATCGTGTGTGTTGAAAAATTGATGGCCAAACAGGACCTGAATGAATACTGAGACAAAGCTTTGCACATCCTCTGGATACTCCTGATGTCCCCAGGAGTGGCACCCGTGTCCTCAATGACGTCACTGCTGTCCCTGTGATGATTCTGGAATATAAATACAGTGATACCTGAAAGACCTCCTCCCTTCACAAGCAATCCATAATTATGTCATGATTTGGGGGTCAAAGAGCCTCTTGGATTTTATTCGTGGAGCAAGATTGCCATCTAGCGTCCGTTTCTTCTGGGAGTCATTTTTGCAGGCTGGTCTTCTCGCTTGACAGGCATCCCAGCATCTCTGATTGATCCATCTGAGCTCTAACCGCTAAACTAAATGTCCTACGACCAGCTAAGACACATCTATTCATCGTTGGTTAAAGATAACTAGGACTTCCCATTAGCTTAAGAAATATTTAAATGAATTTATTCTTAACAGAATAATCTCTTATTGAACAAGTTTTCTGAGGCATGTAAGCTGATTTCTTGAAGGTGGGCATACGATACACTCTCTATTAGTTTGCATGTATCATCTACCTTCTACATCCTGAAACCAATTGTAGTCTTTAAAGAAAAGACCACTACTACGCCAAGAAAGCAAATCCTTTTGTTGATTAGGATACAATTTTTATCTAAGCTAAAACTTCTGATTTACTGAGTCATTTAGAAAGGAGACCCGTTCCCGTTTCAGTGCCTTTGTGACAATATAGGGCCTCATGTAACCAATGGAACACTGAACACTGCAGATTCCCATGGAATCAAGGGGCCATTGTGACACTCTACGGCCTCATGGAAGAGGGAGGACATGCAGAGAGACCTCAAATGAGAGCTTTGGGCAATCATCAACCATAGGAAGTTCAATAAGGGGGAGATTCTGTCCCTGGGATGGGGCAACCCCAGATGTACGGACAGACTGGGAATGACATGCTGTGTAACAGTGCTGGAGAATGGCCTCTGGGGTCCTGGTGGATTGACCAGTTGGCCAAGAGTCAGTGGTGCCCTGACAGGGGCTCACTGCTCAGTCACACAAGGGTTTTCAGACACACGAGTTCTTCCCTTGCACACACACACAGACAGTTCATGGCAGCAGGGGCAGGATCTCCTGGGGCTCCTGCTGCCACGCCCGGAGCCTGGATGTACCTCATCCCTGTGGGGTGCCAGCTGCTCTGCCACTATCTGAGATGCCCCACGGCCTGAGGGATGGACACAGGCAGCTCTGGCCACAGAAGCACATCCCAGAGCTGCATCCAGGGGCTTTGCCAGGGTTTAGTACTGTAAATGCAATGTGACACCCAGACACTCTGTGTCCCACCTAACTTCAAGGCTCCCCCAGGAGACTGATGGCATTTGTGCTTGCCCAGGGTCATCTCCCCACACCAACACCAGAGATGTGCTCAAGGCTTGTCTGTGCAATGCAAAGAGAGTCATCCTGTCTAGTCCTTCAGTGTCTCTCCTGGGAAGGATAAAGAACCTCTGTGGGCTGGGTGAGAAGCCAGTGCTGGAAGCAGTGGTTCTGTTGTGAGTGCCAGCCAAGAGTGGTGGGCAGGTCTGTGATGAATGCCCTGGGGAGTTGACCTGGGGTTTCCAGTGCACATGGCAATAGACCACACCCTGCCCTGGTGGTCCTTCATGTCTCTCCCAGGAGCCTGGAAGTGCACAGACACTGCTGAGTTCTTTCCCCTAACACAGTGCCACTCTTGAGAGGTTCACTGGTGTTTTTTCTCCTGAGTATGTTCTTGAGAGAGGACTTACCAGAAGACCTAAAACCTTCAGGCACTACCCTGAGGAGATCCCTTGGTAGGATGGACATGCTGTTGCGGAGGGCAGCTGTGCCACAGAAGTGCTAATTGCCTGTCCCTGCCTGCAGGCCAGAGGGCTGACACACTACAGCCCTTAGACTAAACTTCCAGAGCACTCGGGTCTTACACGGACAGCTCTGGAAAAACCAAATGCTGATGCTCCCTGGCAGTGCTGCTGTGGAGGGCTCTTTTCCCTCCACCTCTGCACACAGATATTGCAACTGCAGTTCCAGAGAAGGTTTCAAAAGTGGGATACAAAACTTGCTGAAAAAGATAGAACAGCTCCTCATTTGCACAGTCTGTGGGACACGGGATGGATATGAACTAAAAATGGCACAAATAACGATATTTCTTTGGGGCAGTATTAAATAAATTTTAAAAAGAAAGTAAAAGCTCACAGTGATTCTCAGCACAACCCTGAAAATCTGCACGTGGGAAACAAAAATTAAACAAAACACCCAAATACTATACAGACATCAAACACAAGAAGCCCAAATTCCTCCAGGTGGTCGGATTCCGTGCAGGAGATCTTGTCTGGGAGATTTCACAGAAGAACCTGTCCAGGGCATTTCCTTGGCAGAAAGAGATGGAAAATGTACTTGCAGTGTGCAGAGCTGCATGAATTGACACACTGGCCTGTGGGCACAAGCTCTGCTTTGTGCAGACAAAGACTGCTGCCCTGTGGGCAAAAGCTCTGCTGCCCAGGAGGGTCCTGTAGTGCAGGACTTTGCAGATGGCAGCTTAGCGGTTGTAGGACATGACGGTGAGACGGAAAAACTCTGCTGAAATAAAAAACCAAACGTGGGTAGAGCCCTTCCCAGCCATGATATTCCTTGTGCCTGTTACTGAAATGTAGAGAGAGCATTTGTCTTCACTACCAATACCACGGAGGGAATAAAACACAGCATCACTAACTCAGATTTCAGCTTTTATTTACAGATTTTAGATGGTAACATTGTGGAATATTCTTTCTTTTATAAAAAAATATCTTATAAAAGCTGGCTGTTATCTACCATTACTGGAGAGCGGTGCTGATGTCAGTGAGTATCAGTATTCATAGCTTGATTAACTGATTGCTGTTCCACAGTTCAGCCTATACCTGCAGTGATTATTTCAGTCAGTTCTGAGAGACAACGACTCCTCTCTTACCTGATCACCTTTCCATTGGACCCTTCCACGGGTTTTTAGGGCTTTCAAATTTCAGTGCTAACACTGACTGCAGCATTAACGTAACAGGAGAGAGACATGACAACCAAAAGGGATTAAATACAAAATACTTAACCATTTTACTCCTCTGTTTTTTTCAACTTCGATTTTGCCTTGTTACCCAGGGAAGTTCTGGCTGTCCCAGCTTGCTTTGCAGTTCCAGCAGGTTTCTTTTTTAGCCTCTTCTTTTTGGAACGCACCAGGTCTTCACGTCCCAGTTCAACCATTTTTGCTTCCCACAACTTCATTTCATTCTCATACCGAACCTTATCGTCTTCAGCAAGCTGCAGGTATGGCTAGAGGAAAATAAGGTATCAACAGTTACAGAAGGGGCTTTGTCTGGGAAAGTGCCACAAAGTGTCACAAAGGTGACTTAGAACAACACCTGGGCACTGGCACAGCCCAAGTATTTGCCTTCACCTCCGGATAATTAAAAAACAAACAAACAAACAAACAAACTTGCAGAAAAATACAAAACTTTAGCATTAAATTACGGTTATGGCAAGAGCTGCCCACTACTGAAGAGGAAGTTTATTCAATATTGCTACTAACAGCTAAGGCTTGTTATCTGAGCACTAGTTTTGAGAGAGGTGGATTATGTGATGAACAGGAACAGATATCGCTGCAGAATTATTCCAGTTTTTTTTCTACAGTAAGATCATGAACCTAGGGGGTGTCCTAAGCACACTCAAAACTGATCTGGACAAAGGTCATTTGGGAGGAAGAACAGTAAGGTACAGAATACCTAAACTGTGACATTTTCAGATTAGAATTTCAGTGTAGCAGCTCTCATTTTTCATAAGGCCATGCACAGATTTGTATTTCAGTACACTGAGAAAGCTGGCAGAGAATAATCCCCCAGACAACCAAAGTTAATAAATTACCCTGTGCACATCATTTGTAGATTTGTTGCTTTTCCCTGTCAAAAGTCTTTCTATGAGCAGCAAATTATTATGATGATGTTTAAAGATATCACGTATTATTAGAAAAAAAAATCAAATTGTTGCACATTATTTCACCTTTCCCTCTAGATGCTGCTCAACATCCACTACCAGGCACACTGAACTTCCATCCTCTCCCACTGGCTTACATTTCAACAACACTGTGAATAAAATGGTCACTACTGCAATAAAGGTAACAATCTTTTTCAAGATGCATGAAGATCTTAGAGTATTTTCCTCAGTATTATATTTTGAGCAACTTAAGTTCAAGATTTTGTATGAATATATCAACTTTGACTCAAGTTTGTCATTTTCTGATTACATCAGAGCCTCATCCAAATCCACTGACATACCTGCTTTTGAGAAGGGGAGAGTTTTTGCCACGTGTCAAATAATTTCTTCAGCTTTGCCTACAGGATATAGAACATGCAATACAGGAGGGTTATTTTAGGAACAGACCGATCTCAGAGGGGTACAGATGAATGCCACACAAGTGAAAGTCAAACATAAACCAATGCAAAAAAGCACAAAGTCACACAGGTTCAATCCCCCACCCTTTTAATGTAGGCAAATAATACACTGTATGGTTCAAAACAAGCTGCTGGGCATCATCTGAGCCACGTTTACAGCTCAGGCCTCAGCTGACTGGACAAGCCTGCCTTGTGCATGGAAAACCAAGGAACAAACTAGATCCACCATCCCAATTTACTGATTAAATATGTAGGGTGAGGAACATATTAGTGTTGTAATCCACCAGTGTAATTTACATCAACCCAAAGTGCAGTTTAGTGCAGAACTTGTGAGTTTGCTGAGGAACTCTGGCAAGACCTTATTCTGTAACACCACCCGAGCTACAGGAGGTACAATGAACTCGTACTGCAGGAACAGGAGCAGACCACCACAACTCTTTGAAAAACTAATGTATTTCTAACACCAAAACAAAGAGAAGAATAATCCTCTCCTTACAGAAGGAGCAGATGAAGTCTGTAAAGCTGAAGTGCAAAAAATACTGCAAGTATTTTAAGTCTGTATACCCACACAGCAGTTTATAAAGGCCATGCCAGTGGCAGTGTACAAGCAGATCCACTGCAAAAAAGGTAACCTGAGCAAAGCAACATGCAGATATTGAACTACTGAACAATTTCTTTGAGGATGACAGAATCTAAACCAGAGTTTTCTGAACACAATGGATCTATTTCAAAAAACAATCTTTCCTGGCTTACCGCAGGTGAAATCCCTTCACTTTCTTGAAATTTTTCTGCCACAAAAATGTTAAGGCCGCTACGAGGTCTTTTAGGTTTCCCAAGCACAGTCAATTCCTTCAGAAACAACAAGAAAAGTTATTCCATCTACCAAGCATGCATTTTTTTCCAAAACTAAGCTTACCATTCGACTTTATATTTTATACAAAAATCAAACACAAATTCTTTCTTTGGTGTTTTATTCTGTAAACTGGACTGTATGTCATGATGCTCTCAGTGCTGGTCAAGACTAGTGCTAAACTAAACTAAGAAAAGTTAACAACTTGAGTTTTCACAGATATAGAAATAGCATTTTAAACTGATTCTTACTTCAGCTAAGTCTTCCAGAAACCAAAGACTGTTATTAAATTCCTTTAAGAAAATCATGATGACAGGTTTTCTATTATTCTTCATAAGGCTTCTGGTTTTGCTGTGAAATACAGCCTGCTTGCAGAGAGGAGGGCAGGTGGTGGACTGTGGGAGGTGAGGAGGTGGAACAGAACCAATTTCCAGGGAAACAGAACTGGGTTTCTGCTATCAGAACACTTTGCCTGCAGGGATGATGGCACGAGAAGGGAAGTACAGCAAGTTATGAATGCAATTACACTTCTTGTTTCCTCCAGTCCTGACATTCCCACTGGAGCCTGGGTGCTGCAAATTAACATCTGCTTAGGTATTAAATATGCTAGCTAAATTCCTTGTGCTGCCATACTCTAAAAAAAGGACCGACACAGTCATTTGGATTAAAAACTCCCTCTGAGTAGAGGTCTTTTAAACCAAATTAATTTCACTTTTGCTAGTCAGGGCAATGTCACACCAGCAGTTTAATTCACAGAAATGAGCAAGCAATAGGTGGTTTTGCTACCGGACCAACCACAGTATCATACCTTTATAGATGGTTCTGTCTCTCAGGATTTATGTATAAACCAGCTAGAAGGGAACAGGGAAGATGGTCTGCTTGAATATGCTAGGAAAGGATACCAGTAAACAGATGTACCTCTGCAGCCCTAATTCACCATGGCAGCAGTGACAGAGATAGCAAAGTAGCAGAGTCCAAAGAAAGGAAGGAAAAAAGGCTACTTCAAAGAGCTGCTAATGAGGTAAGAGATACAAGGCCTTCGTGAAAAGCTATTTCTGGATGTCTTTCCATCCAAAGAAAGTGTTGCTGGTCCAAACACCTTTTATTGCCTATCCTTTCTCTGGCAGCTCGTGGAATAGGGAGAAAAAAAGCACAGAGAAGCCACCTTTAAGCATAAAGATACGTGCTAGTTCTGTGTTCTTCAAGCGCAGGAATGCCACAACATCAGCAATTATATTTAGTCCATGGCATTTTGGGGGGTTTGTGTTTCTTGTGTGTTTTCTGTTATTCTGAGTTGGTTCTGTATTTCTAAAAACATGCTTCAACTCTGCTCTACATACTAGACAGACTTCAGCTTCCTTGAGAGAAAAGAAACTTGAATTTCAAAATGCTTACTCTTTTTGCCCGGAGTGATCTTCTCCTTGCCAGTTGTCTTCTCCTTTCCTCTTTCAAAGCTGCAGCCTGGGCTGGAGTTAGCTGGGCTTTATATTTGGCCAGCTGCTCCCCGTATCTTTGCCAATCCGTCTTTTTTGCTTCCTCGTAAACCTACAGCACAAATCATCACCAGCCTTAAACAGATGCTTTCAGTCACAACCACCTGACCACTAGACAAGCTAACACTTCTAATCTATGGGGGGGAAAAAATTAAGACTGGAAAAAATTACCCTGGAACATCAGATTTTCATCTGTTTGACTACCCCGTTATCCATTTCAGACACAAAAAAGGAAAAGAACACAGAGTGAGCAGTCCAAAAGGGATGTGAGAGCACCTCAATTCTACTGAGAAAGGATACTGCTTTAGCTAAAAAACTGCAATTAGTTCCTAGCTGCATTTAATTCCTAACTGTAATCAAGGAAGAACAATCAAGGAAGAACAATCACTACTTTCCTATCAATGGCACTTAAAGTCAGCAGTGATTAGCAAGTCCTAGAGTTGTTTTACATTATCGGTTGAAACGGCCACTCTTAGAGAAACTTCACTACTCATGACTAAAAGTTAATTTGATGGCTCTTCAATAAATTTACACGTAGCAAAAAAGAGAGTTTCATCAAAATTAACTGAGGTTTCACTTAGGCACATGAAAGCAGAGCAACTTTACAAAACTTATGTTATTATACACGTAATGCACCGTGTACATAATTACCATTTAAAAAGGAAAAATAACCGGTTCCCAGCCCCACAGCCATGTGGAGTGAGAGCTGTGCCCTTTCTCTGGCAACAGACTAAAATTATGAAAACCCAGGTCGTGCACAAGTATCAAAGTATCCTTCTGTACAGGGTTTGCATGGCCAGGTTTTGGTGGTGAGGGGGGTACAGGGCTGGCTCCCGTGAGAAGCTGCTCTGTCCAATGGAGCCAACGCCAGCCAGCTTCAAGAGGCAGCCACAGCTGGCCAAGGCTGAGCCCACCAGGGACAGTGGTGGTGCCTCTGGGATAAGAGCATTAAGAAGGGGAAAAAGAAAACCACATAACTTCAGCCTGAGAGAGGAGTCAGATGGGAGAATGTGAGATTATTTCTACAGATCAGCGGAGAAGGAGGGGAGGAGGTGCTCCAGGTCATGGAGAAGGGTCCCCTGCGGCCTGTGGTGCAGCCCATGGTGAGGAAGCTGTGCCCCTGCAGCCCACAGGGGTCCACAGGGAGCAGAGATCCACCTGCAGCCCAGGGAGGAATCCCACACTGGAGCAGGGTAATGTGACTCCAGGGGGTCCCCCACTGGAACAGCCTATTCATGAGGGACTGCACCCCATGGAAAGGGACCAATGCTGGAGCAGTTCCTGAAGAACTGCAGCGAGTGGGAAAGACTCACACTGGGAGCAGTTCATGGAGGAATGTTTCCTGTAGGAGGGCCCCAGCAGGGGCAGAGTGTGAAGAGTTCTCCCTCTGAGCAGGAAGGAGCAGCAGAGACAAGATGTGATGGACAGACCTTAGGCCCCATTCCCCATCCCCCTGTGCCACTGGCGGGCAGA
This sequence comes from Chiroxiphia lanceolata, assembly GCF_009829145.1. Taxonomy (NCBI): domain Eukaryota; kingdom Metazoa; phylum Chordata; class Aves; order Passeriformes; family Pipridae; genus Chiroxiphia; species Chiroxiphia lanceolata. The sequence goes on from NC_045644.1 coordinate 34,541,446, forward strand.
ACTAGAGAAACAGAGAATGAAACTGAGTCTGGGAAGAACAGGAGGTGCGGGGAAGGTGTTTTAAGTTTTTATTTCTCATTAGCCTGCTCTGATTTGATTGATAATAAACTGATTTCCCCAGGTGGAGTTTGTTTTGCCCTGACAGTAACTGGTGAGGGATCTCTCCCTGCCCTTATCCCGACCCATGAATCTTTCAGTATATTTTCTGTCCTCTGCCCAGCTGAGAGTGGCTTTGCTGGGCACTCAGTGTCCAGACAGGGTCAACCCACCCACTGTGGTGTACTGATGTCTGAACCTTTGTACACACGTGCTTTTTAAACTGTTGATTAAAAACAAACCAACCAACCAAAAAAAATCACCAAACTACACAAAAAATCCACCAGGGACACCAAACCAAACAAAACAACCACCAAGACTGTATAGAGTTCAAAGCACTCAGGGCAAAGATACACTCTTACCTGCTTCTGTGATGCTGGTAACTCCTTCCAAGCACCTGCTAATTTTTTAGTCAGCTCTGTGCTGCTCGCTCCTGTACGTTAAAACGAGAAAGCATGAAAATAAAGATCAACATTGTATCTGTAGTAAGGTTCTTCGATTTTCCCAAGGAAAGCTGTCACAAGTATCTTTTTCCTGTACAAACATTTTCATCCTTCCATAAAACCACCTTAGTGTGGCAGTTAAAGGGAACTGTAGTATTCTGGGGAGGGGAAAGAGTCACTGCTCTTGGTTCAACCTGGAATGAAACATGCAGTTATAAGATGAAGCACAATTTTAAGGCAGCTATTATCACTCCACAACAATTCAATTTTTTTCTTTTGAGACGGATCCTTTTCTATACAATGCAAGATGATCTGAATTTGGAGGGAGGAGCAGGGAAGAAATCAAAAGTAAAATTTCCAGTTCTCCTTTTTCAGCAAAGAAAGTCTGCTGAATTCTTCACAGCAAGTATAATGTGACTTTATCCACCTGATATAGCACATATGCCCTTCTCCTTCTGGGTCCCTTCCAACTCAGCACATTCTGTGATTCTGTAATCTTTATTAAAGTCCTTTATTTACAATATTATTCAAAAGAAGTAAGGTTAAAAAAAAGGTAATTTCCTTCTCCCACAAACAAAATTGGTGACTTGAGTCTACTTTGGTTTTCAGCTGACTGCCTTTGTCTTTGGCTCTTGTACCATGGTCATTTGATGAAGCCTTCAGCCAGACTTGAATATGTGAAGGGGAAAAGAATAATAATTACAAAACAGAACCAAAACAAACAAACAAACAAACCTCAACCAAACTTAAGGGTGGTGCAAAAATGATATAAGGTGGTCTTTTCTTGAAAAATCCTTTACAGGCTTTTCCTCCACAATTAAAAAACCAAAACCAGATGAGCTTTTCTTCCACCTCAAATGTAAAGCTCAGCCACCTCAATGGTGGGAAAGCAGAACTAAGCTCTTCTCAGTAACCTGACTTCCAGAATTCCGGAAAAACAAGACAGACGGAGAGGTTTTAGTCCAAGTAGATGAACCTTAAAACCTTTGAAAATACGATGCTTTGGCCAACGATAAAAGAGAACTAATAAATTATCAAGTTATTTTTGACCATTACCTCTGTTGGAACAAGAAAACCAAAAGTTCTCAATTTGTATATAAGATCCAGTATATTTATTTGCAGATTATTCAGATTTTGAAAACGTGGAAAACACTGGTGCAGTATGTAACTACAATAAGCTCTGATAGTTCAGTTCCCAGCCTTTTTGACTGTGGAACTGCTGAACTGCTGAGCGGGGTATCAAATGGTTTTCCCTACTTAAATTTACCTCAGGGCTTGCCCAATACGACCACAGTTTTTTAACCATTTTAACCTTCATTTCAACAGTGTTTCAAAACCAGCACAGCTTTCCATTTTGCTGCTTTCTGGTAAGAGCGACTGCGTTGCTTGTAAATAAAGTTTTTGATAGTAAATTAAACGTATTCGCAGAAAACCATTTTCCTCTACGCACATTTACTACTTCTTCCGTTTACAGTCAATACAATCCAGTGCCTATAGTTTTTCAATTACTAAACATCAAAATAAAATCATACGCCCCTTGTTATATCAGCAAAAGCATACTTCAAATGCACAGAGGCCCGAAAATAACTGAGACCCACAAATCACTGTTAACATGTATTGCCCAGGTGAGATCTTTCAGCAAACATTTTTAAAGTTATACACACGCTCGTTTTTTTGAGTTACGATGCGCAGAAGACGAAGATAACACACGTGTAGGCAGTGAGTACGGCCACGCTGGATTCGCTTGGGGCGTGCTATATGGATAAACAGATGGGCTGGGTCTCTAAAATCAGGGTAACGGACTTTCGTTCCCTCACGCGGTTCGGTTTTACACAGACATTCCGGCTCCCGGCTCAGCCCCGCTCGGGGGGCGCAGGCCGTGTCCCCGCTCCCGCGCAGAGCAAACCGCGGGCCCCGCGGGCTCCCCTCCCCTCATACCTCGTACCTGGGTTCTTTTCCCTGAACGCCGAACGGTTTTCCATCATAAAACGGAAATAGGCGGTGAGGGGCCGCTTCGGGCGCTGATCCGAGCTGATCCCCCGGGACAGGCACTGCTCCGCCGCGCCACCGCCGGCCCTGCACACAACGGCACCGCCGGTCACCGCCACCCCACCGAGGCGGCCCCCGCTCCCGCCGCCCCGCTCCCCGCAGCCCCGCTCCCGCCCCGCACCTGAGGAGCCGCCGCCCTCCCGTGACCAGGCCCAGGCCCAGCCCCAGTGCCAGGCCCGCGGCCCGGCCCAGCGCCGCCGCCGCCGCCGCCATGCCGGCCCGGCCCATGCCGCGCCTGCGCGGGACCGCGCCGAGGGACGGGGCCGCGGCGCCCTCACAAGGTGACCGCGAGCGCGGGGCTGTTCCCGGAGCCGGCGGAAAACTAAAACACAGCCCGCCTAAGCGCTAATTAACTAATTCAGCTGATGATCTGTGGCCAAAAACCGCACGGTTTCACTGGTTTCCTCTTAATGGCAAGCTTTTGGGTACAGCTGTGTCTAAAAACACACCAGAGCACCAATCAGTTCTCGGGGGAAAAAGTTACTTTTTTTTTTTTTTTTGCCATCACAGTAAACAACAGGGAAGGGAGTAATGTTTCAGCTCTAATTCCCCGCACCCCCTACCGCCTTAAAAGAGCGTTTCTATAAAAAGCATTAACGGAGTTCTGAAGGAGCAGTAGTGATGTTTATCTCCAGATTGAACCCAACGACCTCACTGAGCGAGTGAAGTTTTGAATAATGTATTCGTAATTTCATTCCTATAATTTCAAAAGCAGAAAGGCTGAACTGCTACAAGGATCATAAGAATCAGAGACTTACGATGATGCTGTTTTAGAGGTGTAAAGCTAAGACATTCCTTTTTTAATATCTTAACATGCCTTCCCACACGGGTGTTGGGTTTCACACATCCTTCTGCTGGTTTCATACTGTGAGGCAAAGTCATTCTCAGATGCATGGAACACATCAGAAATATGACCAGTTAAAGTAAAAATGTTTTCAAACCACCCCTAACACAAACTGATAAACCAAAACAAAGTGAGGATCTCAAAATACAAGTCAAACTTCCAGTTTTCATACAGTTCAGTACAGGCATTGCAAACATTTAAATAACTTCTAATACAAACAGATTACTAGCGATCCAGAAAAAATAAAAGCTCTGGGAACACATTGTGATGAAGTTTTTTACCACCATTTGAGTAAGAAGTGTAAATGATGGCTTTGCCTCCCTAGCTACATTGTCCTGGTTCACATATAATGAAGCATTTTATAACAAAAAAAATCCATTTATTCAGTTTGCAAACTGAACAGGGATATTTTAAGATTAATAGAGCCACTCTTGATCAGTCTGTTGTTTCAAATATCATTACATCATAGATAAAACTGTAGCACAGGAATTACATTTTCCCATATGTGACCCTTTAGGGTCAGTAAATTGGCAAACACAAAGATTAATATTCCACTGGTAGGGAAAAAAGCTCCTACTGTGCACGCTTACCACTCATATCCTAAATTCCAATTTAGCATATATTAAAATAATAAAAAAAACCCCAAATCAAATATATTTCTCATCTTAAAAATATATTTTATGTTGACAAATTTCCCAACTGGAAGTCAGTTTTCTTTCATGTGCGAGGTACAGAGGAAAACATTTAGTCACCCATATTTATTTTCAGATAACCAAGAAGAATGCACAGTAGGAAATCAGAGTTTTTCTCCTTCTAATCTACCTTTTAAGAACAGACTGCCCCTCTCCAGCACTACTGGTTTTCCATGTGCATACTCTGAAGCAACTGAAGTGCCAGTTCATGGAAAAGTTACCTTCAAGTGTGAGGAGTTTACTGTAACATTCTGATATTGCAAATACATCACCTTAACTAAGTGGTTGATGTTGAGACACTTGTGGTTATCTCCTCCACAGGTGAATATAGGTGTAAAATGGCCTTAAACTACTTGAAATCCTATATTCAGCAATGGGCAGAGCATGCTAAATCCATTATAAAGCTAGCATAAAAATTAATTGCAACCCAGTTCTAAGTAGTACATGATGCATAGCTTTATTTGTCCTTCTCTTTGTAAGACACATGCACATATACTACTGGTGATTCTCTAATGTTAGAACAAGTACTTTAAAGATACGCAAGAGTTAAAATAAAATTAAAAAAAAAATCAAGAAAAGTAGTAGAAAATGCATTTTATTTATATGGAAAAGGCTACATTTGGATTTGTAAAAGGTCAAAAGGATAGTGTTACATCAAAAATCAGTTGTGAATAGCAACAAAATGGTTACACATCTCTCTACATAGCAGTGCAATTAGTTCTCATTCCCATAAAATTAAGTATGCAACAGAATCAAAACGAAGTGTTTCTCCATAATCAGCATACAAAGAATTACAGTGCAAAGATCATTTTAGGTTTTAAGAAATCTGCAGTCAATCTTTAGAATATCCTAATGTGTGGGATACTCCAATTATTTTCATTACTAGCAGTTGTATCTTGTCAATACTGTGCACACGCAATTAAGTCTAAAATGAAATTACTGACATTGTAAATAAAATATTTAGTCTATACAGTAAAAAAATACAAATTATTAAGTGAACTAACAAAAAGAAATTTGAATACACTTATGAAACAACAACATACTTCAATGACAAACATACAGTATTCATCACATAAAACCAGCTACTTTTCCCAGCAAAAATAATTCAGTTGCTTTACAACTGCATTACAGATCTTGTAGTCTGAAGATGCAGATGTCCAACTCTTAAAAACCATAATAAATGTCTTCTGCAAAGCATACAAAGAGGATAAATATTCTTATCACAGTCATAAGGTTATTTTTGGAAGTTTATTCTCCCTTGCTCCGGAAACACACTTACATGGGTGAAAAAAAATTCAAGGGGAGTCATGTTAACATCAAAACCATAAATTGTGCTCCATTTCCTTCTAATTTTGAAAAAAAAAAAACACCCTAGAATTTACAGTACTCTGTGGTATATGAAAAAGTCTTCACAAGTTTACATTGCATATTTCTGAGTCCATTCTCTTGCATGTCTGTTGTATCTGTATGTGCAGAAAGAAGGCATTACAGTGAAGAGCTGTTAGTGATACATTGACAATGGCCACGTATTTACTTAATACAGGTGTTATTGAGCTTTTCACCTCTGAGCACTGAGTCGAAGAAGTTAAAATAGTCTAAAAGCCAAAAAAAATATACCCACTGTATGTTCAGTTTCTAAGGTTACCTATTACAGCTATTCGGACTCAAAACCAATCTCACAGGTTTGCATTAAAATGCATATCATTGTGCCTACTTAATTTGCATTTCACAACTGGTTCCCTCATTTGTACCTTAACAGGAAATTGTTGTTAATTATTCCTAAATGCAAATGTTATTAACAGTCTGACAAAGTTCACGCGTTTTAGTCGCATAAAGTTCAGTATAATTAACTGGAGTTTCATTCTCCCTTCTGCCCTGCCATCAGCATTTCAGAACTTGAAAGGAAAATTTTCTGAAAAGCATTTTTTACTAGATTTTAAGTCTTTTCCTTCTGGTATGAAGCTGATGAGCAATGCCAAAGATAAACGACCTTAGAGAGTTCATAACTTCCCCTCTCTGATCTTTCCATTTGCCACATTCTGTTTTTCAGACTAGATTCACTTTCTTCTGGGTCATCCAGAGAAAAATGCTGACAAAATTTTAAATCTGTTTCTTAAGATCAGTATAACAACTCATGAACTAACTGGTTTTCTTCTTAAGAATATGCTACCATACAAGCCTTAGCATCTTTACTTATACTGAAATATTCATAGATAAATGCTATGGGGTAACCAGCCATATAATTGATTTCCTAAATTCAAGATGAGATAAAAGTAATTTAATAGGTGATCAGCAGAAGATAAAGCTATGGTCAAGACTACACATTTTCTCACTTTCTCTAGAAACGATTAAATTTCGAGTTTTGGAGAGAAAACACCTTCACAAACAGGAGGCACAACAGCTGAAATCACTAGTAAGTAGGTAGGTAGACAAAAGTTGAGACACAAAAGGGGAGAAGCTGATGCATAACATCCTCAGTTTTAACACTGTCTGCTTTGCAGAACAAGCTACAGAGTTCAAGTGATCCAAAAGTGAGTTACATGATTTGACTGCGCCAGACAGTGAACTGCCAGAAAGAGGCCATTTTAATAATTCTTACTCTAGGGAGAGAAATACTAGACCACAGACTTCCATGTAACTTCTACATCACTCTTTTTTTATCCACTGCTCAAGGTAAAAACAATACTCAAACCTTCCTTAACCTGTGACGTGATGAGCCACAGGCCACTAGAATAACACTTCAAGAAGTCTTCAGTGGCTCAATACTGAATACAATACAAAAAACAGGTACCAAAAAACTCAGTTAACCAAAAAGCCAAAAATTCTTCTGTACGGGTTTTACAAACAGAGGATTGCAGTAGCAAGAAATAACTCATGTTTGGGAAATGTTTTTTCATGCAGTGAATATAAGATGACACACAGAAGTGTGATGGTTTTATGTAACTAAGTACAAAAGATTAGGTACCCAGCAACACCTATGTAGGCACACACAATACCTACAGTTTTCTACTTGCCATAGCTATTTTCAAGATTTGAAAATCTAATCCTAATCCTGTAGAAATCTATGAAAAAAGTATTGCTAAAGTTAAGATAGAAGGCGCTTAAACCATCTGCAAGTACCACATACACAATTATATATATGTTATACTCACTTTTCCTTGTCTGACTTGTAGATCTGTGCAATATCTGGTACTAAAGGATCATCTGGATTAGGATCACAAAGTAAGGAGCATATGGACAATAAAACTAAATAAAAGAGACACTAGATTAAACAAGTTAGTTTGCTTTATTCCTATAATACATTAATATATTGCAGTACACTGAAGGAAAGTGGTGGAAGATTGGAAAAAGAATGAATATTAGTATTAAGCTGTCCTACAGCAGTTCTGTTCAGAAGTGTTTATACAGCATAATTTTTTTATGGCCTAAGTAAACAACACCTGATACGAGCCTAGAGAATTTGCAACCCATGGACTTGCACCTTTTGTAATGATCTCTCTCCCACATTTTAACCTATGAACACTAAACAAACTACAGACCACAGTTATATATAAATATTTCCTCAAACCAAGCAATTCATCTGCAATTATTTAAGATAACTAATATTGTTAATGTTACATTGTCATGCAGTACTCTATACGTGCACGTGCTTCTCCACTTCTGTGCTGACAGTTGTTCTCTCAATCATATGAATACTTTACTTAAGCATGACTTCCATTTTGAGAAAATCCTTAATCAGCATTATATGCAGGTATTCACTTACAATTCATATTCACTTCCTGGTATTGAACCAAGGATGTTTGATTTTTTTTCAGGAAATTTCTATTTTTATACTCAGAACTAAAAGCATACAAGAGTACACAGCTAAACCATTCTAAATGTGTTGTGAAAGGGAACTTAATGCTACCATAAGAACCTGCTGTAGAATATCTTTCTTCCCCCCCTGCTTTGTCTTGTTGCCCAAGAGCCCACACCTATTTTCAGCAGTAGCAAGTTTGGCCACTTCAATACTGACATATTTATTAAGTGCCAGTAATATTAGAATATTGGGTTAGAATACACGGTCACACCAATCAGAGGTGCTATCAGTACCTTTTAAACCTTTGATTCAGTAAAACGAGGACTAGAAAGGAGAAACTTCCACGAGTCACTGAAATTTTCAGTTTATGAAATATTAATTTTCAGTTGATAAAATATATAACATGCAAGCAGGTTAAAGGCACGTCACATCAGAACATGAGACCAGCAGACTGCTCCGCTTTATAACCGAAAGAAGCGCTCAACAAGATAGAAAGGTGCTGAAGATCTAAAACCTGAGAGTTTTCAGTTGTAGATGCCAAGTGTTAAACCTGAACACCAACTTTCATTTGCTAAATAATTAGAAACAAGAAAATTCTTGCGTATCTACAAAACAACTATTAGTTCTGATACCAAGGACACACAAGAGTAACTCAGCAAGACACAAGAGTAATTCAGCAATGACTTCAGGAAACAGTATTAGACTCAGATTTTACACAGCTTGTCAGATTACTGCACAGGGCTGTGTGCATGAGAAGTTGCTTTTCCAAGAAGGGATGGCAACTGGACTTGCACAGACCAATTTCCATTGGATAAAGACTAACATTTTTTTTCTTTGCTTGTACACCCAATGCAATGACACTGTTCTAAAAAAAGACACGGTTCAGAGAGCTCCCAGGCACAGAACAAGATGTGATACTGTTTAACCTTTTGAGTCACATGAGAAATTCTGTAATGACTAAAGTGTGCCTTAGCATTTTGAAGGTAGGTGAGAAAAAACAAGGGCACCCACATTTTAAGCAGCTTTTGAAGTGACACAAAATGCCTGCAACAAAAGAACTGCTTAACTATTAATTCAATGTTCCAAAAATCTACAGTGTTTAACTAGAGAAAGTTTAACTACAGGACAAGAATATTTTAATAAATCTTTTACTGATGATTTTGAAAGGAGCTACATTATAAAATATTCATTTTACAGAGGAACGCAAACCAGAACAATTTATCCCATTTTAAAATAAAGTGTAATTAAGACCTTAGCCCACACAAGGGTGCTCAGGCTACCCAAAGAGTCATCACAGGCAATCACCTAAGCCCACACCTGTCAGTATCAGGGTTTTCCATTTACATCCAAACTCATTTGACTTTGAAGCCCTGCTCCTCAGTTTCTCCTCAGTTCTGCGTGACTGTCAGCTTTAATACAGAAGTTGCATTTCAGGCTGACTGGACATTTATTACCTTACTCAACTTGTCTTAGAACATTTCTTTGCCATGCACGTATTTTTTCTGTGATGTGACACTCCCAATAAGCTGTTCGAGATCTTGGATCATAAAAAGAATTCCAGTGGAATTTGCCCTTTCTGAAATGTGCAGGATAAACGAGTTCCCACTGCCACCTTTAAGACAGTGTAATAATACACAAAAAAATGCCATGGCAGTGTATGCAATTTCATAAATGCATTATCAAATCAGTGAGCTTACCTTTAGATACAGTCAGAGCTGGTGACCATTGTGATCTCAGGATATCAAGACAAATACTCCCATTACTGTTTATGTTTGGGTGATATATTTTTGTTGTAAAAGCAATCTGTAATAAAAAAATAAAACCAAACCAACTAACATAAAATTATGTTTATTACATTTGGAATCCTTAACGTCATCCCTCCCTTTCCAGTCACACTAGACCTGCCAACACAACTTTTTTACAGTCTTATCTGTCATCCACAATGAACATGTGGACTGCTCACCTTTCTGGTTTTAACTTCCAAAATTAAGCCTCAAAGAACTAAGACACAGAAACAAAGTTTTGACCAAAAAACTGCGATAAGTTCAAAGAAAGGACTTACTTTTGGTGGTTTGAAAGGATAGTCTGTTGGAAAGTGTACTGTGAGAAAAAATACACCCCCTTGATATGCACTATCAGGCTGGGGAAAAAAACAAAACAAATAAAACACATTAATATATTTCAGCCATTTTAGAGTTTCCCTTTTTGAATGCAGATAACCTTCCAAAGCAAATCTGTTTTTTCCCCAGTACACAGCCCCCTCTGGGCCGTATACTGGGAAGGCACGGAGGGAACTGAACCCTCCCACTGGCCTGCAGAGCTAAAGTAGAGCCAATCGTGGCTACTACTGCAGAGGCACAACACAGCTACTGAGCCCTGCCCTTCTGGGGAGAGAAAAGGAGGGAGCAGTGTTCCACTGGGGAAGCTACAAATCTGCAGAGCAACAGCTTCACTGCACTGAGGGGAACACAAAAACCGAAGCAAGTCCTCCAAATCCTGTCGCTGGGCAAGACCACAGCTGCTCTGATCCTCCTCCATCCTTAAGCTACAAATATACTTACCTTAAGAAGTGGTTTCTCTTTGCAGAGGCAAAGAGTGGGATTTTCCAACATAATTCAGTTCACCATGATGACATCGGGGGAGTTTTAAAACACACAACATCTTTGTGACCTGTACAAATCTGTGAACATGCATTTTGTTAGAAAACATGTGCACAGGTTTACGTCCAGGTTGCACAGAGCTAATACAATTAACTCAGTTGTAGTCATCTGTTGAAGAACTCTCATTTTTATTAACAAAAAAAAAAAGAAATTAGTGGAAAAGTCTTGATGCTGAATGATAGAGAGCAGTTCTGCCATTTCTGATTAAGGGAAAGAAGAAACCCACTCTCATTACATGGGTAAGTTTAAAACAGCAGCATAGGAAGTCAGTCTCAGGAAAGCTGCAGAAGATTGAGGTTTGGGGTTTTCTTATGGAAACAAAGGCAGACTGTTTCTAAAAATCTTGACCTTGGAAATTAATGGTTGTAGAGATGACTGTATGACTGTAAGAGGTAGAGCCACAAATGGTCCACTAAGACATGTTTTCTTACACCTTAAAGTGCAGACAGTGTTGCAGTGTAAGGCAGGTTATATATAGTCATACTAAGTCAGCATTAGGTAATATCAGAAGAGGTTGCCACAGTAATTCCAATTAGGTTTGAAAGGACTGCTTGCTTGAATACTAAATGGATTTTTCAAAGGTAAAATAAGCTGAAGATGAGACAAGTTCGGTGTCAGAGAGAAGGCAAAGCGAAGTCACACATGTTTTATGAGCAAGGTATATACAACAAACTGATGGCATCCACAGACAGAAGAGGTTACCCTACTTCCACACATAGGAAATGAATTCTGAAGGTAAGCTTTAGTCCTATGTTTCCATCAGGAAACATACAGGATGCACATCCCTAATTTCCTTTTGTTATCACAATAAAGGATTAATATCTTGAGATATTCTCTTCCTGTATCTCTGCAGACAGGGCTGAGAAAGGTTGGCAAGAGATGCTCATCCTTATCCTTAACTAGAGACATCTGAGTAACCTGAAGCAAAGAAAAGAATACTTTCCACTACACAATATGAAAGGTAAACTGCAAGCTGGAGAAGAAAATAGAATTTAAGCCAAAATTTCTGTTCTAGTATTTCCCTCACTCATGTCATCAGAGTTGTTCAGGACAGAGACATTACTGATGGCAATCAGCACATAAGCTTTATTAACTCTTCTTTGCTGCTTTGCTGTTGACCCTTTATCTCAGTGCAAAATGGCAACGGTCAGAAGGATTTTATATGTGAAAGAACATGATTGTTCAAGAAAAACAGCAAAAGCATTAGTATGGTACAGAAAAACAGTTGCTGCTGGGCCATTGACAAGTTGGAAAACAGATTTCAGCACACCACTGGCAAATTAGTGACCGATCTTTCACTGCTTCAGAACAGCTGTGCTGAAAATGAAGAAACAGTCTTAAAGGAGACAACAATTCAACTTTTCTACAGCATGCAATGCTGCATCTTAATGGATTAAATATTATCTCAGAATTTCACCTCGCACAGCAACTCAGCTCAGCATCTGAAGCAGAGACATGTCTTTCCAAATGAGTAAGTCCAAAAGGAAAACACCAGGAATACAAATTCCTTACCAGGATATTAAGAAACACACCTTCCGTCCGATCATGTTGTTCTTTATTCTTTTTTGCTAAAATTCTTTTCAATTTTCCTTTAAAACTTTCTGGTTTTAAGTTTTATTGTCCTTTCTTATGTCATTTCCTTGACAAGGGTCATAATTAGGGTCTTCACAGAGCTCCCCCAACCCAAGGAAAGCACCTTTCTCTCACAGAAACCAGCAACTGCTGGCCTGTAATTTGCAAAAGTCATCTGCTTTTGCCAGAGCCACATCACAGCCATCAAATAAAATAAACTCTATCTAAAAACCCCAAAATCACCCTGTGCAACTCCACTCTTGGGAGTTACCAACTTTAATACTGGATTTCACCTACTCTTTGTCCTTTCAGATGGATGGATCTTCCAGAATTGATCTGATCACCTTTGAAAAGCCAGCTCTTTGCTTTGTAGGCCCCCCTACCAAATCAACCACCACAGCACGGATTTTTGAAGTTAGAGGAAGCAACTAGTACCAGACTACCACGAACAACATCACCCTAAATCTTCAATCTACACACAGCACAGCTGAAAGTGACTGTTGTATTTATAGAAACCCAAATGAATTCTTCCATAACAAAAAGAGAAGCAAGGTCTTACATTCTAAGGGGCATGAATGATATACTTACAGGACCCATAATAGTTGCTTGCCAATGAAACACTGAAAGTAAAAAAGATAAAAAATTAGAGATTTTTCCAAGCTTTTTCATAACTGAAAAAAAAGGTAAAAATCTGACTATGTACTATGAAAAGCTTACAGTCATCTCCAACAGGTCCAGCAGAACAGTGGGCTGGTGGGTCTCGCTGCAGGTCACTTAGTTCCTGTAAGAAACACAAACATTTGAAAGACACCTGTGTGAAAATACACACACTTGGCAGCATCCCTTCAAAAGTAAGAGCACAAACCAATTTTATTAAACCTGTGAGGTTTTTCTTGTGGTATTTTGATAAAACAATCAACACTTGAAATGCACATTGGGACTGAAAAAGTTTTTTTGCCAGATGGTCTGCAGCTAATACTATGCTAGAAATTAATATCTGAAAGCATTTAAGAGTTGCAACTAGGTTCATAGTAAGAATATACTTAAGTAGGCAGAAAGAAAAGGATTTCCTAATTTGTCTGTAAATTCACTGTTTAATTTAGAGTTATGTGCTAATCTGATTATTCCTTTATCTGAATCAAACTGACTTGCCAGTGCCCAGAACTGAACACTGCAGAACAAGTGTGAGGACTCTCTGAAGTAGATGTAAAAAACTGCTTCCCGACTTCACATATTCACAAAAGAATTATTTGTATAGGGAATTCTCGTATTCAATGTCCCAAAAATGCTCTTTACAAGAACACCAAAACTTTGCTTTGTCAAAGGACAAGGCTGAAGATTTACAAAGCTTAATAATGTGCTGAAACCTCACCAAGAAGGGCAAGAGAACTGCATGTGAGGCACTACACAGTCAACACTAGAGATTCCCCTGTAATTTTAAGTTAATTGCTTAGAGCAGCTTTGTCCAGACTTTATGGATTATCACCATGTAGCTGCATGATGCAGGTCTTGTCACTTCAAGGCCTGGTCTACATGAATATTTTTAGTCACTAGTATAGAAAATGCTGGTGCAAGACTTTGATGTGCACATGCTAACAAAGGGGATCTACAGCTCAGAGCGGTGCAGATTCACTTTCAGAAGAGAAAGTCACCACTATAAATTACAGTGTACACTGGGGCAACATGTTTTATCAGAACACACAAACCCTAAGTTCTGCCTGCAGGAGATGCATCAGAAGTGTCAGTTATTTTAAACACTGCTGAGTATCACAGCATAAAAACGTCTGTCAAGAGCTCCAACACATGCTACACTGTCCCAGAATGGCCAGGATAAACTATCTTGATAAACTATACAAAGAGCTAAGCTGGGAACTTGAAGGAATAAGTCTTCTAATCCTCTCAAACATACAAAATAGTACACGGTAGAATAGAATACTATTGGTTAGAATACTCCTGGAGATGGGACACAGCAAAGCTCCCAAATCATCACCTTTCCTTGCACCACACACACTCCAAAACACCCCTGTAGCAGCATGAGACAAAAATTTAAGATTCAAGTTTAAAAGCTGTGAAACACGGGCTACGGTACGCTATAAATGCTGGAGGCATTTCTGACTGTGCAGACTAGTATTCATGGTCAAAGGATAATGCAGGATGTATTTCAGAAAAGTATAAAGTTGAAGACTGCAAGGGCAATTTAACACTTACATTCTTGATTAGCAGCCAGGCTTCTCCCCCAAAAAGCTACTAGAACAACATTGTAAAGGATACTTCGGTAACAAGGAGATAAACCTTTTCTGCACAGTACTCAGGGATACTCAGTCACTATGAGCATGAGTAGTAAGAACAACAAAAAAACCCCCTAAAAGTGGCGCTTTTTTCAGTTTAAAATAATCAGAAAAAAGACTGCAGATTATCAGAAGCCCAAAATAAACTGCACACAGCATCACTCAAAGTTGTTTTCATTCTCTAATCAACACAAAACCACAACCAGAACCTTTTGCCACATCATTATTTAAAATATAGAGGTTTATCTTTGTCACTATGTTCTTAATTTCTTGCCCAAAATGCACTTTAGAATGCACTGTAGACCACAGACTCCTTTCCTACCAGCTCCATGCATACACCACTGCTTGGAACCATTTGTTCCACAAAAAGCTCCACAGTGGTCATACTTAAGACTACTTAAAGAATTCTCTGTTCTTTATAAATTTGGTAAATGTAGAGCACATATTTATCAGGACATTTATTGATATAATTGTTAGTCAGTAATAAAGTATATAATATAATATATATTATAGAATATATAATATATTCTATAATATATAATATATTCTATTTCCATACATGGTTTTAATGCAAAAAAAAAAATATTGCTGTGATATCACAGTTGATATTTTGAAAGCAAATTAAACCACGTTATGTTACAGCCAAACAAATTGTCCCAGTATGTTTATCACCCTCTAAAGACAGCATGTTTAAAATAAAAATCTAAACCACAAATATCAATAAATTTTGAGTCAATTTACAATAGCAAAAGTTATTTGCAACATGAATTTTAAGGTCTGTATGTCCTGGTAGCCTACACATCTATGAAACACACATTGAAGCAGATATATATAACTAAATGTTTGAATGCTTCTGTTCTTACTGAGTTGTAGCAGAAAAACAATCAAGCAGTGTGTACCAATAAGATAAAACAACAGCTATTTTTAAACCAGTCTTCGAATCTATCGCTTCTAACAGGTTTCAAAATCTCTTCCAAAAAATCTCCTTAAATCCAATTTTTTTATGCCTGTAACAAAAGTACATATGTATTTGTTTTGTAAGTATTGCAAGCCGGCCTGAGCATTAACAAGCACAACATCAACTGCCCATTAACACTGGAGGAGTATCCAGGTACAGGACTTATGACGAAAACAATCTCCTCAACCGTGATATGGAACTGACAGGACAACAAACTGCACAATTAGGTGTGTGAACAAGGAATTCAGAACAGGAACCCCAGAAAAATGGCTCTGCATAAGACAGATGGGCAGAACAGCCCACCACACACACTAACTTGCCTAACCTGACAGCCTGAATTATTTTCCCCCTCACACAAAAGCCACGGCGTCTCAGTTTCCAGAGGTGGGAAGAATAAAGGCTTCTCTGCACAATACCCCTTCTCAGCTAAAGCTGGCATGATTTGTTTTGTTTTCATCATTTGCAACAACTGGAATTTAAAATGCCCACAAAAACATGCATTACTCTTTCAATGGTGTGCATCACAGACTGCAGAGAAGCAACTCCTGCCCCAAGGAACATCTATTCTACATCACACACAGCAGTGTAGAAATACAGTGCCTATCTCATGCAATGGCAAAGCAAAGCACTAGCAAGGTAAATGAATTCAGGTTCCTCAGCTTAAGATGAGTAAGAATCCCCCAACCTAAGCTCCTCTGAGGAACTCCAAGATGAATTTGTCATGGAGGCAGCACTGATGGCTGTGCCTGCAGAGCAAGGCTTCGTGTCCTCGTTGTTCTTCCACCCGCAGGACTAAGATCAACACACTTCCACGTGCAGTTATCAGCTTGTTCATTGCTTACTCAGTTACCCACTTTTTAAGGAAGCTCCCAAGTGAAATACATCCTTCTATGACTAATGTATAGTCTTGAAGTCCATATGCTGTCCCCTCCTTTGAGGAGTCACTCAAGACCGACCGACCAATGGCAGGATGCAATGAAACACATCCCAGAGGCAAAACGATTTAGAAATCAGAATCCCAACCAGTATGAGAAAAAATATGCTTACTAACATGTCTGCATATTATAGCCTGGCCTCCTCTGTAGGTGTTATCATACTGAACACACCAATTATTAAAATTACTGTGAACAAACAATCAGGCTTGCCACCAAAATCCCTTAGTTGTGTTAAGGCACAATTCTGCACCACCCTAAATCCACCCAAGCTTAACTTCAGGCAGTATGTCTAGACTGACAAGCTCCCAAGCAACACCACTGTTTTCTAACAGCACTTTGTTCTCCAAAGAATTCCTCTAGGCACTCTGTGAAACTACGAAGTTCTTACAGCATTTCCTCTACTCCAGATCTTATCCCTTCCTACCCCTTAGGATACAACATAGCTGTCAGCCTTTATAGCCAGTCTGAAACACCAGGAAGTCAGACAGGATAAACATACCATCATATAAATACATTTCATCTAGCATTAAACTTCCAGTTTCATGATTTTCAGGAAAGCTCTATTTATTACAGGGACATCAAAACAGTTTGCCTTTTTGAACTTCTCCCCTTCATTTTAACTTTCTATTTGAAACAATCCTATTTCCTTGCCACTCTCTCTCCTCTTCTAGTACTCCAGAGACAGGCTGGTGGCCAAAACCCTGTAGTAGAACGTTTTTTCTTACCCTGGAAAGGCAGCAGAGAGTGATGAGGGTAGTTAATGAAAAAAAAACAAACACAAAACAACCAGCAGTAGTCAATTCTGCAGCAAACTAGAAGTAAGCAGTGACTAGCTCTGAATTTAATCTCTACTCTTCTGGGAGGTCCTTACCCGGTATCTCTTCATGTTTTGTGCAGAAGTTTTTGCATAACCAGGACATTTCATACTACCTTGCAGTCACAGCTCGTTGGAAAGCATTGCTTCATTTTGAAAGAGTAGAAACAGAATCTAATAAGGCTAACAGGATGAAAGATACTTTCATAAACAGTCTAACCATAATTTCACATGTATCAAACTCAAAGTCCTTAAATGCCACACTAAAGAAAACTGTGGGTTTCCAAATCATATGGAAGTCTCTAAAGCAGAAAGAAAAGTTACACAGGGAACATCATAAAAGTATGAAGAGCAATCCTATTCTAGCAGAACCTCATTTGGAAAGCCACAAACAACCACTCCAGCTCGAAAATACCAGATTATCAGACTTTCTTTTGTCTGCTTACCTCAGAAGAATGAAACTGAACAAGAAGTGGAAAGAGGTGGTATTCAGAACAGAGGTGGGAAATTAAAATGGCAACAAATGGTAGACCATTCCCATAATAACTAGAAGCATCACAGAGTAACTGCTAGAGAAAATCACTGTAGTTGTTTATTAATATTTGATAAAATGGTCAAATGGAACGTTCTCAACAAGTAGTTGAGAACAAAGAAGTAACAAAAATCTCCCTTAATTGCACTACCTGTAAAAGTGTGAGCTTTGGAGCTCGAGTCATGACTACCAAGTTCTGGTAGAAATCCATCCAAGTAACTTGGTACCTACTGTAGGGTGTCCTAAATCTGCTTGCTGTGGGGTTAACCGGTCACTATAGAATCCTACTTCTGCAATACCAATGGCTTCAGGAGCAGAAGGGAATCCTGAACGAGAAATTGGAGGAATGTCACAGAACCAGGATAGCACCAATGCCGACTGAACATGGCACATCAACAGCAACCAAACACTACAGATTCTGTATCACCACAGGTTCTTTATCACGGCCACAGCACTAACCTTAACTCCCCTCCTGCGCTGGCCACCCGCGGTGCTCTTTTTGTCTGTACTGTACAGAGACCGGCTCGGCCTTGCAAAACAAAAGGAAACTAGGAGCTTACTCCACAACTTGAACCTGGCCATTTTAAAACATCAGCCCAAAACACTGCAGCCGAGATACATTCCAACGTCACACCGAATACTGCGCTGACAGCACTGCTTAGCCTGGAAAACAACTGGGGCACAGGGCTGACCGAGACGTGCACAAAGGGAGCCAGCCCAGCGTCTGGGCGAGAGATACACCTGCACCTCTGCTGAAGACACCCCCTCAGCACCGCCTCGGCTCCCCGGGGAGCGGCCCCTGAACGGCAGGTTAAAGCACCGACTCGGGGTGCGGGGCCTTTAAGGAGGCGAAGAGCCCCGGAACCGTGAAGAGGCCGACGAGAGGCCTCACGCCCGCTCCCCCTCCCCGGCTGCCGGCGACGGAGAGGGAAGGACGGGTTCCGGCGGAGACAGTGCGGGACAGCTGAGCCGAGCCGAGCCCGGCCCTGCCCGGCCGCCGCCACGCCCGGCAACAACGGGACGGTTCGGACGGCGCTCCCCCAGGGCGGGGAGCCGCGACCTCCCGCAGCCTCCCGCGGCTCGGCCCCACTCACTTTCTGTATCCGCTTCAGCGCCATGGGAGCGCGGGGCGGGAGCGCGCGGCGGGAGCGCGCGGCCGGGGGAGGCGGGGGGGGGGGCGGGCGCGCGGCCGGGGGAGGCGGGGCGGGGCGGGAGGGGCGGGCGCGCTCTCGCCGAGCCCTTTGTGTCCGCCTGCGCCTGCGCAGCCCCGGCCGGCGCGGGGTGCGCCGGGAAGCGCAGTCCGCCGGCAGAGCGGTGCGCGCCCCCTGCCGGCCGGCGGTGCGAGCCCGCGAAACAGGAGGCCAGGCCCAAAAGAGCTAACTAAGAAATTTGGGCCTGCTAACAAGCTACTAACATCCAAAACGATCTGTGCTTGTTCTGTTCTACTTGCTGGACCAAAACTTAAAAGAATCACAGAATAGGCCTGGAGGTAATAAATTAAGATGCAGTAGGATAAGGTAGACATTTGAATAGAAGAAACAGGCCGGGAGCCAAGGCCTTCTCCAAGCCTCAGTGGGCGGGTCAAGAACAATAGAAGAGAAGGGAGGTCAGGTCGAGGAAGGTGAGAATTAGCCCCCAGACCCAATGGGATGAAGAGTGGATGTCCCACCAAAATTGAGGGCCAAGAGAAGGACCGCCCCAAGCCCCGCCTGAGCTCCACCTATACTCCTCCGCCTGTTATTAATATGTATACATAGATGTTGTAATCACTTGAATATGCATTTAATCACATCTGAAAATTGTATAAAAATGCTGATTTTGTGTGAAGCCTTCAAGCAAGTTTGTCCAGCGGGAGCTGGCTTGCTCCCAGCGTTGAATAAACAAATACCTTGCTGCTTAAAGATAAAAAAAAGTCTCCGAGCAGTTTCTCGGACCGAGTTTTTCGGATTCACCCACCCGCGGGGCCGCGGGGCGTGTGGGGAACAACGGGGGGTTTGCGGGTAACCGGCAGGGGTCTGTGAGCGGCACGGCGTGTGCAGGCACAGGGAGGAGGAGTGAGGGAGAAGAAAGTAACCCTGTGGAGCCTCAGAACCGCATCCAAGGAAAAGCTGTGACACACAATGCTGTGTGAGAGCAGCAGGAAACGTGTGTTACCGCAAATCGGCAAATAAAAAGCCCCCTAATACTCAATTTGTGGGCATCAGTGGGCAGGCATTCTTTTATTATCAGTGCTCAACATACAGGAGGACAGCTCCTCTAGTCGTGTGTGCCCCGTTCTCGGCTCAGCTTAGCTAATATTTACTTACGATCTTACATATCAGAAAATGTCTTACATACTCACTACTTCTTATAAAGTTCGTGCATATGTTAATTACTTCTTAGAAGTTCTTCGGAAGTCCTTATTTGGTCACTAAGGCATCTTCTGGTGGTCTCTTGGTGGTCTCTGATGGTCGTTTGGAGCTTGAACTTCACTTGAACTCGCCTGCTGAGCAGCGTATTTACAGCTGGTTATAGAAAGCCTATAAAAAACTGGATACTTATGCTACTACTACTTTAACTAAAGCATTCAGAAACTTGCTTATGCCACAACTGCCTTAACAGAAACTTAAATTGTAAAGGCCAGTAGAAAATTACTGGACAATGGAGAATTATTGCTCTCACATTGCTCTCACTCTACTCATAGAGTATTTTGAGTGGGTCACAGAATCATGAAGGTTGGAAGAGACCTCTAAGATTGAGTCCAACCATAAACTCGTTCCCAGACTGGCAAGTCCCTAATCAGGTACAGTACTCCGATAATAATTTTTTAAAGTAAAGACCAGTAATTCGCACATCAATACCCAAGCTTGTGAGGTTCGAGGTGGCTATTGCTGGGAGGAGATCACTCTTTAGGTCATCTCTCCACAGCTACACCGGAGAGGGCTCGCAGAGCGATCTGTCTTAAGCGGTTCGCAGAGCTGCCGGGCACTCACAGCATCAGTAGCAGAGGGAATGCGAGACTGCGCTGAGCCTGTGTCTGCTCAGAACGCACAGCGGTGACCAACACCCATTTCACAGCTGCCGAGGCCTCACTGGGGGCGCTGTTCTGAGCATGAGGCCAGCGATAGCTCTCGTTCGCTCCTCCCTCCCTCCGTCCGCGTTCAGCACCACTCGTAGCTGCCTCCACCGACCCTCCCCGACCTCCTTGTCTTTGCGGGGCGGCCCCGCCGCCATCTTGGGGGGAGCTGCGCGTGCGCGGAGCGGCGCGGCGCGTGCGCGGTGTAGCGTGGGAGCAGGAGCGATGGGGCCGGGGCAGAACAGCATTGTGCGGGGTACGGCCGGCCGCGGGTGTGGGGCACGGCACGGCACGGCTGGGCTGGGCTGGGCTGGGCTGGGCTGGGCGTGCGGGATGGGGTCGGCCGGCGGTGCGGGGTACGGGCCGGTCGGAGGTGCGGGACTGAAGGAGGGCAGGA
Organism: Chiroxiphia lanceolata; assembly: GCF_009829145.1. NCBI lineage: Eukaryota > Metazoa > Chordata > Aves > Passeriformes > Pipridae > Chiroxiphia > Chiroxiphia lanceolata. The sequence goes on from NC_045644.1 coordinate 34,562,580, forward strand.
GGGAGCCACCCCGCGGGGGTGGTGGGGGGCGGCTCCGCCCCGCGTCTCGCGCCCCGCCGGACCCCTGGGACAAAATGGCGGCACCCCTTTTATCCCTAGCCTGCCCCCCCCGCGGGACGCGCTGCGCCCGGGCGGGGCTGGAAGCGGCCGGGGCCATCCGCGCAACCATAAAATGACCTCTGCGGTGTGGGGGCCCGGCCCGCGGGCCTTGAGTAACCTCCCTGGCCCCTTGTGAGAGCCCGGACCCGCCGAGCTACTCGCCGGGCCCTTGCGGGCACTTTAGCCCTGGGAGCGGACCCGGCCGCTCGCCGGGTTTTATCTGTGCTAGAGACAGCCCGTTTCAGGCACCTTTGTTTTATTTCTGCCTTTCCACGTGTTTGAGTGTAAATGTCATGAAAACCTGTAAATTTCAGGAGGTTTGCCTGTCTCTCAAAGGCCGATACTGTACAACAGAGGTAACGGTGGCATTTGCGCTGCGTAATTATTGACCTGAACCGTGCCTGAGATAGCGTTACTTGTTTTAAATGCTGTTGCACAACCGAATGGGATGAAAGAGTTGGGGTGGTTGGAGGACAGAACAGAGTCCCAATTACCTAATGTTTTCTAAAAAGTGAGCTTCACCTGCTTGACTGTGCTTTCCACTTGCAAAGGTGCTCGTGGTTTATGTGCTTAATTCAGTGGGCCGATAGTTTTGGCTTGTTTTTCTTTTGGGGTGGAGAGTGTACACTGCTGGTACAGAGGATGTTGGCAAAGACATTAGTCAAAAACGGGTTGCAGTGATGGAAGGCCGTGCTTATTAAAACAATGAAAGCACTGAGGATGACTTGGTAATAGTTTGCATCCAGGTTGTGTTCCTAAGGGCAGCTTGCTGTCATTTGTAAGCTTGCAAGAATTAGAACAGTTCCTATACATTAGGAATTGAGAAGAAAATCTTTGTGAGGATGGGAGAAGAGCATGCTCCTAATCAAACTGCAAATATCCTTCTTGTCTCAGGGAAGCAGGGGGAACAACTGATGGGAGCAGTCCTAGAAGCTTCTATATTTAGGAGGAGACAAGGTTAGGTTATTGTAATTTCTGACAAGATTAAACTTGAAAAGTGCCTGGTGACTGGCCGGTCACAGTTCTTTCTCCAATTTGCATGTGTCTCAGGTTGATGAAATTTTGAAATCCTTTATTCCACTACTAAAAACTAGACACCAGAACTTTACTGTATTTTTGTGAGATTTAATTCCTGGTAGTAATTTTGGAGTTAATTACTTCTGTGCATTTGTACCCTTTGGAAGGCAGTGAGTAGCACAGCTAATGCTTTTTGTTGTGAGAGGTGTGGGTGGTTGCAGGTGTGACCCCGCATCAACCTGATCACAATGACTTGTCCTGTGCTGCTAACTGGCAAAATCCAACATTCTTTCTCCCTCAGGTGGCCTCTTTAAACTTGCCAGTCATAATCCCATGTTTTGTGGATGCTATGGAGTGGTAGAAGTGATTTTGTCAGCTTGACTGCTTGGCTTTTCCTGTTAGGCTTTTTGCACAGCCAGTTGTCCTGGATGACTCTTCAGCATGGCTTTTTGTTGTGGACAGTGACACTACTGGACTATCATAAACAGCTCTTCTGCAATAGTAGTCTCTCTTAATTGGCAACAAAATGAGGAGAAAAATGCTTGAAAGTTACAAGCACTTCTGGAGACATAAAGTATGGGTTTTCATGTTTGGAGTTATTACTCTGTCACTTTTGAATAATATAAACATTTTCTAAGCAGCAGAGGTAACTAGAAGATTGCTTCTTAGGACTGTCTTGGACTAACTTTTTGGGATGAAGCTCTCTCTCCTGTTGCCAGTTCCTGGAATGTAAATTGATCTGTGTCCTAACAAGGATCTTGTACTCCTGGTGGATGTAAGACCACCTCAGTTTCTTCTTGTGCTTCTCAGTGCAGATGGCAAATACCTGTTCTTCCTGCAGATAAAATCTGAGCTCTCTGGCAGGTCCAAAAACTACCTCTGTAGCCTGGATCTGGAGTTCTAGATGTTTAGAGAAGAGGGGAGAAACTGATCTAAATAAATCTCTTTTCCATTAGGATATATCCAAGGAATACAGAAGAGAAAAAATTTCTATCATTGGCTTGTTGCTGTTCTCATCTTCTGATTTTTTTGTTTACTTCTGTGTGCTGGCTCCTGGGACTTCCCTTCTTTTCTCTTTGCGTGTTAATTTTCCTGGAGTTTTAGCCGAGCTGTTTTCCATTGTTTAGTGATTATGAGATGGAAACAATTTTTCTGTCATGTTACACAAACCTGTAGTGTCTTGTCTTGTAGTCACTCGTATCACTGTGTTTTTGTATTATACTAGAATTGGGAATTCTTTAATAATGACTCAGAAGTTGCTCCTACTGCTTTTTATTTTATAAAGAAATAAAAAAACCCCTTGACATTCCACGTTTCACTCCATTAACAGATGCCTTGTGCGTGACCTTATGAGTTGGGCAGCAAACTGTTGAATTGGCACCAGAGATCTCTTGAAACACCATTTAAAATCATCTGAAAAGTGTTTTCCTTCCAGGTGCATTTTATGGTTGACTTAGAAAGATGAAATGAGCATTCAGCTTTTCCAGATCTGTTTGTGAAACAAGACAACAGCTGAGGACAAAACTTACTGCCTCTGAAACCCTGCAGATGATTTAAGAGAGAGTCTTTTGATTAAGTTAAAAAACTTCTCCTAAAATTTCATGATGTTTATTAAGGCGGTGCTAGAATTTAAAAAATAGGCTGCTTTAAATGTATTGTCAGTTGATATAATTTTCTACCCTGACACAGCTCCAGAGAAGCAGCGAAAAAAAGCTAATACAGTAGAGAAGACATTGCTCTATTATGAGAAAAAATACCTGAAGCTGTTTGTATGTATACAAGTTGCCCGAGTGTGTAACAGGTGACTCTGGCCCTTGGGAGAAGAGGTGGAGGATCACAGCAATACAAGATAACAAATGAATCATCTCTGCTTGTTGTGCGTGGCTATGTGAGGGCTGGCCCAAGGGATGGTCAGAAGGATCTGGGTTAGCTGCAGATGTGCAGAACAGCTCTTCTGACTGTGCTGCTGAATTTTTTAGTACAGACTTTGCCTGCTTGTGGTGTGAGTCACAGAAATATCATCAAATATTTTTTTTTTTTCTCTTCTGGTTGGCTAAGCTGACCTGGGCTTCTGGAGAGGTGCAAGAAAAGATCACCTTCCTTAAGGTGCAGCACCTTAAAAGGGTGCTTCAGTTTCAGGGGTCATCCTTGGTCTTCATTAAAGTCACTCCCTCCCCTGAGATTCCATAGGGAAATGGATACAGTCTACCACTGTCCCTTCATCACTTATTTAAAATGGCAGGTTAAGATTTTTTCCATCGGCAGTGCATTGGCTAGCAGCGTGGGCAGTCCTTGTAATTGCTGCTTTCCTGAAAGCCCCAGAATGGGCAGTCCCTTGGTTTTACCTGCTGCTGTTGTAGCTGCCTGTGACATTTCATCAGGGATCACTTTAAACTTGTCAGACGCAGCTTGTCCCTGAGCTTGCTGAGTACCTCCTCCCTGCCCCAGCCCTGCTCAAGTGAGACAGGCAAAGGGTGCTGCAGTGGCTTTCCTTGGGAGAACCTGCTGCCTTGAATTTAAACTTTGGCTGGTTTTTTGATTAGTCTGGGCTGTTGTGCTAAATTAAAGCGGATTTTCATAGAACCCCTTCTTTAATTTCACCTCCTCACTTCTTTACCTTATTAAAAATCTGCATTACTCTGGCTAGTTTGTAAGGGGGAGATAAAGGGTGAGGACTCACTGGATTGGGTATAAACACAGAATTCACCACATGATCTCTGGGGCTTTTATTGTTTTAGGGACTTAGGAAGCAGGGAAATATGTACAAAATTCTTCCATGTCAATGATGGTTTTGTGTATCTTAATATCACCTTGTTACACGGAGGGTTTGTCACTCATTTGCTGGGGGAAGTCTCAGTGCATGTTGGTCTCTTCTGCATCATTTACTAAAAAAAGGAACTCTGAAGAATTTTTGCATCTTCTACCCTTTAGTAAGACCCTAAAGGAATGCTTGCAAGAACTAACAAAGGGTTTTTGTCTCTAAAAAATAAACGTGTGCTATGATTCTTAAATATAATCTTTTTGGACCTTTGTTCTTTCCTCTTCACAACAGTAGGATTTAATCTAAGATGGCTTTTATTACTGGAAGCGATATATTTAATATTTTTCCATTGCCAAACAGCTGGCTTTAGTTTTTTTAGTTTCAAGATGCATTATATTAAAAGCTCCTCATTGCCTCTGCCTTGGGGGCATCCTGCTTGAGTTGTTGGTGCTGGCTGTTGTTTTTTAGTGACTTTCCTGCAGCTCAAACAGACAATACAAGTTTTTTCCTGCTACAGAGTGTACTTACAGCTGGTTTAATATGCTGAACTTTGAAACAATATACTACCCACGCTGATATCAGTTTCCCAAATAAAAGGTTAAAAAAAAAAACCCAAAAAACAACCATCCCAAAAAAAAACCCCAAAACCCTGACAAGTTAATCCTCACCCTTGTGTAGAAGGGACTTGGGTGAAGTAGAACTCTCACTGGTAGAAAGGAGTTGATTAACTAGGTGATCATCAGAGGAAAATATTCTTCTGAAGTAAGGAGTTACTACTACAGAACAAAACATTTATTGGAAAGTAAAGATGTTGCTGCAAGCATGAAGACTTTACTACTGAGTAGTTTTAATAGAACACTGTGGTCAAAAATTGACAGTCTCTCATTTTTCTTTTATTCTAGTTGAATGGATCGCTGCAGTCTCCTTAGCTGCTGGAGCAGCTGCCGTTGGGTATCTAGCTTACAAAAAATTTCTCTCTAAAGACAAATGCTGCAAAGCAATGGTGAATCCCCATATCCAGAAGGATAACCCCAAGGTAGTCCATGCATTTGATATGGAAGATCTGGGAGACAAGGCTGTGTACTGTCGTTGTTGGAGGTCTAAGAAGGTAAGAAGAGACGACTGAACGGTCCAGTGTAGTTCATGGCACGCCTATCTTTCAGCAAAACTGTTTTTAAACTGCTTTATTTAGAGGAAACTGACTTCTTTCACCTAAACTACTCTGCAGTGAGATGTAGCAGTATTTTAATCCATAAAACTATGCAGATTTATGCTGGCGCTCGAGTAAAGACTGCAGATCATGCTAATAGTGGAAGAATGTTTCTGTAGCTCTGAAGATCTCTTGAAAGGGGAGCCACTGTCTAGAGCACGATCATGAATGACAGATAACATTTCGTGTGACATTTTGTGTGCTACCTGTGCTCATACTGTGGCTTATCCAAAACTATTGGCCTGTTGGCAGTAGGAGCTCAGGAACCACAGTCTGAGAGGACCTTAAACACCTTTTTTTTTGGAGAAAGAAGTTGGAAGCTTACTCAGTCATAAGGTACCTTGCTACTAGTGCACAGTGCATGGCAGTGCAATCACAATGGCATAGTTTAAACTTCTGTTTTTAAGCAATTAAAACTCTGGCCTAGACACTGGTCCAGCTTACTTGCATTTGAAGTTGAATTGCCTCAGTTGCCTAAAATTAGTGGTAACCTAGCCTTTCAATAACACTACCTCAGATTCAAATCTGATCTTAGAGATGCGTGACTCTTGATGTAGCTGAGATGTGTACAGTTTATCTATAGTGGGAGTTCTGGGATGATTAGTCCTGTCTATTTATCTCTGGTGCATGTTTGAAAGGTTTCTTAGAATGTGCTAATGTGTGGAGACTGAAATAATACAGGCCTTCCAAGCCAGATAGCTGCCTTGAAATTTAACTCTCTGTACATCAGTGAACTGAATAATAGACTTGTCAAGTCTTAGACCACTGGTCTAATCAGGCCATACTTGGCTGTTTTCCAGGTGCTGTAACTTGCTGTTGTCAGATCTGACTTCATTACCTTCATTACTCAGGAGCTTGCACATTTGTAGCAGAATTTGGTTTAGCAGTAAAATACTGCTAAGAATTAAGCAGCATCATGACTTGATTCTGAAATAGTCCTGTGGAGATGGTCTTGTCTTCTCTGTTCTGTCTAGGGTCTGAACTGAAAAACATACAAACTAACCTGAACCTTGGCATTTGTGCTTTCTGCTTCCTACTCAATTTTCTAAACAGAAATAGAAGATAGTGTCTGGTTATAGCGGTTGCATTGCAGCTCCTGCCCAGTTATTTGCCATTGTTTGATATTATCTTTTTTTTGTGTGAAATAAAACCTTAAGAAGTACATTTTTGCACAGTTCAAGAACATGTTGTCCTACTGAATTAGGGCTCTAATCACACAAAAGGAAGTAGATGGGGCATAATGTGTGCGTTCTTAGAACTCTGATCTGAAAAGTCTTGTAAAGGCATTAAGGAGGTCAGTGGAAATTTTGGGAAGCATTTTTTTCTTTTACCGGTGTTATGATGAGTATTTGAGTCAGAATGTTCTGTTCCAAAGACAGTAGTTTACAGTTTTGCTGCCTTCCTCTTGCCCTGATGGCCTGACCTCGAAGGATGGGTAGCATAATCTTTAAGATGGTGTATGTGCTTCTTCTCATGTTCCCTTATTGCCAGGCAAGTAATCAAATACATCATTCTCACACGCTTGTCATCTTTGGAATTGTCAGATAGCATTATCTGGTTCTTACAGTTCTCAAACTGTTAAAATTTGTAATAATGTGGTGTCAAAATGTGGAATGTGTGCGCTTCCAGTGTGGGAAATCAAATTACTCAAACGCGTTAAGTACCTGCTGTGTTTTTGTTCTATAAGCGGTGGTGTAAAATTTAGAAGAGATGTCCTTTGTATCAATGTGTGTACTTCTCATCAGATTTCACCTCACCTGAGGCATGAAGCTGTCAATAGAGCCACTAGTGTTAGGAACCATAGGTTACTTCTGTTGCCCTGATGGCACGTGTGCACTTATGCCTCAGGGTGTCCTCCTCCACAGGGAATAACAAACGGTTGGACTATACCAGGGTATTTGGAGTAACTCTTGAAAAAGAGCAGGATTATTTGCAGTTGGGTTTTTTTTTGTTTTGTTTTGTTTCTGAAATAGTGTACTTCAGAGGCTTTGTGCTGGCCAGTGTCTTTGTGGAGTGTATGTGTTTAAAAAACCCCACATATGGAATCTTCAAATAAATCTGTCTTGGGGTGTGATTATCTGTTAATAATAGGTAGGTAGTTCTTTTAATGACCCTTTTCTGTTCAGTGGCAGTTGTCGAGTTTTGTGAAGAAACACAGTGTTCAAACTTATTCAGTGTAGAGGCAGTAGTTTTTGTCTTGAACTAAACCGTAATTAGAATACTTGTTTTCTTCCTTGTCTTCATTTTTAACTGTGTGGTTGGGGGAGGGGAGACTTAATTTCCTTTCTTTTACAATGACCTGCAGCCTCTGTGTCTTCCAGAGAAGTATTAGTCCCCAGTCTGTGGGTTGAGGAATATTGCTGCAGACTATCAGCAGAAATAGAGGTAGAGAATCCAAGCCTGTTTGGTGTCAAGGGAAATCAGCTGAGCTGTCCAGATCAGTGCACAATTCCCCCAGGGTTTGAGCTTTGGCCACTATTGCTAGCCTGCTTTATGTTAATCAGGAATGAACACATTGTGTCAGGCCAGGGATTCATCTATTCAGTAACTGGCCTTCAAGTGATCACCAAGCAGGTGCTCTGGAAAGGGTGTTTGGTTGGTCTTGAGAAACTGAAATCTGGTGTACCAGCCCCTGAGAGCTGGTGTTTCTGGGCCCAACTGACCAGTAGGATGAATTCAGAGCAGTCAGCATTGGTAGTTGTTAAAGATGTCTTGATGCTGAAGCCTATGAATCCTGCTATTTCGTCACTGCACAGTTGAAGTGATGATGTTGCTGTAGCTGGACCTTGGGCTTGCCTCCTTGGAGCTTGTGAAATGTTAATGTCTGATGGAAGCTGTGTTGATGTTTCTGTGAAGACCAGGGTACTGCAGTGTTGCATGGAAAAACAACTGGCCCAGGAACTTCTGGTTGGAAGCTGGTCAGTGTCTCATGAACATAAATTCCTGTTTGCTCATATTTTGTCTAAGTATCTGTCACTATTTACTCATTGAGTCACAAATGACTGATGGGATGATAAAGTTTCTGCATGGATCAGATTACACGAGCATTTCTCTGAATCAAGGTTTCGTTTATTCATAAACATCACCTGAGACTTTTAGTGTAGGTTTTAACATTTTGTAACTGAAAAAACAAAAACCCCACCTGACCTCTCCTTCCGTTCCAACACTACCCTACAGAGCAGGTGAGGTTATTTTTAGACCTCTGTATATTATTTCATTATCTTGGTTTTGTGCAGTACTTTGAATTTTTTATTCTAAGCATGGGGTGACCGGGTATTAATGTTTTAAAAGGCTGTGACTCAGGCAGAACACTGGGCTTGGTGGAGCATTGAAGACCAACTGTGACAGTACTGCAAGGGCATACTGCTGTTGCAAAGGCAAAAATGGAGTAATGCCCAACTTTCAATTCCCATTACTTCTAAGCAAACGAAATAGTAATGAATGCAAAATACCAGTGTGTGATTTCTGTGATTGTCTCCAGAGTTTCCTGTAAGAGGAGGCATAGCCCTGAAATACATCCTTGAGAAGTAATGGGACCTAACCTCATCTTGCTACCTCACAGAATGTCTTTTGGCTCTGTATGTGAAAAGGGCTGCCCAGAAACAGTGGTTGTCACTGGTCTGGGACTTGGGCAGTTACAGCTGGCTAGAGTTGTCCCTGTAGTTCTTGCTCTGACCAGCCTGTTCTAGGGTGGGGTTTGGTTTGGGTTTTTTTTTTGGTTTTGTTTTTTTTTTTAAAGGAACAAACATTTCTTGAAATTACTTCCAACTGACATGGCTCTTAAGGGCAGCACTGAGGAAGTGCAGCTTATTTCCATTAGCCAGTCAGAGTACTAATGTGGAAGCCAGCTTGTGCAGAGGGACGGTTGTGTGGATGAGATAAGCTGTGTCAGGATGGAGCAAAGCTGGCTCACCCCTCCAGCTGTCTGGAGGTCAGGACTAGAATGTACGTGTGCCTCTCATTTAGAGGTGAGCTAAGGAAGCTGTCCTTTTGCTTATCATATGCTATGGAAACCAGGGAAACAATGGAGCCAAGGATTCCTTCGTGTTTCTCTTTCTCACCCCACTTTCCATCTGGTACTGCACTCAACTCTGGCTGTCACCTGGGAAAATGGAGTGTGGGGCAAGGTTGAGAGCAAGGTGCTCCAGGTAGGTTATAGTTGAAGGTCTGCTCAGGCTGCACTTTGCTTATGCTGGCCTGAGGCAGGAACACCAAACAGAGTTCAGGTTAGTGGCTGCTTCTAGAATGGCCTCTGTCCACTCTATAGTAACAAGGTAAAACCAGCATTCAGCCAAACTCTGGGATACCTGAATTGCCAGCACAAAAGTTGTAGTCTGTGGTTGCAGTGGATTTAATGAGAAAATGTCTAACAACTTTCGGTCTAGGTTCTTAATTCTGTCTCTGGATGTACTTTAGATGTGTTTATATTTCTTTTTTCAGTTCCCACTTTGTGATGGCTCTCACACAAAGCACAACGAGGAAACTGGCGACAACGTTGGGCCTCTGATCATCAAGAGGAAGGAGGCGTAGAGTGGACAGTAGAAGCTACAAAATGTCTGACAAATCCTCTGCTCACTTGTAATTGGGGGGAAAACCCCCACAAATCCTTTGTCATGTCACTGAAGACTTCCCAATGTAGTATATACATTAGGCTTCAGCATGTGTATTTTCTCTGGTGTTGTCCTTCAATCACTACAATGCATAATTTACTAATAGTCATGGTTTAAATTTTTGGTCCTGTAAAGTGTGTGTACCCTCTCACTGAGTATGAAACTAAGATGACGCACAGAATGTACTTCTTTGGGAAATAGGTATTAAACTATTTTCATATACATGTATATCAAAAGGTAGATCCTAAAATCTTGGAGAGGTTCTAAAGTCACAAAGCTGGGTAGATTTCCACGTAAAAGGCAGTGGCAGGGAAGAAATCATGGTCTCAAAATGCAGCTTAATCTCTGATTATGCTGCATTTTCTGCAGGTGTCATGTTTGGCCTGTTACACTACTGTGCTGTGTGGCTTCCATAGAAGAATGAATTCAAAATTGCTAGCTATGAACAGGCAACAGAAAAGGCTGATAGTAAGATGGGTTAGAGGGCAGCTCTATCTTTGATTTTACAGCAGTATTGAAACTTGACTCTACTTCCATATGGTATCAAGAACATATTATCCAAACCTGTATTTAGAATAGGATTAGGAAAATGGTCTCTGCGAGAGCTTTCTTAATAGACTAGGAATGACACAAAGTGCACTGAGGGGGGTGGACAGGGGTGGCAGGGTTGTCTTTGCTGCCAGAAAACCTTAGTTTAACTTGCAGTCTCAGAGTGAAGCCAACTTCCCCAGACCACAGGACACTTCTGTGGGGAGGCTATGCCAATTGATTCCAGAATCTAAAAAAAAAAAAAAAAAAAAAAAAAAACAACTAAAACCCCCTGCATCATCACAGTCTGCTTCACCGTGGGTCTGGCCGTGGTGAAGCTCTCCAGAGCTGGAGAGCTCTTCCCGCTGTGGAGGGAGGAGGCATACCTTTCTAACTATGTGGCCTTAGGCTCTATGTGTCTTAAATAACTCCTGCCTCCCTGGGCTGTTAATGTGGTTTAGCTGATTTTGCCAAAAAAAAACCTGGCATGGACAAGGAAAGGCTTTGGGAACAGATGGAAACAGAAAAGGAAGGAAGGAAAAGACAGAGCTCTTACCCTCCTTTCCTGTGGCACTCGTCTACTTGTCTGGCATGGTTGCATAATGGCTGTCATGTTGGTTTTCTTAAATTAAATAGCTTTGATTATTAACATGAAAATGACTACAAAGCAAAACCCAAAGAGTGGGGTGGCAGAATGCAGTTTTTTAATAAACCCAGTCTGTTTAACTGCGGCCTTTGCAAGATTGAGCACTTGATGTCCTGGGACAGAAACTACCTCAGGGCTGGATGAAAGGCCTTGCTAAGAAGCTGACATTTTAACCTGCACCCTTAAGGGTTCTTCAGATGATTGGAGCAGTAAAGGGTTTGTTTTTGTTGTTTTTTTTTTTTTTAAGGGTTGTTGGTATGACTGGTTAATACTGAGGATGGTGTTTTGCATATTCTTGATGTGAAGCTTTCAGAGGCTGAGTCTTGGCCAACTGGTCTGAACTTGGGCAGAAGGCTCAAAAAGTAGAAAAGGCTGCATAGGTAGGAAAGGATTTATAGGTGGAATATTGTAGTAGGGGCACCTCTACTTGAAGTTGCAGTCAAATATGTTAGTTTGTCTTTTCTGCCTGTCTTGAGTGTAAAGGTACTGGATATTTTTTTTACTTGGCCAAGTACCAATGCATACGGAGAGTTGTTTTACCCTTAAATTATTGAATACCTTGCTTTTATCCAAAGCAAAGTAACTTCTGTATTATTATGACACTGAATATTTCTGTATTTTTGTCAAATACACATTTGAGCTCATCTTAATCTCAAGGCTATAATGTCTGTGTTCTCATGGGTGTCCATTCTTTCAATGGAGTTACACTGTGAGTAGTGCTGTACACCAGTGCTGCTGTAGTCACAAACCCATGTCTGGGGTGGGTTTTCCTTTTGAGGCTCCTTTTTCTGTCAGCAGCAAAGCCTGGCTGCATCTGAAGGAACAGAAGTTCACTGAAAACTGCATTAATGGTCTGAGAGATGAAGTCTTGTAGTTTCAGATGAGTCTCCCAAGTCAAAACTATTTCCTGGAGTCTGGGCATCAAGGAAGTGGGCCCCATGGGAAGTTTTTATTCCTGGGATGCAAAGTTGTAGAAGCTGAGTCTGTGTTGACGTACATCCCGGTGACGTTTGTTTTGGGTGTCACATTTTTGAATGTTGAAGTGGTCAGATGTTATTTTGAGGTATGTACAATTTCCCGTACTGTACCTAAAGTTCTCATTATGTATGTGAGCTGTTTGAACATGATAATGAGAAGAGATACTTGATTTGAGTAAACAAACTTGCCAGCAGTCTCGATGAGCATCACAGAGCACACTTCATTTTTCCCTTAGTACCATAATAGGGTACCATGTTCTGATGGGCTGAGTGCTTGCCTGTTCCCGTGTTTTCTGAAATCTCTTTAGTGCTTTCCTCACATAATCTCTGGAGTATGAAGTGAATTGGTTACATTTCTACAAAGTTTTAACCATTTAAAAAATTCTGCACATGTGTAATTTTGACCTTACATTGAAACTCCTGTTGGAAATGTGGCACAAATCCTCTTGAAAACAGTGAAGAATTCTTCCCCTAGAGTAAAACTTTCTGTTCCTCGACATGTAAGTGGTTCTTGGGAAGGTGAACAAATTAAAATACCGATTCTTGAGTAACTGAGTGTGACTCATCAGTCTAAATGTCAAATATTTGAGTGCTTCTAGAGTCAGCATCCTTAAAGGGGAGAGGCTGAGCATTGTTAACCTGAAGGCTGATGATGTGGTGGAGGCCAGCACTGCAGTCATGTGCTGCTCTGCTGGGAGGAAAGAGACGCTGTGCAGTGGGGCCTCCATGAGGGCAGTGCTGGTTTAGGAGCTTTCTCTGCAGCCATATATTTAGGGGGTTTCAGCAGCAGTGCTGGCTGGCTGAGTCCAGGCATCTAGGAGTGCTGCATAAGTGTGTTAGGGACTGAGCAGCTTTTCATGCACAGAGACTCGTGCACTTTGAGTCCAGGAGTTGTATCGCCAGTTCCCCAGCAGCTGGCTTCAGAGCTGACTGCAGGCCTTGCTAAAGCCACCATACTGTTGCAGTTCTGGCGCTGCTGGGGGCTGTAAAAACTTTGTGCAGTTGTGCAGCAGTTAGACTGGGATTTTCCTTTCAGTGCAATGCTGTTGAAGACATGGAAACATGAGTTCAGTGCTGTATCACAGTTGCACAGTCCAACAAATTGAAAAATATCGTATAATAGCAGGAAGGATAAGAACGTAGGCATGAAACTAAACATTGGTGTTGCAAAGAAACTTTGTCAGCTGGCTTTTGTTTCAAGGCCTGAAGCTTTGAGGCTGACAAAACCCACCCTGAGCCCTGACTGGATTAGACAGAGGAGCACAGTCTCCCAACTGCATGTGGGCAGAGAGGGGATGTCCAACACCACTGCCAGCAGGCTGAGTTTATTGGTGATCAACATCTCTATTTCATGCAGACCTACTGAAAAGACTAAATGCCTTTTCCTTGTTGCTGACACACATTCAGCCCAGCAGGGTTAGATACCTGTTCCCTTAATTGCTTTCTGCACCCAGACTTGTCTGCTCCAGTTTTCCTGCATGGATGAGCAGCTTCTCTGCACTGTCAGGTGCAAATAATCATTTTCCTAGAGCCATGATTAATTTAGGATGGGTACCAGGGGCTGCTGTTTGAAGCTCTCAGCTGCTTGTTTTCTGTAGCTGCGCTGCCAGCAGTGTGTGGTGCGTTTCTAGGTACGATGATTTCCAAGCTGCCTGATGCTGAGACTAATGCAGAGATCAGCTGAATAAACACTAATAAACATATAAATAAAGAAAGAAGAAGAGGAAAAATGAGAAAAAAAATGGTGGCAGATGGGAGGAGAGCATAAGCTAGAAGATTTATCATGTAACAGCACTATGTGGTAGCAAAAAGGGCTAAATCAAATGACAAAATGGTGTGTTGCATTTCATTATACACCTTACCAGAGCCGAGTATAAGATGTACAAAGTGTCTATTCATTAGTGTCTGGGACTAGGCAGTTCTATTAGCCAAAACTCTTGCTCCTCAGAGATGAAGGTGTTACGTGCTCCAGCAAACATCTGTGGTTTTTCTTTCTGAATTGTTTGTGAAATCCCACAGTACTGGACAGAAAGCAACATCCACTTGTGCCGTGAGTCCTGCTAATGGTCTGATGTTCCTCCACACCCCCCTTTGTAAACTGCTTAATTAGATATGCAATTACAATAAATAGAAGGGAGTATTTAACAGTATGGTCACAGAAATCAGTAAAATCACAGTAGGTTTACATGACTGTAGCAAAGCAGGATGCAGTCCCCTTTCCCAAGTACAGTTTGGACTGGTAAGAAAGGATTTATCAGGCTTCTCAAGCAACGTCTGTTTCCTTTGATACACAGAAGCTGAAGGTCTCACATAAACACAGAGATCATGTGTCTTATGTTTTTCCTAGTTGAAGACTGAACAATCTCTCCTGTCCAGTTTGATACTGCACTGCCCTTAATCCACTCTGCTCTGCATCCTTTTTGTTATGCAGACTGCAGTTTTCTTTTGCTGTGGCCTTAATGCGTGGCACATTTATACAAAAAAAAAAAAAGTGCCTTCTGCTCTCTGGGAGAATCCTGTGCAAAAGAAAAAGGAGCTTTCTGAGTGTCCCAGAAATTACAGCTTTAATGTGTGAAGCATTCAAAATTCAGTGTACTGCAAGGGTCTGCTCAGTAACTGCAATGTTTGTTCCATTCAGTCAAGTCAGCTGGCAACAGAAAGGCAGCAAAATGATTTATAAGGTAACTGACTGCATAACTTTTCTCAAATTCATTTCTACAACTGGCAAATATCACCAGACATGGATATGACATGGTCAAGATGCACTGACTGTTCACCACTGAGGCTCTTGCTCAAGACTCGGGTACCGAAACAATGGTCAGTGCAGACTTTCACTGAAGTAATTAAATCTGTTGCTCTTTTCAAACAGTGTGATCTTGCTTATTCAATCTCATTCTTGGGTCCAACAGCTCTGAGGGTTAAATTACTTTTTAAGGGTTGTGATTCTGTTGCTTTGCAGATAAATTTTGGCAGTAGAATGCCACTTAAAAAAGAGACTTTTAATGCCAGTGGGTTTAAACAATAAATAGGTGTTCAGTTTTTCTGCATGTGGAGCAGGGAAAGACAAACAGGCATTTTAAATAAACCTCTTGGCCTGTTAATAACCCTAAATCAAGTCCTGGGGTTATCCTAAAGCGTTAGGATGTGACTCATAAAATGTCATCATGCATTTGTAAACCCTGAGCCAACCCCCGACAGTGATACAACACTGTACTTGGAAAATCTTTAGAAGGACAAAGGGAGTATCTGTACCTACCTATAAGCCACGAAATCAGGAGATGGTACCACAGACTTTGATCTAATGTCTCTGTTTCAGAAAGAACCACAACTTCTTACTCAAGGATGTCAAAGCACACACATTTCTCACTGCCATTTTGTAGGGCTGGAGGCAGCTACAACATGTTGCATCTATACAGACTCTCCACAAATCATGTTTTAATTCCATCCTCTGCACCGATAATCAATGGTATATTCCTATTCACTGTGAGAGAACAAGCATGGAAACTGGACTCAATATGTGGCATGCTGAGGATACACAGAGCAACAAAATGATGTCTTTTTCCCTCAGCAACCTTCCTGCTGCTGCCCAATGTTTTGTTGGCTTATTTTGGCTGCAGATGCACGCTGGGCTGATGATCTCAGACAACTGTTAATAGCGACTTCAGGATCTCTTCCCTGGGCCGTGACAGCCAGTTCCAGTGTCAGCATCAAAGAGCTTTGGTTTGGATTGTTTTCCCCAAGGGGTTACCACTTAAAAGTTTATCCACACTGAGCTCCTATGCCAATATTGTGCCTTTTGTTCAGTTTTTTGAGATCCTGCAGGACTTCATTGTCATGGCATGGTATTTGACTGCCCTAAGGAGGTCAGGAATATCCACAGACCTTGAGACTTTGTGCACACTCCCTTCTGCGGGTTTTGCATGAAGATGTTGTCAAAGCAGTCTCAGCAAACATCCACTGCAGCGTCCTCTACCACAAAGCCCCTCCATTGCTTACATCCCTTAACCTCCTCTCTTTTCAAAAATGAACCTTTCCTCCAAATACTCCGCTTAGTTTCTTCAAGAAAATAAAAAAAAATAAAACCCAAGGAAATAAATCCAAGGATTCAGGAAGAAAAGAACTATTGTAAATGCGAGCTTCTTCACTTTTATAGTCCTTTTATCTTTCTCAATTCACGACATCCCTTACAGCTGCGGTCTGATTGTAAAAAAGGTGATCCAGAAATGACACAACTGCCATGAGTAAACTCACAGTAATTTTTAAAATGTACTATATTATTCCCAGAGAATGTAGGTGGCTTTGACAGCATCCTTTTGTTTCCATTCTGGAAAACCCCAGATGTGTACCAGTTGCCAGGAGGACAGTAGTGTCAAAGAGTTTGCATCAGTTGCCAAGTAAAATATTAATCATTGTGGGACCTGATGCTTAAGTGACAAGGCCAAACTAGGAAAGAAAGCAGGACAGCAACATTGAGTTTACAGCCACAGAAGACATGGTAAGTTTAGATTTTCCTTTACTGAACAAGCACGAAACAGCACAGAACTTCTGTGAGTTTACCAAAGGATTAAAAGCCTGAGCAATTTTAAGAGGGCAACACTTCTGCTGTGAAAGGGCCAAGAAAAAAACTGCAACGCAGCTCCAGCTTCCACGCTGCTGTGACAGTGTCTGCCTTGTGTTGGATGAGTGGGACAGGCCCTCTGCCTTGCAGGAGCCCCTGCAAATGCTCTCACCTGTCCAGCTGTTTTTGCTGATGGACATTTGTTCTCAGGTCCAATGTATGGTCCAAGGCCAGCTCTGTTACAATCTGTTGGGCCAGCAGAAGCTACACAGCCGTGGCCGCCCACTGCAGGAAGTGCTTTGTGGGGGCAGCAGGGTCGACATCTCTCGCACAGACCTTGCACAGAAAACACGGCAGAAAAGCAGTAATTTTGGTGAGGTGGGGATGAACTGGCTGTGAACCATGCGAAGGGACAGTGAGAAATCCAGCAGTGCTTGCTGTCGCATACCTCTGGAGTACCAATATTTTGGCCAAGACCCAGCCCCACTATTTGTTTACCTAATGTCCTCCTGCACTTCCACTGAAGTATGAGCTTATTTCCTGTACTAAACGACTGTGCATCTTGCAGTTAGTTATTAACTAGCTGTTGTGTTTGAAAAAGGGCTTTATTTCAGCAGAAAGTGATTCTTTTGTAATCCTCAGTCAGTTCAGGGAGCTGTGGCAACCTGCCAGTGAGACATCCTCGGGCAGCGCAAACGCACGCCTGGTATTTTTTAGGCATTGTTAATCTGTACGTTTTCATCAGACTGACTGAGGCAACATTGATTTCCAGCAACAGTGAAAGATAATCTAGAATTAAACACAATTTGCCAAATGCATTGGGGGGGAGGGATTTGGAGGAGGTTCCCAATTAAATGCTCCTCCTTTAGGAGCTGTTTGCAGCCTCTCTTGCTTTCCCCTGGAGTGCAGTTGCACAGCCATGAGAGTTGCTTTGGGAATCCTGCTGGTAGGTTCAGCTTTCAGTGCAAACTCTTACGGTATCACACTCAGTGGGAAAATGAATTTTGCCTTTTCTGGTATTCTCTCTGTTTCATTTAGGAGAAGTTCCCAGATAAGATTAGTGAACTCATGTGCTGAACTGTGAGGGTGGAATGAGTGAGCATAGTCTCAGCGTCACTTGATTTCTATATGCATGAGTCTGACTAAGCAAATATCAGGGGAAAGAGTTAGTGTGTGCTGTTATTCCAATTACTCATCTTTATTATTGCTTGCACTTGAGGACTAGGCGCTTGAATAGTCTTAAATTCCAATTTATTGCCTTTTAATTCTGTTCTTTTTTCCATTAAGATTTTGAGTTCAGGTAGATTGCAGTTTTAGAGGGGCAAGTTTGAAATGCCATCTCTCTTTTTCTCTCTGAGTTTAGACACAGATTAGCTGAAGTATCTTGCATCTCTGCAGGGGGAAACATCTTTCTGTAAGGCTCAGGTTGGCATCCAAACCTCGCAGCAGCTGTTGCCACCGAGACCAGGAGCCTTCTCTCTGCCAAATGTATGCTACTTGTGGGTTTTTTTCACCATACTCCTCAGTAATTCTTGTGCAAGGGTTGGCCAGCTGTGGTATTTCTCTCGGGTGCCAGCAATCCCCTGGGAAAATTCAGCGTTGGGGATCTGAAGATAGGCTTACTCTTGCAGCCATCTGACTCCTAATCTTTAGAGCTGGACAGTAATGACTGACGAGAAGGGGATTTCATGAGGGAAAAACATTTCCTGATCAGCCTTGTAACTTCAGAAAGGACCTTGCTGAGTTGTTACCCGTCTCCCCATCTTACCTAATTAAGAGTGTAAAACAAACTGTTTCATGAACAATGAACTAATATATTTTGATAGATTTATATATTTTGCTCCTTCCTCTCACTCCTCAATACTCTAATTTCCCCTGTGACCTTCCTGCTCCTGTGATACTTTAATTTCCTCACTAAATCCCTCAAATCGCCATCCACTTCTCCAAACCATGTGCCACGTCTCTCAGCTATAGGGAAGAGGTGGTAAGTAATAGCTGAGCTCACCACGTCATCGTTTCTCTGATGTCAGCACCAATTCCTGAATATGCATCAGCCCATTTTAAAACCTGGCAACAATATATATCCGCTGAAATTCAGTTTCCTGTCTCTGGTCTTGTTTTCCTGTCCTGTGTCATACTAATGCTAAACACAACTTGATACTGGCAGATACCACAGCAAAAGTGCAGATCTAATTTCACAGAGGTCTCCTAATTTTATAAAGGAATGAATCGACAAAAGAAAAGGCAGTAATTATGGGCTGATAAATAAAGCTGATATGTGCCATAGTGAAATGTTAACAAAACCTCCCTGGCCAGGCAGTGGGCTTTGGGGTCCTGAGAGTGAATGCAGGGCCATGCACACCTTCCTCTGCCCAAGGGGAGGTAAAATTCAGATTAGATATTAATCCCTCATCCAGTTTTGATCTGGCGTTGGGCCAAGTGGGCTAACCTTCTAATCCAAGACCAGCACCTACGCTGGTAAGGCGTGGTAAGGCTCAGGCTCAGGCTCCCTCCTCGCTGTAAATATTTATACTGTTCACATGCTTCGGTTGGCTCTCACTTGCAGTCCCTCCGAATCTACTGGAGAGAAATTAAACCTCGGGGTGACGGCGAATTGCTAAAAAAATGAAGATGATTTTGGGGGGGGTGTTTCAGGTTACCGAGAACCGTCGGGGGAAAGGACTCCTGCCCACCACCGCACGGCTCCGGCCGCTCTCCCGAGGGAGCGAACGCTGCCGGCCCGGCCGGGGGTGCCCGCGGGCTTGGCGTTCCCAGCCGCTCTGCGGGTCAGGGCCGGCTCGGCGGGTGCGCCGGATCCTGCTGCCTCCGCCGCGGCCGCCGCTGAACCGGCGCTGCTCGGCTCGGCCTCCCCCCGGAGCCGCGTCCGCTCGGCGCCGCCACTGTCACCACAACGGCGGCAGAGCCCTCGCTGCGCCGCGGGCCGGGCCGGGCCGGGCCTGCCGGCGGAGGCGGAGCCCCGCCCGGGCGGGGCGGCGGCGGTCGCTGCCCCAGCGCGGGGTGGGCGGGCGGCGCGGCGCGGAGCGGCGCGGGTGATGGAGCCGCGGGCCCTCGCCGTCTGCTCCCCGGCTCGCAGCGCCTGCTGAGGCCCGGCCGGCCCCGCCGCCGCAGCGCGGCCGCCCCTCGCCCGCCGCCACCCTCCCACCGCCGGGACATGGCCACGGAGCCCCCGCGGCCGGCGGGGTGCCCCGAGAGCGGGCGCGGGCGTTGCGCGGGCGGCGGGCGCGGCGAGGCGGAGGAGGAGGAGGAGGAGGCCGCGGCCCAACCGGTGCTCGGCGCCTCCCCGGGCCCCGCTGCGGCGGGGGGCGGCCGGCGGCGGGCGCTGAACGGCTGCGTGCCGCTGTCGCACCAGGTGGCCGGCACATGTACGGCAAGGATAAAGGCGGTGAGCGGCGGCGGGCGCGGGGAGCGGGCGGCGGGCGGGCCACCTGTGAGGGGATTGCCCCCACCGCGCCCTCCGTTGATCCGAACTCCGCAGACCGGCCGTGCCAGGGCGGCGGGGCGAGTCTGGCTGCGATTCTCCTCACGCCCCGCAGCCGGCGGGGCGAGGGTCGGTGCGGGCGGGAGGGGCCCGGTGCTGCCGGGCAGGGCAGGCAGGGCTCGCCGTGCCCCAG
Source organism: Chiroxiphia lanceolata (assembly GCF_009829145.1). Taxonomy (NCBI): domain Eukaryota; kingdom Metazoa; phylum Chordata; class Aves; order Passeriformes; family Pipridae; genus Chiroxiphia; species Chiroxiphia lanceolata. The sequence continues at coordinate 34,582,618 of NC_045644.1, forward strand.
CTCCCGCCGCCGGCTCCGCTCGCACCTGTCCGCCGGCGGCGTGTCTGTTGGGGCCCGGGCCATCGCAGTGCCGAGAGGCCGAGGCCTCCCTGCGAGGGGAGGGAGGGGAAATTCAAGTAACAGCGTGCTAGTACCCTCAGAACATGTATGATGGGAGACATATATAAAGGGAACTCCCAAACCTGTGGCCACCAGAAACTCCAGCAAAATATTAGTAAGCAATTATTAGTTGCTGATTTGGTGACCAGTCTGAAGCAATGGATAGTAAGCAGTCTAATAATACAAAATACCCTGAGGATACAGCATTTTTAGGTATACCTCCACTAGCTTTAAATTTGTATTTTAATTTATTTCCACCTTGAGGAATGAGGTGTTGGCCATCCTCATGAAGGGGCCTTTTGAAATAGGCAGTGGTCGGTGCCGAAGTGAGCAGTCAAGTTAATGTTGCCCAATGGCATTTCTCACCCTTCCAGGACATCAAATTTGCTGTACTCTGAGCCGGGTGGAAGGTACACAATCATTCAACTCCCAGTGTGCACTTTGAGAGTAGCTGTAACAAGTACCTGCTGTCATATTGCCTTTGAACCCTGTCAGTAGGAACCACCCCTGCTGAATAGGCCAAGGGCTGAATTTCAGAACCCTTTCAACCATCAGTGGTGATATTACAGCACTAATGGTACTGTGAGTTTGTCTTATCTACAGCCTGCATCCATGGTGTGTCTTGCTGCTGATAATCTGGACAGAAAAGTCACTTTTCTTGACCCTGCCAAGGGCTGAACTTCAGAACCCTTTCGGTCATCAGTGAATGGAATTACAGTACTAAGGGCACTGTGAGTTTGTCTTATCTACAGCCGGTGCCCATGGCATGTCTTGCTGCTGATAACCTCCACAGAAAAGTAATTCTTTTACCTTGCCCCTGCTGCAGCCGGTGCATTAAAATGTTGATAGAAGTGCGTTGGATCCTTGAAGCTGTCTGTCTGTCTGTCTGTGGGATCAGGCAAAACAGGCTCGCTTCAGGGGGAGCTTTGTCTTTTGCACATCAGTTTTATCGCTGTTGGATTGAACAGCGCAGGTGATCATATTGAAAGTGCCAACTCGGATGGGTTAGGTAAAGCTAACTCCACTGCATCTCATGGCCAAGACCAAGATTTTCCTGCAGAGGTACCACCATGGTTGATGATCTCATCTTGGAAATTTTATGTTGGAGACCAGAGCTGCTGTGGTACTCACAGCTCTCTCATTTTTGTAACTTGACGTTCCCTTCTATCCCGGCACACAAACACTCAGAGGACTTAAAGGTATCCAAAGTATTTTTAACTGGTTTGTTTTGTTTGTTTTTTTTTTTTAGTTACAGTACACTTTAATTTTTTTTTTTTGCCATGGGGTTTCTTCCTCCTGAATAACCTTTCCGTTTTTCCTTTGTTCTCTGTGACTGTTACTGCCTTGCAAAGAAAGGCCTCTCTCAGCCTCCCTGCATGCACATGTAGACGTTTGGCTTTTGAGCACTCCCACTGACCTTTTGTTGAATGCTGTGCGTGGTAACGCTTCCCCCAGATAAATTGTGTGTATTAAGTAAAGTAACCACCTTGGGTTGTGGCTTAATTCTGTAGGCAAGTAGGGATTAAGAGACAGAACCTGATGGGATACGCCACCTTACAGGACCTCCCTCTGCGTTTTGGTGCCTGTAACTTCACAGTGCTGGGGGTTCCCAAGCCATTAGTGGGGTTCTGTAGGTAAAGGAGCCATTCTCCTTCACTTGCTTGCTCATGCAAATCACAGACCTAACTCTGGCTGCTGTTTTCCTGGTTAAGATGGCTCATACATACTGGTCTGCCCTTATTTAGATACCCTTAGAGGACAGAGGATCTTCTCTAAAGTAAATGTTTGACGTATTTGTGCAAGCAGGTTTTGTCTATAGCTCAGTGAAGCACCTGGATTGGGTGAGATTGTTTTGTTTAGAAGAGTGCATACAACTGCACCGGTTATTTTTGCAGCAGCTTTGTGTTTCAGAATGGCAGCAAGCTTTGCAGGCACAGTCAAAGAGAAATTGTTAGTGAGATATTTCAGGATTTTATTTTCTGTATAGTTCTGCTGCTTCTTTAGAAATGTTAAGTTGCTTATCCATGTACAATACTACTCCCTATCTGTGCTAAAAAACCCCGGGAAGCCTACAACCAACCCATGGCCAGCATTGTTATGTTACTATGATCTGCAGATGATGGTATCTCTGCTTGTTGTTATTGTAGATCATAGGGAAGGTTATGGAGTTTACATCTTCGTGGTGAATGTTGTAATGTGACTCTGGTTTCTGGGCCTGCCCTGGTCACAGTGACTGAGTAGGTGCTCGAGTCTCTTAAGAAATGCAGAGAATGGGGAAACTTTACATCAGTGTATATTAAACTCTTCAGGTAATACGGATCAATGCAGTAGTGTATGGATTCTATTTCCAGGAATCTTTATCTGGTCTTTCTATCTTGTAGGTTGTCTGCTTGTCTTATCATCAAAGCCAAAACGCAGATTTTGAAGAGCATGTCTTATAAAACCTGTTTTAATGTTGTGATTGTAAGCAGTTTGCATGCACAACACGTGCCATTCAAATACTTGGTGCACTTGGCAGAGTGGTTTCCAGCACATGCAAAAGGGGGGACACAAACTATTGTGTCTTGAAGATGTTGTGGTAGTCAGCACATTATTATGTGGCAGTATTTTCTAGTTTTGGAAAGTAACAAACAAACCAACTTTGAGCAAGAAACATGACTTGAGAGCTGTTTTATATAAACTTTAAAAGCCAGTCTTAAGTATAGCCATACTGAAACAACTATTCTGCGTCTGGTGTTGTTTAACGTAAATATCTTGGTCTCTGAAGATTTTTTTAGTTTTCCAGGGCTGCACAACAGAGCCCATTCATAGATAATGGGTTTTAAAAGATGAAAACACAATTGCTGTTACAACTGCAAACTCTGTTTGGGACACAAAGCTCCTGGCTCGTTTTTCTGTGGTTTTTTCCAAGCAGTAAGCTGAAAGTGCAGCCTCTTTTGGTATGGATGACATTTTTGCTTCCTTCTAAAAATAGATTACTGTCTGAAAAGCTAAATTCAAAAGCTCAAATAATTCCTAGAAAAAAAAAATTTCCAGAATGGCTTTTCCTTCTTCCCTTGCAACTGATGATGTTGAAACTTGGGGCACATTTCAGAGGATTGTAGTTACTTTTCTCCATTCTGCCCGCATCCATCTCTTCAGTACCCTTGGATACTCAGTTGCATGTCTTATGAGCTACTTAGAAACTGATGACTGGAAGGTCATTAAAGCTGTTTCAGGAGGATATTTTGAGGGTTTATTGTGCAGGCATGATGAAGGTATTGCCTGGCTGAGGTGAAATTCTGTACTGTAATTATGAGTGATACAAATAGCATGGAGTGCTGTAGGGGCACTACTTCTAGTAATAAAGACATACTCTTCCCGTATGGATGTACATCCACATGACATTTATTTCTGTTTTAATAGTAAGAAATGCATTAAATGTGATACTCTTTTAACTTCCTGGCATTGTTGGAAAATAATTATGAGTTATTTAGAAGGGAGTGTTTGTGCAATCTTAGTGGTGGGTTTTTGGGGGTGGAACTTTTAATGTCAAATTCCATTACTGTGTTGGCCTTGAGCAGAATAAGACCCAGAAAATCATCCAATGGCTAGAAATAGAGGAATGCAAGCAAACCTCTGCAAAGGGTCACGTGTAGGAACTGACAATTTTGACTCTACTGTCTGTGCACCTGAAGCAGTACAGCTTTTCAAATGGGCTGTCCTTGATGGTGAATTCACTTTTCCTGGGGGGAGAAAGAAAGGCCATACCTCTTAAAACTAAGCCCTGAAGGAAATGCTTCTCTTCTAGGCATACTGCAGCATCCAGATGGGACTGTCCTGAAGCAGTTACAGCCACCACCTCGTGTCCCAGGGAACAGGAGTTCTACAATAAGGTGAGGGTCCTGCAGTGAAGAGGGGGTGGCTCGTTGCAGGTGAAATGCTGGGTCTGCTTCCTGTAGGAGTACATCCTTATCATTGCAGTTAGGGAAAGTGCAACCTAACTATTGGAATGGTGTGCTACCAACAGCCCTGCCATGGTATCTGTGTGCTGTCTAGAACTTTCTCCTCTTTGCATCTCAGTCCCCATGCCAGACCTACTTCACTCTGGGATTTAAGCTTGCTTTTGTTCATGGGACAGCGGAGTTTTCACAGCATCTAAGATTTTATTGAAAAGCCTTGTCTTCCATCTGTGATTAAGGGATGTATGTTTGATCTCAATTTTCTTGTATAGCTGAGTGTCTCAATTGCTGACATCTAATTTAGATGTTTTCTGCTTTTGTCTAGTCTGGCTTAACTGCTAGCAGTATTGTTCTCATCACTGTATTAAAACTGTTCACGTATTAAAACTCAGCTCCTTTAAAATTAAATAAAAAGCAGAACTGTCCAGTTGTTTTAACTGTAGTTGTTGTATTTTTCCTGTTGCTCATCTTCAGTTTGCTTTATCAGTAACTTTAACACTACCAGACCAGGAAAGCTGTTGCTTGTTGTCTTGTGGAAGTAAACTATTTTTAGAGCCTGTACTGTCCTACCTGCCTGTGATAGTCTGTCACATGTTTTTTTCTGTATCAGATTTATGTGCCATCTCTCTCCATGGCTTACTAGGTATGAAGAACTGTAGAAATCTTCATGCAGGTGAGAGAGGACCCTTGAGACCTCTGTTGTTGCTGGTTTTTTGTTGGGTTTTGTTGGGGTTTTTTTCTGTAAAAGGGTATTAATTTAAGTTATCAAAAGATCTTGCATATTTTGTGGAAATGTCTCACATGAGAACAAAGTAAGCAAGGTGCTTTAAGCAAACTGTGGTGTTTGCATACTAGCATTACTTAAGAATTCTCGTGATGGAACAGAACAGCAGCTCTTGAGTTAGTAGGAGCCAGTTAAATCTAAATGTAAATATATTTCTGAGGTTTCTCAATGACTGTCATTGAGTTGAGGTTAAGAAAGATGCCGTCCAGCCTGAATGGTTACTCTTCAGTAAAAGGAGAAAGCTTGAACAGGCTTCTTGGGCACCAGGCTGTTCTCTGAATCCTGAGGCACAGACAGTAACGTGCTAAGCCAGCAGGTAAGAGGGGTGAGCTCAGGCTTTGCTTGGACATACACCTTTCACAGCAGAGACTTTATCATTTTGCCTGTTGAAGCTTAGGCTCATGACAAGCTGTGAGTAAAACCTTGGACAAAGTCTTTGAGAAAGTGGTCTGTGTTAGTGCCCTTGTTACTGCTCTGTGAAAGTCAAGGTCTAGTAACTTGCAAAGTTAACTTCAATCTCCTAAAGCTGGGTTGCTTCTAACACTGAATTTTTTTGGTTATAAGCCGTCTTGGAAAGGAGTTGTGCAACTCTTGAAAAGTAACAGAGAAAGGGATGATGAGCTTTGCATGGACTAGAATGCATTTTTGTGGGAGGAGGAAGGAGAGCAAATGCATGTGTGTAGGTGTAGGTGAACACAGGAGAAAGGTCTTGGGGATTTGTTGCTTCTCAATGATTAACTGCAATCATGTTTACTCTCAGACGTCTAAGAACCGTGTGAGGTGGGCTCTAGACAGCTGATCACTACATGTGGTTGTTACAGGACGAGGTTTACTGTGGATTGGGAGGTTTAGGGAAAGGTACAGTTTCATACAGCTTGAGCTGATCCAGTAGCTCATTGCTGCCAAGGTGGAAATGCCTTCCTTCCCATTCCTGCCGTTTAACCTTGTACTCTGATGGTGCTTTTTGGACATTGAAACTGATCTGACCTATTTAAAAGATGGCAGAACTTCCTTGTCTTGTTAGTCTTCTGCCAGTTTTGTGACTAAACTGATAAGCAATGGGAACAATAGGGAGGCTGTCCTGCTTTGGTGACTGAGTTTAACCCAGTTGTGGGCTATAATCAAAAAGAGGTTCACCTTGGAGTAGTGATGAGCCTCCAGAGAGGGGGGAAGAGGAGAAATTACCACTGCTTGAGGCAGGAGAGTTGTTTACAAGGTAGTCAGGTACAGGATGGTGAGAAACAGTGCAGAAATGAAGTAAGTGAAACAAGACTGAGTCCCAGGCTCTCACTTTGTCAGGGCTAGACCAGTCAGTTGATAAGATCAGACTAGAAGGTTGTCCAGTAGTATATGTGGATAATTGTGATTTTTTTTTCTTTTTCCCATTCTGCCTCTGTTTTTTTTCCTATGTCTTAGAACTGTTTTGTCTGTAGTGGTAGATCTGTTACTGCTCCCTTTGTATGCCACCTTACACTGTCCTGAATGAAGATTAGTACCCCAGTACCTGGGTCAGAAACAAGTGGGGTACCTTTACTTACAGTAAAGCAAACCTTGTCTGAAGTAACTGAGAAGCTCTGTAGTTTATGGTAGCAAGAAGATGAGCGGTGTCTCAGTTTCAGCTGCATGAGTCAGCTGGAGAGCAGCTATCAGATCTGAAGCAGAAGTGTCTTCCAGGAACCAGGAAGTGGTATTTCAGCCTGCAGTCAGAGTGCTTGTGAGCTGGAGGCTGCAGGGAATGTGTCATCATAGAAGATAAAGAGGCATTAAGAGACAACTCTGACTAGAACTCTGATATATTTAATGTGATACCAGGTAGAACATTATCTTCTGTTTGGACCAAGAAATCTTCTGAAACTGCTGGATTGCTTGCAGCTGGATGTGTGAACATGACAGAGGTAAAAGTCTGCATCAGTGAATCACCAAAGTTTTCCATGGTTATTGATGGGTTATTTTCTGTTGAACATGGAACCTGAGTACTTACTGGTAGAGCCCAAACAAAATGGGCTTCCATTTTGGAATGGAAACTTGAGCAAGACACTGTAGTGCAAATACTAATAGTGATCTGAAACCTGCTAAGAAGAGGGTGGCAGCTGGAAGTTTGGAAGAATTTCACAGGTCTCCATCTATTTCTTGGGAAATCTCTCAAGTAATTCCTACTCAGTCTGCTACCAGGTTACTTTTCTGATTTTGTCATAGTATATTTTCAGTTGAGCAGTAAAAAACAAAACCAACTAACCAACCCACCCTCTAAATACAGGTCTTTTTTCTTAAGAGATTAATTCACTGAGTAAATCAAAACTTTTACCTCTACTACAGCAGTTCTGTACTGATGGGGAAGGGGCTGCCATGACCCTGTGTTATGAGGGAGGGGAAGAATGACAAGATTATTGTGAATATCTTCTATGATAAAATGTAGAACAGTGATGTTTGTAGTTGTGTTAATAACTAGTGTGCATTGCTTAATCTGTCATTGGAGTGTGACTTTCTAGCTGCAATGTCCACTTGCTATTGAGTCTGAAATCTGAGTAATATAAAATTATAAAAAATTATTAAAACGTTTATATTATTATAATTTTAATTTTTCTTGCAAACTCCCTTCCTGTACCTGAGGGCACGAACCCCTTACAGACATTGCCTACATAACACAGAGTGTTTACCAGGTATCCTAGTACCCTTATCTGGGTGAAAAAAATTGCAGTTTTTTTAAGCTTGAATAGCTACAAAATGCTTTGTTTTCAATAGGTCTGAGCAGCAAGAGAACAAAACAAATTGAAGTAAAAGGGTTGTGGTTTTTTAAGGGCTGTCTACACTGCTGATCAGTTGTTTCTATCTAATGTCAGTGCTCTGTGAGAACGTGTAGGTGGAGACAGTCCACCTTTGAAAGGGGCTTCAGGGGGGAGCTGTATACAGAGATGTGGGAACAGGGAAATAGTGTTGTTTGAAAATGTAGAATTAAAGAGAATAAATTGGTAAAAAGGCAGTTGTTTGTTTATGGTAGGCTACCTACACAAGCATGCAAAGAATCCAGGAAGTGGGCTGCTCCTCAGTGTGTTTTGGGATTTGGCTTCAGTGTGCTTTATGCCAGGGCCCATTTATCTGTGCTGAAATGGTCTGATTTAGTTCAGCAGTGTTGGGAGAGGGAGGAAGCCTATTAGGCCTCCTACAGTGATCTTGTGGTAGATGAGTTGGAACTGTGAGAACAGTATCCTTTGGAAAGGTTGGTACAAGTGAATGAGGTAAACCCCCTGCTCAACTGGGTATGGAGCTCCTGCCTCAGCCATGCTGGGCTGTGCCCAAGAGCACTCTGTGCTAGCATAGCTCTCCCTGTCTAAAAGGCTGTCCTCCTCAGCACAGGGCTCTCCTTAGTTATGGTGTCAAAATGTAGCATTGCAGAAACTGCTCTCCTGTTGGTGCTCTGCAGAGGAGGAGGGAGCTGGAATGTCAGGCTTTAAAGAGGGGCAGCTGCTTTTGTGGCACAAATGGAAAGGGACTGGGCTGCAAGGAGGGCTTGCCCTTCTGCCCCACTCTGTTGAGACCCTACCTGCAGTGCTGCATCCAGCCCTGGAGTCCCCAGTGCAGGAAGGACCTGTTGGACCAAGGCCACCAAGATGATTAGAGGAGCACCTCTGCTATGAGGAAAGGCTTAGAGAATTGGGATTGTTCAGCCTGGAGAAGAGAAGACTTTGGGGTCACCTTAGAGCCTCTTCCAGTGCTTAAAGAGTTCCAAGAGAGCTGGAGAGGGACTTTGGATAAGGGCATGGAGCGACAGGACAAGGGGAATGGCTTCCCACTGACCGAGGCAGGGTTAGATTGAATACTGGGAGGAAATTTTTCCCTGTGAGGGTGGTTATTCTATGAAAACTGATGAAGAGGGAATTTACAGTGGTTGAGGTTACCTTTGTGACTGCATTTTCCTACAAGCTGTTAAGCACTGCAAGATGAGTGTTTCCTATGTTCAACAGAAGAAGAGAAGGTGGCTGAAGTGTTTTGAGGTGGCAGCTCTTTCACTTCTGATCCTGCTTCGGTGGGGCTGTAAACCTTTTACTGTGTGTAGCTGATCTGAGCGTGGCCTACTGAAGTTTTCAAGGTTGCTAATGCAACAGCTAATAAACTGAGATTTAATGCTTCACAGATCCATAAATGTTCCTGTAACTTTTATTTGAATTGCCCTTCTGCTCTCCTGTGGTGACTGTGTGATACTCGGGGTATGAGTAGTACACCTTTCCCCCTTATGCTGCCTGCCAAAAACTGTCCTGAGAGAGCTCTTGCAGCGTGGACAACTTCCAGTGCTTACCTTTTTCTTTCTTTCCCTGCCATCCCCCAACCCCACCCCGCTCCTGTTTGCTGCGTGTCCAAAATTGTCATAGCTGGGTTTAGTGGTGTTCCCATGTCATGGCTCCAAATAATACATAGTTGCAATAGTGTAGGTTTCCAAGGCTGTTGTAATGCAAGTCTTACCTGAATTCTCAGATACTCTTGTCCTAGGTGCAAGGGTAATTTTGGGGATTGGAATAAAAAGGTGGACGGGGTTTTCCTAGTCCCAGCTCAACTCTGGCAACCTCCTACCTCTGGCCAGTGCTTGTAAACCAAGGGAGCTGGTTGACCCCGTGTAGCATTGTGGAAAGATAATTGAGCTAATCACCTGGCCCTTCTGGATAACAGATCTTCCACCCTTTGCCATTAAGTAATGGATCTGTACTGCTGTAGTGGTATTCCAAGTTCAGGGTTGAGCCCTGCTGACATCGAATGTGAATGCAAGGAAGCTGTTGCCACTGGAGATAACAGAAATGTTTTTCACTTTTGTTACATGTCCTGAAAACAAGCCAGGATGTAAGAGACACAAATAGCTCCAGCATGTAAAAGAGATTTACACTGGTTAGGTGAGAGTTAGGCACTTGAAAGCTAGGAACGAATGGTTTCGTGGTTGCCTATGCAATTGTTATGAACTTTTTTTGGATGCATTGTAATGCAGCTTTCAATAGGGCCACAGCCTGTCTTTCTCTTTTGCTTCCCCTAAAGAATGCACTAACTCATTTTACAGCCTGACATAAGGCAGACTGAATATTGTTTGTGAAACTTTTGCTGACTCCTTTGTAACAGTTAGTCTTTGAGTTTGTGACTGGAGACTAATGTGTTAGACCCAGTTATGTTAATGTTCCTGAAGCCATAGTTCCTTGTGCTTCTGTGGTTACAGAGAAGAAATGTTCTTTTCTACAGTGTCTAATTTTAATTAGTATTCCAGCAGCTTCAGGCAGTACAGAAGACTTGTGGTGACTTCCCTCCCCCTCCATGGCAAAAAATCAAGCCAGCAGCCTGAAAGATGGATTTTGGCCTAGAAGCTTTTGCACAGAGTTGCAGGAACTGACTCCTGAGGCTCAGCCCCCTTTCAGCCTACATAGCACAAATCACAATCAGGCAGACTGTGTTCTGCTCTGCTAGTGACGGAAAAGGAAAAGGATTGGGGAGGCAAAATACGTCTCGTGTCAGGTTGAATTACCCTATTTTATAAACTCAGTTAACTGGCTTTATAGTCTTGATTTAGATGATTATCCTTGGCTGAAAAAGGAGTGGATGATGGCATCATGCTGCTATTGTGTACTAAAATATCACTGTCATGTGATCATGTCTCCAGCTAAGGTTCTGATTTTCAGTCTTGTATGGACAAAAAAATAGGATGCACGATTTTCTTACCATCTTATTTTGGAGATGCAGTGCCTCGCCCATGCCTTTTATTACTACCACATTCAGAGCTGTAGCTCAATCTCCCAAAAGGTCATCTTCAGCCTTGCCTCAATTCTGGTACATCCAGATCTGCCTCATCGTCAGCAGAGACAGTGGTACTGAAGAGTACAAATCACCCATTGGCAAGCATAGCGAGCACGTCCTCATACAGTCCATTCCTGCGCTTGGCATCAGTCCTCCTGCTGTGAAACTGTCTAGGAGTGATCCTGTTTTACTGGGGAAATAGGCAACCTGAAGTTCCCAAATGAGCACGTGAAGTTGCCTCACACTCTAAACCATGAGCCTGGGCAGAAGTATTGTAGTAAAAGGAAGGGCACACAGTGTTTCTTAACTAATGAGAAGAAAATGGCTTTTTGACCAAGTTGTGGAATACTGCCAGCTGGTATTCGGATCTTTTTCATATGAGGAGTTGTCCAAGAGAGAGAAAGCATGGGGTGTAACTGTAAGAATCTGCTGAGTTCGTACTGTTGTCTTATAAACATGTTTTTTGTTCTTCACTATTAAATGACTGAAAGCTGACTGTGCCAGGACAGTAAGACTTAAAAAGTATGACATTTTTTTGATTCTTGCACTCTGCAGGAAAAACAATGCAGTAGAAGGTTAACCTAGAAGGGTATGGTGAGCTCCTTGAGGATTGTGTGTCACAGCATAAACTACAACTTGCTTTAATATATCAAAGAAACCCTCATAAATGGAGACAGTAAAAGGCCATTATTGCAATTTGATGCTATCGCAGAACTGCTGGGTGGGGTTAGTAACAGATTGAGTAGCCTACAGTCCATGTCATTCAAGTAAGCAGAGAAAAAAATCCAGTTCTCTTAGCAACCTCATTTTGAGGAAGAGTTGTCATTCCTGAAAGTAGACCTGGCTGAAAATTAAGCAAAAATGCAATTTTAAAGTGCACAATATGTTAAATTGAATTAAGATACAGTGCGGTGCTCCTGCTGTGCTGGAGGGTCATGCAAGTACTTTTTTGGACTGGATCAAATATTATTTAGACTTCATTTATGAATGTGTCAGAATAGGGATCCACTTACTAAATACATGTTAGTGTTACACAGAAAAAAATGTGTTCATTATAAGTTCATTTAAAGGTAAGATGCAGTTGGTGAGCTGCCAGTATGGGATTGAGGAAAGTGTAGGTTGCCTCCTTGAAAGAAAAGCAAAATAAATTTAGTCTCCAAAAAGAATTGTAGTTTCCAGATTTAAATAAAACAAAACCTAAAAACCCAGGCTTGTAATATGACAATGTTGTCTGATGACATGCTGGAGGGAACAGATGCCATCCAGAGGGACCTTGACAGGCTTGAGAGGTAGGCTCATGAAAACCTCAGGAAGTTCAACAGAGCAAAGTGCAAGGTCCTGTGCCTGGATCATGGCAATCCCAGGCACACCTACAGGTTGGGTAGTGTAGTAATTGAGATCAGCCCTGCAGAGAAGGACTTGGGGGTGATGGTTGATGAAAAACTCACCATGAGCCGGCAGTGTGCGCTCACAGCCCAGAAAGCCAAGGGAGTCCTGGGCTGCATCCAAAGGAATGTGGCCAGCAGTCAAAGGAGGTGATTTTTCCCCCTCTGCTCTTGTGAGGACCCCACCTGGAGCACTGCATACATTTCTGGTGTCCCCAACACAAGAAAGATATGGAACTGGTGGAGCAAGTCCAGAGGAGACCACCAAGTTACTAGGGGGACTGGAGCACTTCCCCTACAAAGACAGGCTTTGAAAGTTGGGGCTGTTCAGCCTGGAGAAGAGAAGGTTGCATGGAGACCTCAAAGCAACCTTCCAGTATTTGAAGGAGCCTGCAGGGAAGCTGGAGAGGGACTCTTCATTAGGAAGAGTGATAGGACAAGGAGTAATGGGTACAAACTGAAAGAGGGAACATTAAGGTTAGATATTAAGAAGAAATTCTCTGCTGTGAAGGTGATGAGACACTGTAACAGGATGCTCAGGGAGGTTCCCCAACCTGGCTGTGTTCAAGGCCAGGTTGGACATGGACAAGGCCTTGAGCAGCCTGGTCTAGTGGGAGGTGTTCCTGCCCATGGCATGGGAGGTTGGGACTAGGTGAGCTTTCCAACTCTTAACATTCTATGGTTCTATAAATGGCAGTTTAAATGGAGTGCCTTGGCCTGGCACTTAGGCAGTGAGCCATCTGAAGGTGCTCAGCAGGCTGTGGGACCAGCTGTATGCTGGCATTGCTACCAGGGAGGGGATGGAAATGTATGGGGACTGTGGTAGTGCTGTCTCTGAGTGACTGAACTTACTATCAGTCTGCACCAGCAGGGTAGTGCTGCAGTGCATTCCTTCTGAGGGCTGCCTCTTACAGTCCTAGGAAAAACAACCCAACACGTCTGTTAGGACTTGGATCCCATTTCTGTCTCTTTGAAATGTAGAATTAAATTTTGCTTTTCTAAGTGTAACTGCTTCAGGATTTCTCCCAACCCTTGTTCTCTCTCACTTCTGTCTGGGAATCTTCAGCTGGGATCAGGTTGCTTTCCAGAAACAAAGAGTAAGGCTGAATGTTCTCACAAAGTGGAACAGCCATATTGGCTTCTTTCCCCTTTTGTCCTAATGTTCTACCATTCCACTTTCAGTAATTTCACTGATAATTTAAGCTTGAGTAGTTGGAGTTGCTTAAAAAAATTATTCTTAGGGCAGAAAATTTGTATGAAAACACTCTGGCCGCTGGCTTTATTCAACTTGCTTTTCCATCTGTGAGCTTGGATGTGTCAAGGTGGCGGTTTCTGAGCAGGTCCATGTCTTCCCTCAAAATCCTAAGCACTGTTCATGTTGCACCACTTTGTGCATTGCAGTAACAATGTACTTTTGGCGCAGTAGTTGTGAAGACAGATGAGAAAACTGATTGAACTGTGCTTCGGCAAGACCAAGTACTTGACTCTCTGCCTTGAAATTTGCTGGGTCTCTCTCTGGGTGCTGGTAGCTTGAGTTTTGCAGTGGGTAACTTCAGGTCAGCGTCTCTCCAGCTCTGTGGGGTAAGCGTTATCAAAGAAGTAAGAAATAAGTAAGAATGGGAGAAGTATTTAGTATGTTAAAATTGAAAATTCCTTATCAGATGACCAATGATAGTATGTCTTAACCATTTTTTTAGGCTATGTTCTCTTTGTTTAGGCCTCTAGTGGATAGTGCCATATGTGAACTCTGCTCCAGTTTGCTGTATGTGCACGTTGGCATATCTGAACAGAATTCTGGTTAGATTATGGAGTGGAGACTTTGATCTGCAATTTGCCGTGTACTTTTGGACTATCCAACCTAAAACTTTCATAACCTACTTAAGAGGCTGCGTAACCAGTGTTAGAGCTGGTAGCATAAGTACAATCACCTACACTTTCCTGGGTATCATCTTTAAGACCTTTTTTTGTTTGTAAGAAAACAATCAGATGATGCTGCCTGAGGGATCAGACTTTGTTGAGCATCCTGAAAGAAGTATTATCTTTGACTTCGGAGTGCTCTCAGGTTCATTGAAGACTCCAGCTCCTATGCAGCTGAAGCTGACTGTAATATCTGGTGGTGCTAGTGACTTGTAAACACGGGAGAGACTGAAGGGCAAGAGAAAGCCTGGTTCTGTGGCAAGAGATTGGTGATGAAACACGATCTTTAAGTTTGCAGTTTTGACCAAGAAGGCCCTAGCGGCCACTACCCTGCTCTGTGCTCAGCTGGGTGACTTGCAGCAATTGTAGGGAAATGTGGATAAAATAAGCAATTAAAGCTTGCTTTGTTGTTAATGTTTAGTTGCCCAGGAATCGTGTGGGATGAAAGACGAGATGGGGATTTGTTGTCTTGTGAAGGGGGAAACAACACTTCTCTGCTTCTGATGGGGTAGGGCCAGATGCCTGCTTATGCCTTTCGAAGTCCTTTGCTTCCTTGCCTCTACAGTAAATGTTTATTGGAAAGAAAGAGGGCCTGGAGGATCTGTCTCTTCCCAGTTTACCCTGAGCAATTTGAAGCGACCCGCTGTGGATGCTGGCTGCTGTTCCTGGCTTGCGGCTCACCCCGTAGTATTTGTTCAGCACTGTGGTGGTGGCTGTGCCTGACTGCAGCCTTTTGGGGGGTTCTTCTGACTGCTGAAGTTCTGAAGCTCTGCCACAT